>NC_062221.1:85645669-85973312 GCF_902686445.1 Sciurus carolinensis | reverse complement strand
CAGGGAGGGGAATGATGTGGGATTATGATGAGTTCAGAATTGGAAAATATGGAATCTGAATATCCACGTAACGAAATTTTTCTCTCTACAGGATCAGGAAAAGAATTGTGTTCTTTTGCTTCCATTAAAATAACAACAAGTAGTAGGGCGTGGTGGCATATGCCAAAAATTCCAACATCTTGGGGATGAGGCAGGAAGATCACAAGTTCAAAACCAACCTCAACAATTTGGTGAGGCTGTAAGCAACTTAGCCAGACACCATCTATAAATAAAAATAACAAAAGGTCTGGTAAGGCTCAAAAACTTGCACAGGAGAAACAGATCACAAAGTCGCTGAGAATCAGGACTGGAAACAAAGGCCTCAGTGCTGAAAGTGACATGTCTGGGGCCTTCTCCATGGTGAACTGCTTAAAGACAGGGTAGTACTTGTGCAAGCGCAGCTTCCTAAGCAAATCCAAAATTCCGTTTTGCTCCTGGGGCTGCAGGGCCTGCAGACTGGAGGGCATCAGGATGGCAGGCGGGGCGTCCACCTGGGTCCGGAAGGCCAGCGCCGAGCCTGCGCCCCGGCATGGGGGCTATGAGGAAAGGCCGCAGCTGCACTGGACTAGGGCTGCAGGTGGTGCTGGGCAGCGCTCTGGGAGGACGGGATGCCTGGCCACTTCACACACCAGCCTGCCAGAAACACCCATCATGGGCACCTACATTCGGGAGGGAGGGGTTGCCAGGACTTGGACTTTGAAGCTGTAGGGTGGGAGATGAAGTGCTGAAGAACTTCTTAACGTGGTCATTTTTCATATGTGAGAAGGCAATGAAGCCAAGTACCTCAGGCCTGCTTCCAGATCCATGTGGTTCCTCTCCATGTAGAACGGATCTGGGCCAGTCAGGCAAGGAATGGGTTTGTCCAAGTTCTCTTCAGGGCAGAGCTGAGATAACTTTGAAATAAATTCAGTCACTTCTGAGGAAGATTTGGTTACTGACGTTATTGAAGAATCAGACCACAAGACCTCAAAGGAACAGTCAACATTTCTGTCAGTGTGTTTCTGTGACAATCCCTTCAGGTCTATCTTTTCAACACTCACTTTGTCGTGCTTCCCCACGGGCCTCTTGGGCAGCGACTCTTTCATGGAATGTGCTGAGGTGTGCATTGCCTTCTCCAGGCCATCGCTGACACCCTGGACCGGAGCTTCTGTTTGCAGAGCCATCTTGTGGCAGGCCGGACAAGTGGGCAGAGCCCCGCCTGGACCTGGAGCGCTCTGGCTTCCAGGACCCCCTCCGCTGGCGCTGCTGCTCAGGCTGCTCTGGATCTGCGTGAGTTCCTGCCCCAGGACCTGCTTCTGATGGAAACTGAAGGCCGGGTGATTAGAGGCCATCACCTCATCCCTCAGGTTGACAAGGCTGCCCAGGTCGGCCTGGTTGTTGGCCTTGATCTTGGAGTCACGCAGCAAGTGGCAGTCCTTGCGCGCCAGGTCCTCCAGGCATGAGCCCAGGAAGCGCAGCTCCAGCGGGATGTACAGGTCCAGCAGGGCGCACAGGAACTCCACATGCTGCTGCGAGGCAGCTCCAAGAACCAGCGGTACACGCTGTGCCTCTGCAGGGGGCAGCACTTCTCCACCATGCTGCCTCTTGCGCCGCGCTGGGACCTGGGGCAGGGGGCCGCGAGGGGTGGCTGGAGGGTGCAGCGGGCCCAGGCCAGGGGGCGCCGGGGCGAGGGCTGGCGCTGGAGCAGTGTTATGCTAGCCCTCTGTACCTTTAATGATCTTCTGTCTGTATGTTTTCTCACTATTGAAAGTGGGGTGTTAAAGTCCAGGTAATTAAAGTTACAAATGTGTTACTATTTCTCCCGTCAGTTCTCTCAATGGTTTCTTTATGTATTCTGATGCTCTGATATTGGGTGCATGTATACTGTTAATTTTTTCCATTTCTCCTATTGATTGATCCATTTATCATTGTATAATTTCCTTCTTTGACTCTTTTCACAGTTGTTAATTTAAATTCTATTTTATTGAATGTACATGTGACCACCACGCTTGCTTATGTTTACTTTTTGCATGAAATATTTTCCCAACCTTTCATTCTGTGTGTCCTTCAACATAAATTGAATTTCTTGTAGATATCATGTTGAGGAGTCTTCTTTTCATTATTTTTTCCAGTCAGTCACTCTAGGCATTTCCTTTCGGATATTTAATCCAGTTCCCTTAGTGTAATTATGGATAGTGTAGTTTTTACTATTGCCATTTTGTTAATTGTGCTCTATTTGGTTGCAATTTTTTTTCTTTTCCTCTGTGGTTTTTTCATTCATTTTTCATTGATTTTTTTGTAGTGACATGCCTTGATTCTTCTCTCATTTTCTTTTGTGCATCTTCTACAGATATCATCTTTGTACTTACCATGTCACTTTCATTTAGCTTCTTACATTCATAACAATTTTTTAAATGGTATACACTCATTTGTTTTGCAACTTCAAGAGTGAGGGTAAAATAAAGACAATTAAAAGCAATCAAAATCAGAAAGAATTTTGAATCCACTGTCTCGCTGTCTGAATTATTTACATTTTTAAAAAGAAATAGAGGGGTGAGACAAGCTGTTGGAATAGAGAGTTCACTTCCCTAGATGGTTTGTGGCATTAAACCAAGAAAGGTAGACAGGCAGTCTCTACAAGGGGGACGAACATATGAAAATTAGGAGGGGGTTTGCAGGAATTTAATACTGTACATTCAAAAGAGATTGGAGACTCAGAAGATTAAATATATTAGGGAAGGAATTCCCAGTATCACAGCTATGGAAGCTACAGCAGCAACCATTGGCACAAGCCAGAATAGTAACTCCATGATCACAGTAAATTGATAAGGGATTCAAAGTAACCTGCATATTGGGGCGGACTGTGGCATGTCTGGGTATGCAGAGTTTAGAGACCAAAGACAATGCCTGGCTGCTGCACAATATCTTGTGCAGGAAACAAAAAACTGCATCTCTCCCAACAGTGTGCAGAGGGCAAAGGAAGGAACCATTTTGCAGACTGAGCATGGTCCCCACAGCAGCTGAGGAAGCCAATTTCTGGCAGACCTGAGTCAGGGCCAATAAAGTGGCGTGGCACACCCATACTGCATGAAAGAGAGTGGACCTAAGTGACCAAGAAACAATTAAACCAGGAGAAAGTATTGCACAGGAGAATGAACCTGAGGAAAGGAATCAGGTTCTGCAAGAAATGTTGTGAACTGATTATTTGCTCCTACCTCACATGTGTGGAAACTAAGAAGGTCCCTGGGGTTTAGCCTTCCAGAATGGTCCAGCAATATTTGGAAGTATTGTGATTTAAATATTTCTGAACAATTGACTTTCAGAAAACTGACTGGAGCCCACTTAGGCCTAAAGCCCACCTCCAGGAGTTCCACCTGCAGGATTAAACCTCTCACCCTAGCAACACCACCCTGAGGGGAGCAAACATCATACTACATGCTGTAGAGAAAGGAACTTCAGGATCTTTGATCCCCAACAGAAAAAACTCCCTAACTTTTCATAGAGATTTATTTTCACATTTTTCATCCCCCCTCACATTTCACCATTATTTAAAATAATTATTTTTTATGAATCACCTTATTGATACTAGGATGTCTCATTAGTATATTTCCATTTTCATTGTATATATTTTTTCTCTCAAATATGTTTTCCTCAATTCTCTCTTCTTTTCTCCTGCTTACAGCCAAACTCTTTCTCTCTCTTCCACTCTTCTTTAATTTTCACTTCTATCATCTCCTTACTCTTAATCATCACATCCTACACTACTTCTTTTCTCCCCTTGTCCACCCTTCCAGAATATAAATCATCTGGCAAAGTTACATTTTTAATTTAGGCAATTACTGTACACATCATTTTTGTTTATTGTGACAAAACTGTAAACATCTCCTCAAGAGATGATTTAGTTTGAGGTTGGATATTGTTTGCAGTGTTTGTGGTTATTATTTGACCGTCCCTTTAAGATGAGGAAAATGAATCTTCAGGTAGAAGCCCCACTTCCTCAGATCCATAGTGCTGGATTGCTTGACAACCAAACAACATGAATCAATAAGGAACATACTGCCCCAAGCAAACCAAGATGCTCCATTAATAAAATCCACTAATTTAACAGTGGAAGCTATATCAGAGAAGGAGATAAGAATGTACATAGTAAAACTGATCTGACAGGGAAAGGATAACTTAAGGATTGACATTTGACAAAAAATAAAGGAAATGAAAGATCACTTCAATAAAGAGATACAGTTACTGAACAATAATCAAGCAGTAACCCTTGAAAAGATGTAATCAGTAAACCAAATTAAAAATTTGATGGAAAGCATGACAAACAGACTAGACTACTTGGAAGACAGATTCTTAGTCAATAAAGACAAAAGTTATCATCTTGAAAATCAAGTTGACAATGGAGAGAAGATGTTGAGAGACTATGAAGAGAACTTAGAAAAAATATGCGATAAGTTGTGAAGATCAAACTTAGGATTTAACAGGATAGATGAGAGCATAGAGTATAAAACCAAAGGAATGCATAAACTTTTCAATAAAATCATATCAAAAAATTGCTGAAACCTAAAGAATGAAATGGAAAATCAAATACAGGAGGCTTGCAGTACACCAAAGGTACAAAACTACAGCATCCCCACATCAAGGCACATTATAAAGAGAATGACTAACATAAAGTATGAGGACAGAATCTTAAAGGATATGAGAGAAAAAAACCACATTACATATAGAAGGAAACCAGTTGAAATCTCAGGACATTTCTCAACCTAGACATTCAAAGCTAGGAGGTTCTGGAATAATATATTTCCAAGTACGAATTAAAAAAAGAAAAGGATGTACAAATTAAAAAAAAAATAATGGCAACCAAAGATTTTGTATCCAAGAAAGATAAGCTTCAGATTTGAAAATGAAATACAAAACTTCCTTGATTAAAAAAAGTTAAAAGAATTCACAACTAGAAACTCTGCTCTATAAAACATTCTCAACAAAATATTCCTTGAGGATGAAATGGAAATAACAAGTGAAAAGCAGCAAAGGAAAGAACTTCACCAAAAAATTATCAAGGAAGGAGAAACTAATTCAAATTAAAAACCAGAAATAAACCAAAATGACCAGAAATACAACTTATATCTCAACAATAACCTTGAATGTTAAGGTTATTGTTGAATGTAGGAATGTTGCCTACACTCCTCAATCAAAAGACAAAGACTAGGGCTGGGGGTATAGCTCAGTTGGTAGACTGTTTGCCTCGCAAACACAAGGCCCTGAGTTCAATCCCCACTACCGCAAAAAAAAAAAAAAAAAGACAAAGACTGACAGACTGGATGATAAAACAAGACCCAACAATATGATGTCTCCAGGCCACTCTATTCATAGGCAAATACATCCACAGACTAAAGGTAAGCACATGGGAAAAAAATGTTTCACTCACCTAGATTGTGTCAATAAGCAGGGGTTTCTATCTTCTTATCAGATAGAGTGGACTTCAAGTCAATGTTAAACAAAAGGGACAAAAAAGGACATTCCATATTGCATAAGGGATCTTATGTGAATCCATATACATCAAACAAACATTCTCAGTTTCAAGCATCAAATAGATGATAAAGAAAAATATTGGGTAGAGTTAACATACCTCCCTCACTACTGGATTGATCCTCCAAACAAAAGCTAAAAGCAGAAAGTACTGAACTAAATAATCCAATCAATAATTTAGATTCAACAGACATATATAGAATATTTCATCCATCAGTGAGCAAATACACTTTCATCTTGGCAGCACATGGTTTCTTCCCTAGAATAGACCATATCTTATGCCACAAACAACTCAGTAAAAAAAGAATGGAGATATTACCCTGAATTCTATCAGATCATAATGAAGTTAATTTAGATATCAATAATAAAATAAAAAATAGAAGCTACACTAACACCTGGAGACTCCATAACAAACTATACTGGGATGACTTTTGGTTTATGTGACAGGGGTAAAAGTTCTACAAATTGTTTGAGGACTGTATAAAGATAGGTAGACTAAAGAGTACTGGTAGGATATTCCCAGGGAGGAGAATGATGCGGGATTTTGATGAGTTCAGAATTGCAAAAGTTGGAATCTGAATATTCATGAGATAAAATTTTCGCTCTCTACAGGATCAAATTATGTTGTTTTGATTTCTATTAAAATAAACAAACAAGTAGTGGGGAATGGTGGCATATGCCTGTAATCCCAGCAACTTGGGAGGTAAGGCAAGAAGATCACAATTTCAAAGAAAGCCTCAGCATTTATTGAGGCTGTAAGCAACTTAGCCACACCCTGCTCTAAATAAAAATAGCAAAAGGTCTGGTGACTTTGCTCAGTGAATATGTGCCCCTGGGTTTTATCCCTAGTTCCAAAATAAATTAATAAGACCACCTCCTGGAATCCCTCATGGTCCACCTGCTACAGGCTTGTATTTTATTGTGATCTTCACAGTTAAGTGACTTTTATGTATCTTCTCCTTGCACAAAGGTTACCATTCAACACTTCTTCAGTTTCACTTCCTATCTCCACCTCCCATTCCATCAAAACTGCTTTGAAAGGTCGGATATGGCTTTCCTACTGAAAAAGCAAATGATCAATTTCTTTTCTCAACTTAATGCCTCAAGAGCATTTGATAGCATTGATCTACTCCTTAAGTCCACAAAATGACTGACATAGTAGTATAGAGCATAAGAACTAGAGAAGGAGAGAATAATCACACATGCAATTAACATTACTGTAATAAAGATAACACTTAAAGAAATAATGCAGCCATACATTTATGGGCATTTTAGATGGAAAGTTAAACCATTACAATGGAGTGTTCAAAACAACAGACACCAAAATCTTGGCATTTCCTATCTTATTATAATTATACCAAAACCTAATCTGTTACCATTACTCTGATCCTGTTGTCTTCTCAAACGTGCCAAGATTATTACAGGAAAAGTCAGAATTCCCACCTTAGATAAAAAGTCAGAATCCTCACAATGTACTACATAACAACTCATTTCCCTGATGAACTTATTGCATATTGTTTGCTCATTGCACTGTAACTATGCTGAAATCCTTGAAGGTCTTTCAGTGTACCAGGAAATGTTCTTCTCTAAGTAAATAAGCATCTCTCTCTTACATCCTGTGTCTACATGTCACCTCAGTGAAGCTGTCCAAATGCACCCTTTTAAAAGCAAACCCCTGACATTCTCTCTCTCTCTCTCTCTCTCTCTCTCTCTCTCTCTCTCTCTCTCTCTCTCTCTCTGTCTTCTTACCAGGAAGACTATTTGAAGCATCAATTGCTCTATCTTTTCATCTGTGTAAAGAAATCTCTGTTAGTTCCTTTGTTTAACAATCTTAAGTGGAGCATGCATTCTACCTCATGTATAACTCAGTAGAACAAATTTTAAAATATCAACGGTAAAGGAAAGAGTAAATTCCCAATGAATTATTCTTATTTACCTGATGGTTTCTCCCCTTCCAATAGAATGTATGTCCTACACCAACAGGAATTTTTGATGGTTCTCTAGGCATCAACTTAAACAGTGCCTAGCACAAGGCAGGTACAAAATTTAATACTGGCTTAATGAATACAAAACACTACAGGTTTTTGGAAATTGTTCTGAAAATTATTCTAAATTAATCACCAGAAAATTATTATAATTGCTTATTTGAACTGGAATCTTTGGCAATGGGGAAAAAGCATTCAGGACAAAATACCTAAATCCATTTTCCTCTGTTGTCTGGCCTTTTTTTGTTTAGCCTAAAACATTCAAGGGTCAATGTTGTACACTCATCAGTACCTCCTTCCCTGTTATGGCCAATTAATATTCCACTGTTCATCAAATGACAGCTATTGGATGGATGCCACTTTTTGCTCTTCTCTAAAATACTGCTATGGACACTTGCTGTAAGTTTGTGTGCACATGTGCTATTGTTCCCTTTTTTCTTTTGGCAGTGTTGTGAATTGAACCCAGGGCCTTGTGCAAGCTGGGCACTCTACCACTGAGTTACCTCTCCTACTCCATGGACATATCCTTTTCCTACTCTTGGGTACATACCTAGTAGTGAAATAGCTAGGTCATGTGGTAATCAAATATTAAATTTCTAAGGGTCTGTGAAATTCTTTCTATAGCAGTTATTTTAAATTCACACCAGGAACATATGAGAAGTTCAATCTTATTTTTTTCATTTTTATTTTTGTAGTACTAGGAGTTGAACTCAGGAGTGTTCTAACTCTAAGCTACATCCATAGCCTGCTTTCTTTTATTGTGAGAAGGAGTTTTGTGAAGCTCCCCAGGCTGCTTTACATCTTGCAATCCTCTTACCTCAGCCTCCCAAGTCCCTGGGATTACAGGTGTGCACCACTGAGCCTGGCCAACAATTTCAATTTTCCCACATTCTCACCAGCACTGGTTATTGTCTGACAAAAGGTCTAAAGTGGGGTTCTCTGGTTTTGGTTTTTATTTCCTGAATGACTAATGATGAGGGGCCAATGCAGAGACAGGACAATGGGTGAAGTTCTTCACCTCACCTGCTAGAGTATTTACTTGTTCAAAGTCAACTGTGTTTGAGAAGGAACTTGAAAATTATCAGTTATATACCTTTCTCACAGTTGTGACCTTGCTTTTCTCTTTTCTGGACCTTGAAGATCAGAGGTGGAAGTTCTAAGTTGATAATATGATTTCCTCATCCAGGGTACTTAAATATATAGGAAAATGTACATTAAGTGTGTAGGAAAACATCTACGGATGGAGGTGTGGATCAGTGATAGAAGCTTGCCTGGCATGTGTCAGGCCCTGGGTTCGATACTCAGCAACACATATAAATAAATAAAATAAAAGAGCCATTGACCACTAAAAAACTATGTAAAAAAATGTATCATACTATGGTACATCACTATGTAGAAAGGTGAGAATATTCTTACTTATACTTCAAACAAGAAACCATACCATTTACTAATAAAATTCTATACTCTTTGACCCACATGTTCAGCTCTATACCTCAGAAGCAATGTGGTTTGTGGATTCAAAGTAAAGGCAGAGATTGGTTTTCTCAAATGATTCTAAATTCTTGACCAATGAAAAACAGAAGGAAGTTCTATGTACATTAAGGAAAAGTATTTTTCTTACATTAAAGTTGCCTTTAAATTGGTCTTACTCTTGAGGGACCTTCCTGGAGGTAGGGACGCTCTCCTTGGACCATCTCAAAAGCCATGATACCCAGAGACCAGATATCCACTTCAGGGCCATAACTTTTCCCTGCAACCATTTCTGGAGCCATCCAGCAAGGTGTTCAGCACAGAAGTGCATTTATTCTGTTCAGGGGATTTTTGAACACAAGAGCCAAATTCTGCTAAGACACAAAAACAGTACATCTAAAGTCAATAGCTTCTAGGAATGGTTTTATACTACAGCACATCTCAGAAGACATAGTTACATTGTGACTATTAAGCCCTTCTATTGTTTTTTTAAAAATAATTTAATAATAAAGTAAGGAGGACTGAGATTGAAATATTTTGATGAGGTTGCATACTGCCCCATTTTGCTTTTTCTTCCTACAACAGAGTGGGAATTATTAGGAGGACATTTATCCTGAATAATACATTTTCTCCTAAAAGTTATGTTAAAACTGAAAGAGATCCAAACAGCAGGGAATAATCACCAAAGATGGACAACAAACCTAAGTGCACTGAATCAGGCAAAAGTCAAGACACTGAAACTTCCTTAGAAGAAAATAAAGAGAAACTAAAATCAGAAAGCATACAATTTAGCAGAGAGTTTAGAAGAAAAAAAACATATTTAAGTGCAGTTGCACTGACAAGGTACTCACCAGCCCTAATCTACTCCAACTAGCTCACGTATAACTATGGAACAGAAAATCTTCTTTAGTACTTGATGCTAATTTTGTGTAAACTCAGGATGAGTATTTACAGATATCCCTTCTACTGTTAAAGTCATTCAATTACTTATTCATTATTGGCATCAGATCTGCAATCTTCAGAGAGTTTCTTATTTACATAGGATTGAATTACAGCTATGAACTGCTTCATTGGTTATACCTAAGTAGGATGTTTTGTAAACTATTATTTTCAGAGTTCCTTCCATATTAGTACATTTATGTGCCTCAATTAAAAACTATACTACAGTATATAAATATACCATTTCTTTACTGTTTGAACTTTAAGGTAGTTTTAGTGTTTCTTTACCATGATGCAGACAATATCCTTTTACTAATTATGGTGCACATAAGTCGTCAGTCTATACGAGTGAATATGGAAGAGAGTAATGTTAAGAAAAATAATAATAATAATAAAAATAATAATAACATTTATAATATGGTGTCATATGACACCAGTGTTGGCACATTGATCTTGATTCCTCCAGAACTGTAACATATTAATCTCTGTTCTCAATCTACTACTCAGTATAGAGTATAAATGACCCATTTTGCAATATTTTGTTAGAGAAGCACAGACTGAGGCATTTAGTTATCCAGCTCAAAGTTTTCAAATGTGATAATCTTTTTAAGGACCAAAACAAAAAATCATTAATTTTTTCTGTTGTCTATTTTTTTTCCATGATATAATTTTATTTGTTTTCTTCCTGTTAACTTTGGGGTATTTTGTTTTTATTGTCTGTTTTTTGTGTTTCTTTTTTTGTTCTTTTTGTTTGTTTTTCGAGTTCCTGAAGGTGTATGTTTGCCAGACTTCCATTTCTATAATAAGAATTTGAGTTAACTCATAAGAAAAGAAGGTTATTTTATCTCAGTTTTGGAGTTTCTTCTCATGATTGACCACATTATTTTAACCTGTGGTGAGGAAGGAACTCATGATGGAAGTGCGTGCAAGAGGAAAACTGCTCACCTCATACCTGGGAGTGAAAGACAGAATAGGCAGGGGCTGGAGTCCCACCACCCTCCTCATTCAAAGTCACCTCCCACTGAGACACGCCCAATACACGTTCCCACATCCCCCAGTAGTATCACACTGGGAACCCTGCCTTTAACCTATGGACCTTGGGGAAACATGCAGGATCCAAATTACATCAAGGTCTAAAGTTAGGCTGATTATTTAAGATCTTTCTTCTTTTTAAATACAGGTGTAAATCACTATAAAAAAGATTAGTAAGAGTAGTAAAGGCAAAATACTCAAAAGGCAGAAAGATAATGTACAAAAGACTAGAAACCTTGTTTTTGAAATAACCATTACTGATTTCCACAAAAGAGTTCATACATATATAAAGAGCAGTTGCAAGGAATAAAAAAACACAGCCCTCTTTCCTGAGATGAGGGTCCACTGGCAGTCCTGGGAGCACTGCCTGAGCTCTGCACTGGGTCTACCACATCACAGTCCACAGAAAGTCCCCTCAGGAGTTCTCTCTCCCTGGCTCCTCCCTTAGCTGGTGAGGACGTTCACTCTCAACTGTCTATTAAATGATATCAAGGCTTCAAGAAAAATGTAAAATACTAAAATAAAATATATAATCTGGGGAAGAGAAAAGATCCAAGATTTAGATATAATACTTATGCACAATATGAAACAGAAAGAACAGAGAAAGAGATGATTTCTCTGGAAAACAGGTCAAAATATAGAAAGAAAAAATCCAGTGATTTAAGTATTCTAACTTTAAGAAATCTTTAGATTTTTAATTTTCCAAAATGTGTGATGAGTACTCTCCAGGTAAACATCTTAATGTAATTTTAATATTCTCATACAAAAATACGTGAAACTTGAGGGCATTTTGAAATCATCACTGAAAGTCAAATGCCACCCACTGTTTTTAGCAACACACATGCACAGATGCACACACCAGGTCATGGGTCAATCACTCACTGATTCTGTATGATCTGTTTGTGGGCCAATGACAGGAGGTGCAGCCTCTTCACCCCATCATCCTCCTCTCTCACTACTGCTGATGTTTCTGATCCCTTGGGGTTCAGCTGCATTCATCACATGAGCAAATAAGATTAAAAGGTTACAATGTGATGGATCATCTCTTTTTTATATATATACTTTAAGAAATTATTTTTTCAATAGCTAATTTTTAAATGATTAAAACTCACTGGTTCCAATATCATCAATTAAAACTTAAGTTGATTTTATGAAATATGGAAAAGTAAGTATATGAAGTAAAAGTATGTGATAAGTATTCTTGAGTAATAATTGCAAATATATTACGTAGTTATTTACCTGTAATGGCGGAATTCATTTTAGAAAGAAAAATACAAACAGATTTGTATTGGGTAACCTGAATTAGAAGAAGATTTAAAAGAAATAAATTGACCTACTGCTGAGGATCCACAAGGGAAGCCATCCTTTTCTGAATATGAAAGAGAAAGAATGCTAAAACTTCAAGGAAGAAAACTTTCATATGACAAAAAGAAAAATAATATGAAAGAGCAAGTGAAATTTCTTAAACTGATTACAATTTAAGTATAATTACTTCTTTCATAAAATGACAGTAACGGTAAAATAAAAAGTAATTGATATAAGACACAGTGAATAACTCTCCAATGTTAATGAGTACTCAAAATACATTTAAAAAATCCTGAATTGGTCAAGAAAATGGGTGAATTTTATTGTATGAAAATTATACTTCAATTCAGTTGTTAAGATGTAATGAAAAATATACCTATCCATCTGTAGAAAATTGAAACATTTACTGTTTAAGGTACTTTCTCCAGGGAATTGCCTACCAAGGAACAGGGGAGTAATAAGCAACCAAACAAGGCAACTAGGAAAAGCATGATGTTTGACATGTGATTTGTTTCTAAAATGCAACTTCCTTTCTAGTTGACCCAAAAGTTCTAGGTACAAGTTTTTCCTTTTCCTAAGGGTATACCAGATTAAAGTATACAAGGTTAAGATCAATATTACTTGCAAAGAAGTGGGCTTCTTCCTTGAACAAAGCCTTTATTTCTCTGATGATGGAAACATATTAAATACACTTGATTCAAACCACATAAGATTTTAACTGAATTATATTATTTTATAAAACTTGATATATGACTTTAGAGACAGAAGAACATATTAAATAAAAATAACAGCCATCCTGGTGATATAATTGGCAAAATCAACACTGAGATAAACAGGAGACCTGAACTTGCATCTTTCAAGTACAATGGAAGGAAGAGAAAGCAGAAGAACCAGTGTAAGGACGGAGAGTGTAACTCTCACAAGACCTTCCTGAAATGGCTCAACCAACTGTAACACATGGACTTCATTCTCATGATGATGGAAACAAACATTTTAAAAATCCATTATATTCCAGTTCTTACCCAAAGATATTCTAATTATGAGTTATAAATCATTTTAGTTATAGTGCTTATTTTTATGAATTTACATGTTTGACAGATTGCACTATTTGATTAGAAATATTTTTTTAATTGCAAACCCGTATATGTATATAGAAGGCAATTTCCTACTAATGAACTTTAAGAAGATTTTTAGCTCCTTTTTGCTATCTAAATAACGGGACAAAGCCCTTAATCTGTGCTATTCTATTGTTTCTCTAGGACACACTTGCTAAAAGTTACATTTCTGGGTCAAAAGGTATACACTCTAACATTTTCACTTGTTGCTTGGTATATATACATAAAGTTTTTTTTAATATTTTTGTTTTTATTCATTTTTTGGTGCTGGGGATTGAACCCAGGGCCTCCAGCATGCTAAGCACATGCTAACCACTACAATAAGTTACACCTCAAGCCCCCCAATTTTAATATTATGGAGTCACATTGCTTTGTCTCCTCCCTGATGCCCTGTACTGGGGATTGATTTCATGGGGCTTTAACACTGAGCTGCATCACCAGTGCCCCCAATTTTTTTACAAAAGTGGAGAGAAGAGTCTTGCTAAGATCCCAATGCCTGCCTCAAATTTGTAATCCTCCTGACTCAGTCTATGGAGTCTCTGGGATTACAGGTGTGAGCCATGCTTCCTGGCTTCATTCTTGTTCTTTTTGTTGTTGTATATATATATATACAACACCATTTAATGAAGGTTTGCTTCAAACTCAAGGACTCAAGTGTTCCTTGTGCTCTAGTCTACAGAGTAGTTGGAAATAAATGCATGTGATGCCAAGACCAACATTTATCTTTTAATTTTTTTCAATTTTTGATTTTAGGCAGTACTGGAGTTTGAACCCAGGCACATTATGCAACTGAACTACCTCCTCAAGCTTTTTTATTTAGCAGGGTCTTACTAAACTGCCAGGCCTGGTCTCAAAATTATGATCCTCCTGCCTCAAGCTCCTGAACTTCTAGGGTTTTGGTATGTGTCATTATGTTCAGTCATCTTAAATTGCTGCTTTATATTCTGGATTTACTCACCTCCCATAAGGATGCAATATCGCCACTCGTTGGGGGGCCCACAAATGGAGACTTGGACCCAGGGAGTTTTGGGAGTCACTGTGGGGAGTGGATTGGTGAGCCCACAGCCTCCAGTGCTTTCCACTCTGTTCCCTCCTCTCTCTGGAAAAGCAGGTCTTCTGACATGTACCTGGGGAACAACAGGTCAAATGCGAGGGGTCACTTCCCACCTTGACCTGGGCTCCCTAACCCCCCTCTCCACTCAGCTTGCAAAACACAGAGACCAGAGCTCTTAAACAGGAGCCCATTCAGCCTGCAGTTTCCCTCTACCCCAATTCGTGGGGCAAGAATCAACAGAAACAAAGTACAGTGAAATTCACAGAGGCCCCTAGGTGGCTCTGGAGAAAACCCCAAAGGAAAGGATCAGTGTGTGTCAGGGCCTGGGAGCTGGGGTAGGGACCAGGGAAGAGACCCAGCTTCAGCCCTCCTGACCAGCCCGAGGGATCCCACTGAAGCCCCTGGTTTACCAACTCACTTGGGTCCCAGTTGTGCACAAAGGGTGGCATACCAGTTCCTGGTCCAGCCCTGTCTAATGCGATGTCATACTAAGGGAGATGGGGATGGGAAGAGGAGCTCGGAACCTGAGGGATGGGGCAAGGCCATCTCCCAGGGACCCTCCCTTAGTTGGTCAGTTAGGTAGTTCTGGGCCTCAACACGGGGTTTTGGAAGACTTCAAGGACAGGGAAGCCCAAGAGAGACCAAGGACCTCCTGCCTTCCAGCATTCCTAGGAAGTGTGACCTCCCTCAACCCACTTGTGAGAGCTCTTCCCAGATGAGTGCTAACAGAGCACACCTCTCCTGCCTCCTCAGGGTTCTCTCATCACCTTTTACCTCCCTCTGCCAAATGCTCTGTGTCTCCATTGACCACACCTGTCCTCCTGCCTCGTCCTTCCAGATACCTTTTAAAATCTTCCTTGTGCTGTTAAACTGATCCAAAGATGGTGTCTCCACATGCTCCCACTTCACTTTCTTACCTCTCTATTATTTCTAAAGTGTCCCTTCATTGAATTGCACTATCAGGGAGAGCAGTGGCATCAGGGATGCCCAATTATATTTCCTACTCAAAACTCACATGGCCCAGGGAAATCTGGGCTGAAGGTCTTCAATACACAAGCAGGAAAGGTCACACTTGAAGGTCAAGTCCTACCCTAGACTTTCATGGGCTTCTTCCCTCCATTTTTCTGATTTCAGGTTGCTTATAGGCACAAGATGGACTTACCTCCATAACATCCCTCAAATAACATGCAGCCTAGCACACAGTAGGCTCTCCATGCAATGTACCCAGGAGGGTGAATGGCCTCACAGCTCCCAGGGAAGGAAAGATCTGAGCTGCATCTTAAGAGGTGGGTCTGGAAGGACTCATGAGCACCATCAGGGCCAAGGGCAGTAGAGAAAGCACAGAAAGTGCCTAGTGACTGGGGAGAAAGATGCCTCCTCAAAGCACAAGCATTTGGTTCTGCTTACCCAGCCATCATATGGGTGCCTGGCAGTGCTCACCACCACCACCTGGATAAACAGCTGCAGGATGAGCGGCAACCGGAGACCCAAGTTGGGTACAGCCACTGCAAAGTTGGGCTAGGGTTAAGGAGCCAAGGCACTGGACAGTTACGCCCTGGCCCCACCTGTGGACCAGACTCCTTTCCCCCTGGTCCCACCTCAGTATGCCCTGCCACCCATCTTCCTCCCTGGACTGGGCTGTTAGTCCAGTACACCCAGGTTGACCTCTCTCCACCACACTGTCCTGGTGCCAGTTCGTTTTCAATGTTCATTATCACTCTCCGTGTCCCTGCTCCATTCTTTACTCCACAGTCCCTCCTACCCTGCCTCTCAGCCAGACCCCTCTGGCCTTCAACATGTCCTTCAAGGTCCTACCAAGTGACTGCTCAAGCCCCACCCTGTGTGTCCGCCCTCGGGCTGACCATCATCCCTGCTCTTTCAGTGTGGGCACCTGGTAATGTGTGGATATGCCATGGCCTTTCTCAGTGAGAAATGTGTGAGTCACCTCTGCACTAGGAAGAGTACGCTGCTCTCCAGCTGGGTTCCCAAATACACACAAAGAGAAAGGAGCAAGTGCAGGAAACTCCTGATATTTCTGTGGCCCATGCAGCTGTTAACTCACCTAGAGTGCTGGTAAGACTTCTAGGGGTGAGGAAGCAGGACTGAGGGTCTATCTGGTCTGGACTCCATCACCCCCAAATCCAACCAGGCACTCTAGGACCTCTGCCATTGACCCATAACAGGGGATACCACCTCCAGGGAGAACCTGCATTTCCTTAATTAAAGCAAGTTAGGACTCCAGGGCTCCTCAGGTCACCTGATATCAGCAAGATCTCAGAGATAAGATCTGCCTGGTGTCACTTTGTTCAGGATATAGAATCATCTGAGACTGTTTTCTCAGATACTGGATAAGAAAGAAAAGAAAAACTTTACCAAGCCACCTTCTGCATTCGTAAACCCAAGCAGCCTGTGCACAGGAGAGAAGCCACTCAGAACCCAGGAAACCCTCCTACTTGGACACCCAGAGGAGAACAGGCAAAGATGCCCAGAACAGGACAGCAGCCAGTGTAAAATTCTTGGTATGAATGTCAGCAAGCCAGGGGTTGGACAGGCACTGCTCTCCTGTCCCTGACTCCATGAGGCCCAGCACACATGTGTGCCTTTTGCATGTCAGCACCTGTGCAAGCAAGGCCAGCCTCTCAGGAGCATATGTAAGGTACCAAGAGTGGACAAGGAGGAGGAGTACTCACTTCCACACAGCTGTTACATGAAGATCGGGATTCTGTTTTCTCATAGCTCAGAAGCTTTGGAAATGAAGTGCCATGGTCTAATTGATGATGACATGGAGAGAAGGCATCCTGAGGCCACAGGTGTGCTGGCCACTGTAGAATGAGCCCCGTAGGCATCAGACCATGAAGTGCCATCTCTTTCTCCCAGGGTTCTGAGGACTTACAATGATGGGGGATTCCCGGGTTGGAAAATTTCAGGGTAACCAACATGTACATTATTACCACGAAGAGCAGGCTGTTTGCCAGTGGAAAGCTCCAGTCTCCCTTCTGGGTCAGACACTTACATCTGAAACCAAAGCCAGACTCTGTTCTAGTCTGGGGCAAACTGGAGTTCCCCATGAGGTCTGTCTCACCTGTGAGAGTACTCACAAAAGTTAAGGACACACCTGAATATCCCGGCTATAGACCAAATGTCACCAGCATTACCAGACACCCACAGTTTCCTTAATGCCTCAGCCACTCTAGATCTTGAGCTCCTAACTATATATAGCTTTCTTTTTCCTACTGACCCTCTCTCTCCCCTTCCGTTCCTCTGCACTATCATTAACAATTTTTTCCCTCAAGCCCTTTGAGGGAAACCTGATAGCGTGCATTGGAGACTCATGGATATATGAAATACAGGTCATTTAAAATGATGACTGCAGCCATATTCATTGAAGCCCATAAGATTTCAAAAAGCCACAGACATCTCATTCATGTTTGGGGTGGGGGCATGTGAACACTTGAGTCTGACATGGTGACGACTGCTTTTCTCAAACAAATGAGCACCACTGATCTCTCTTCTGGGTTGACACCCTGAGGCCATGACTATGGCAAGTGTAACATCACAGAGGCTCTGGAATGTGGGCTCCATCTGCTTCCAGTGACTTCTGAGAGCAACCTTCCCCCATTCCCACCTACACACATGTTGTAGACTCCGACATGCTGCTCTGACAATGCTGGCTATTTGGAACTTGTGATGATGTGGATGTGGTTTTTTTCCCCAAGGACCGGAGGCTTGGTCCTCAGTGTGGCAATGTTGAGGTGGTAGGATGTGTAAGAGGCGGAGCCTAGTGTGAGGTAATTCAGTCACACTAGGGGATGAGACCATAGGAAGGCAGTAATGTACTTCAACTGGGCCTCATTTGTTTCTGTGAGAGTCAGTGGTTATAAAAAAGCAAGACCGGTCTGTACCCAGTTTTCTGGCCATGCAGGCTCTACCTCATGCATTTCCTGCCACCATGATGCCATTCACAATGTTGTGATGACCCTCACCAAAGTTAAGTCACAGGGGATGCCAAGTCCTGGAATCTGAGTATGCCACCAAGTTGATGTTCTGAAACTAAAGTGTAAAGATATGGAATTATAAAAATAGGTTTCATGCATAATAGCTGCTCTACAAAATCAATATGTCCTACTCTTCCTAATATTTTATTATTTCCTTAAATGTTTATTACAGTTTTCAGTTAATCTGTGAAAAAGTAGAACTTTCAGTATAGGACAAACTGGGTTAATTTGAGATAATAGGCCATAATAGATATCAAAATGTGTAAATACATTCTACTGTCATGTACAACTAATTAAAGTAAGGAAAAAATTGATTAATAAAAAAGTTAAGTCAAAAAAGATGTAAGGCTCACTCTCAGTGACCTTTACACTGACCCCAAGTAAACAGAAGGGGTAAGATAAGTACAAAGACAGAAATTAAAATTACCACCCAGTACCTTTAACTCATGACAGGTAAAATTGGATTGTTGGATGTTCAAGACCAGAAAATCAAAGGCCATATATTTTCTCTGATATGTGCATGCTAATTCACAATAAGGTTTAAGGCTATGGAAGAATAGAACTACATTGGAAAAGGTAGAGGAAGTGAAGGGAGGGAAAGGGTATGGTGATAGGAATGAATGTAGAATGAATCTGACATTATTACCCTTGTGCATGTATGACTACATAACCCATGTCATCCTACATGATGTCCATCCTAAAAATGAGAAATTATACTCTAATTATGAATGATATGTCTAAATGCATTATACTGTCATGTATAACTATTTAGAACAAATCAGAAGAAAAACAATGAACTGTGGAAGTCAGAGGCTGGAGTGGGAACTAAGCAAATTTCAAATGTGGTACATGGTTTCTCGTAAATGCTTACACAGAGAAGCTAAATAAAGATGTTATTTATAATCAACAGTGAAACAGATTTTAAAGATTTGGAAAATTACTGATTTGACCCCATTATAACACAATATAAAAGGTATATTAGGGAAGAGAATATCAAGGGCGTGACTAAGCAATGTTTTGATAAAGAGATTAATATGGACAGAAGACAACTAGAAGCTATTCCTCAAGATAATGGGAGAATGACCCTGAAGGTTTTTCTGAGATCTTGAAGGATGTCAATTCCACCACAGTCCCAGAACATAAAGACATAACAGGTTCAAAGAAGGGTTCTAAAAGATCCACAAATTCTTGGTGTTCAGGGCCTCACTTATTAGCACTGCTTCAAACTTTTTCTTTCTGTATTCTAATGCAAGACTACTATGCCAGCCCTGCCATAGCCCAAGCAGGCTTAGGTATTATTCAGGACTCTTGTTACCAAATCTATAGGTGTAATCCTGAGAAACATATGTATTGAACTAAATCTGCAGGCACAAATATGGAAGAGAGGAACAGACATGGATACCCATCCTACATATTTAAAAATAAGTTTCAAAGAGCTTTGGCACCAAGGCAGAGATTTTCCACAGAGGCTGAGCTGTGTAAATAGTCCCCACTAGGCTAATGACCATGGGATTACGGGTTTATAAACACAGAGAGATTCCATTAGGGCAATGCTTAGTGGAACCATGGAAACAGGTCTTATCCAGAGATCCTAGAACTATAGAGCCACCTGCTTGTAGCCCCTGCCTGGGAGAGCCCAAGGCACGTGATTTCAACCTAGGAAACCTATAATCAGTGCTGTACCCAGCATAGATAAAAGGACAGCATGTCCTGAAATTTGGAGGAACCAATCCACATTCCAGTGTCTAGAAGGCAGGTTAAGAGTCTAAAAACTTATTCTCAAGCTTAAACTTTAATGTGGATTTTCCTGTCAGGGTTTAGATCAATGGATCTGATACTTTCTCTTGCCTTATCTCTCCATTGCAAAGGGAATGTCTATCACATGCCTGTACTACCATTGTGTTTGAGAAGCACATAACTCTTGATTTCATAGTCTCATACCTGGAGGGAAATGGCCTTCAGAACTTGTCATACATTGAGTATGATTCACATAAGATGAAGATGATATGACTTGAATTCATACTTCTTATGGTGAAAGGAGTCAAAAGACTTTGTGGCTACTGGAATAAAATGAATGCATTTTATGTAAGGACATGAAAGTTGGGGATAAAGGATGGGATGGTATATAGCTGGAATGACACTCTTCCCTTAATGATTCATGGTGTAACTTAAATTCCTATGAACAATATTTAGAAATGGGGCAAAAACATGCACAATACCAGCTGAAAGTGCTGCAAAAAATGTCAAGAGTAATTCAAGAAGATGGAATGAAGTGAAAAATCATCTTCAGTGCAAAGGAAGCAAGTAGGAATTTGAAGATAGATCATACAGATAGAATGGGAGAAAGTCTTTTCTAGCTATTCCTTTTGAGAGGATAATATAGAAAAAGAACAAAAACAACAAAACCCAACTTCGAAAAAAGAAATCATTCAAAAAACAAATAAAAATATAAATTAAACACACATTTTTCAAAATAAGAAGTACCAGCAGCCAACAAATATATGAAAAAAATATGCAGTGTCATTATTGATGAGGAATGTGCAAATCCAAACTTCCCTGAGATTTTACCTCACACAGTCAGAATGGCAATCATCAAAAATGCAACTCATAATAAATTGTAGACAGAAAATGGAGAAGAAAAGAACACTTTTACACTCTTGGTGGGACTGCAATCAGTACAACCACTATGGAAATCAGTATGGAGTTTCCTCAAAAGACTAGGCATGGAACCACCATATGATCCAGCTATATATCACTCCTTGGGATATATCCTCAAGAATTAAAGTCTCATACTGTAGGGATAAGTGCATATCCATGTTTTTTGCAGCACAATTCATCATACCCAAACAATGAAACCAGCCTAGGTGTCCATCAACAGATGAATGCATAAGGAAAATATGGTATATACACAATAGAGTTTTATTCAACCATAAGGAAAATTGAAAAATGGAATTTATGTTATTTGCAGTAAGTATGGATGGAACTTGAAGTGAGTATATTAAGCAAAATAAACCAAACCAAGAAGGTCAAATGTCATGTTTGCTTTCACAGAGGAAGCTAGGAAGAAAAAAGGCAAAAGTGTAGGGAGGGCTGGAAATCTAATGAAAATCAAAGGGAAATCAGCAGAATAGAGGAAAGAGACCAGGGGGAGGAAAGGAGTCAAGGAGGGGAGAGTGATGTGATATGCAGTGACTTTGTCCAAATTTTATTGTTATATTGTGTGCATGTACAAATGTAACAACAAATCCCATCCTTATGTGGGTCTGCAAAGCACCAATAAAATCTAGTGGGAAAAGAAAGCACTGTGGCTTCTGGGATGAGCACCCTTTTAAAAGACTTCAAGGCTGAAGAAAGCATTCTCTTGTTTATCTGCCTTTCACCTCATAAAGACACAGCAAGATGTCACTTTGGAAGCAAAAAGCAGCACTCATATGACACAAGGGTTGGCACCTTGATCTTCATTCTTCCAGAACTATAAGATATTAATCTCTGTTCTCAATCTACTACTCACTATAGAGTATAAATGACCAATTTTGAAATATATTGTTATAGAAGCACAGACTGAGGCACTTAGTTAATCCAGCTCAAAGTTCTCAAATGTGATAATATTTTTAACAGAATAAAAAAAATCAATATTTTTTAATATTATCTTCCCCCCCAGTTCTAATTTATTTATTTTCTTCCTTCTGTTAACTTTGCGCTTTTTTTTTATTGTCTGCTTTTGTATTTCTTTTGTTGTTCTTTTTGTTTGTTTCTTGAGTTCCAGAAGGAGTATGTGAGTCAGATTTCCATTTGTATAATAAGAATCTGAGATAACTCATAATGAATGAAAGTTTATTTTAACTCAGTTTTGGGGTTTCTTGCAATAATTGACCATGTTATTTCAACCTGTGGTGAGAAAGGAACTCATGATGGAAGTGCATGCAGGAGCAAAACTGCTCACCTCATAGCTGGGAGTGAAAGAAGAGGCAGGGGCTGGAGTCCCACAACCCTCCTCATTCAAAGTCAACCCCCACTAAGACACACCCATTACAGATCCCCATATCCTCCAGTAGTATCACACTGTGAACCCTGCCTTTACCATGTGGATCTTAGGGAAACATGCAGAATCCAAATTACATCAAGGTCTAAAGTAGGCTGATTATTTAAGATCTTTCTTCTTCCCAGTAATTAAAGTTACTAATTTGTTACTATTTCTCCCTTCAGTTCTCTCAATGCTTTCTTTATGTATTCTCATGCTCTGATTGTGGGTCCATATATATGGATAATTTTTTCCATTTGTCCTATTGATTGACCCATTTATCATTGTATAATGTCCTTCTTTGACTCTTTTCACAGATGTTAATTTAAACTCTATTTTATGGAATGTACATGTGATCACCCTGCTTGCTTATGTTTACTATTTCCATGAAATAATTTCCCATCCTTTCATTCTGTGTGTCCTTCAATATAAATTGAATTTCTTGTAGATATCATGTTGAGGAATCTTCTTTCATTATTTTTTCCAGTCAATCACTCTATGTATTTGCATTGGAATGTTTAATCCATTTCCATTAATGTAATTATGGATAGGGTAGTATATACAATTTCCATTGAGCTAATTGTGCTCTATTTGGTTGCATTTTTTTTTTTTTTTTTTTGCTCTATGGTTTTCTTCATTGATTTTGCATTGATTTTTTGTAGTGACATGCCTTGATTCTTCTCTCATTTTCTTTGTCTTTCTTCTACATATATTATCATTGTGGTCACCTTGAAACTTTCATTTACCTTCTTTCATTTATAACAATATTTTAAATGGTTATACAATCATTCATTTTGTAAATTCAAGAGTGAGGGTAAAATAATGATAACTAAAGCAATAAAAACCAGAGAGAATTATGAATTCACAGTCTCGCTGAATAAATTCCTAAATTTTTAATAAGAAATAGAGGGGTGAGAGAAGCTGTTGGAATAGAGAGATCACTTCTCTAGATGCTCAGTGGCATTAAACCAAGAACGGTAGACAGGCGGCTTCTCTGCAAGGGGGTGAATGTATAAAAATTAGGAGGAGTGTTTGCTGGAATTTAATACTGTATACTCAAAAGATATTGGAGACTCAGAGATTAAATATAATAGGGAAGGAAATCCCAGTGTCACAGCTATGGAAGCTACAGCAGCAAACATTGGCACAAGCCAGAATAGTAACTCTGTGAACACAGTAAATTGATAAGGGATTCAAAGTAACCTGCATATTGGGGAGGACTGTGGCATGTCTGGATATGCAGATTTAGAGACCAAAGACACTGCCTGGGGCACTGCACAATATCTTGTGCAGGAAGCAAAAAGCTCCATCTCTCCCAACAGGTTGCAGAGGGCAAAAGAAGGAACCATTTTGCAGCTGAGCATGGTCCCCACTGCATCTGTGGAAGCCAATTTCTTTTTCTTTAATTCATTTTTATTGTAAACAAATGGGATACATCTTGTTTCTCTGTTTGTACATGAAATAGAGGCATACCATTTGTGTAATCATACATTTACCTAGGATAATAGTTTTTGATTTATTCTGTTATTTCCCCCACATCTCTCTTATCCCTCTATAGAGTCCCTCCTTCCTCAATTCCAGCCCCCTTCCCACCCCCTATATGTGTCATCATCTGCTTATCAGTGAGATCATTCATCCTTTGGTTTTATGAGATTGGCTTATCTCACTTAGCATGAAATTCTCCAACTGCATCCATTTGCCTGCAAATGCCATAATTTTATTATTCTTTATGGCTGAGTAAGAATCCATGGTATATATATACCACAGTTTCTGTATCCATTCATCAATTGAAGGACATCTAGGTTGGTTCCACAATCTGGCCTTGTGAATTGAGCATCTATGAACATTGTTGTGGCTGTATCTCTGTAGTATGCTGATTTAAAGTCCTTTGGGTATAGGCCAAGGAGTGGGATAGCTGGGTCAAATGGTGGTTCCATTCCAAGTTTTCTAAGGAATCTCCACACTGATTTCCAGAGTGGCTGCACTTCTTTGCAGCCCCACCAGCAATGTATGAGTGTCCCTTTTTCCCCACATCTTCTCCAACACCTATTGTTGCTTTTATCTAGATAATCTCCATTCTAATTGGGGAGAGATGGAATTTTAGGGTAGTTTTGATTTGCATTTTTCTGATTACTAAAGATGTTGAACACTTTTTCATATATTCGTTGATTGCTTGTAGATCTTCTTCTGTGAAGTGTCTGTTCATTATCTTAGCCCATTTGTTGATTGGGTAATTTGTATTCTTGGTGTAGAGATTTTTGAATTCTTTATATATTCTGGAAATTAGTGCTCTATCTGAAGTATGAGTGGCAAAGATTTTCTCCCACTGTATAGGCTCTGTCTTTGTACTACTGATAGTTTCCTTTGCAGAGAGAAAGCTATTTAGTTTGAATCTGTCCCAGTCATTGATTCTTACTTTTATTTCTTGTGCTATGGGAGTCCTGTTAAGGAAGTCTGATCCTACACCAACAAGTTGAAGATTTGGACCTACTTTTTCTTCTATAAGATGCAGGGTCTCTGGTCTGATTTCAAGGTCCTTGATCCATTGTGAGTTGGTTTTCGTGCAAGGTGAAAGATAGGGGTTTATTTTCATTCTGCTGCATATGGATTTCCAGTTTTCCCAGCACCATTTGTTGAAGAGGCTATCTTTTCTCCATTGCTATTGTTGGAACATTTGTCTAGTATGAGAAAATTGTATTTCATTGGGTTTGTGTCCATGTCCTCTATTCTGTACCATTGATCAACCTGTCTATTTTGGTGCCAATACCATGCCGCATTTGTTATTATTGCTTTGTAGTACAGTTGAAGTTCTGGTATTGCAATACCCGCTGCTTCACTCTTCCTGCTAAGGATTACTTTAGCTATTCTGTGTTTCTTATTCTTCCAGATGAATTTCATGATTTCTTGCTCTATTTCTGTAAGGTCCGTCATTCGGATTTTAATTGGAATTTCATTGAATCTGTATAGTACTTTTGGTAGTATGGCCATTTTGACAATATTAGTTCTGCCTATCCAACAACATGGGAGATCTTTCCATCTTCTAAGATTTTCTTTATTCCTTTCTGTAGTGTTCTGTAGTTCTCATTGGAGAGGACTTTCACCTCTTTGTTAGATTGATTCCCAAATATTTTATTTTTTTCGAAGCTATTGTGAATGGGGTAGTTTTCCTAACTTCTCCTTCTGAAGATTCATCACTTACGTATAAAAATGCATTGGATTTGTGAGCATTAATCTTATATCCTGCTACTTTACTGAATTCACTTATGAATTCTAAAAGTTTTCTGATGGAATTTTCTGATTCCTCAAAATATATAATCATGTCATCAGCAAATAGGGATAGTTTGAGTTCTTCTTTTCCTATTCGTATCCCTTTAATTTCCTTGGTCTGACTAATTGCTCTCGCTAG
This sequence comes from Sciurus carolinensis, assembly GCF_902686445.1. Lineage (NCBI taxonomy): Eukaryota > Metazoa > Chordata > Mammalia > Rodentia > Sciuridae > Sciurus > Sciurus carolinensis. The sequence goes on along the minus strand of NC_062221.1, from coordinate 85,947,446 downwards.
ATTTTCAAGGACAATGTTGAATAGAAGGGGTGAAAGAGGAAATCCCTGCCTTGTTCCAGTTTTTAGGGGGAATGTTTTCAGTTTTTCACCATTTAGAATAATATTGGCCATGGGCTTAGCATAGATGGCCTGTACAATGTTAAGGAAAGTTCCCACTTTCCCTATTTTTTCTATTGTTTTGAGCATGAAGGGATGCTATATTTATCAAATGCTTTTTCTGCATCTATCACAATAATCGTGTGATTCTTGACTTTAAGTCTATTGATATGGTGAATTACATTTATTGATTTCCAGATGTTGAACCAAACTTGCATCCCTGGGATAAAACGCACTTGATCGTGGTGCCCTATCTTTTTAATATATTTTTGTATGCAATTTGCTATGATTTTGTTGAGAATTTTTACACCAATGTTCATTAAGGATATTGGTCTGAAATTTTCTTTCCTCAATGTCTCTCTCTGGTTTAGGTATCAGGGTGATATTGGCTTCATAGAATGAGTTTGGGAGGGTTCCCACCTCTTCTATTTCATGAAATACTTTGAGAAGTATTTGAATGAGCTCTTCCTTAAAGGTTTTGTAGAACTCGGCTGAGAAGCCATCTGGTCCCGGTCTTTCCTTTGTTGATAGGGTTTTGATGACTTCTTCTATTTCATTATATGAAATTGATCTATTTAAATTGTGTATATCCTCCTCATTCAGTTTAGGTTCATTCATATGTCTCTAGAAACTTGTTGATGTCTTCAAGATTTTCTATTTTGTTGGAGTACAGATTTTCAAATTAGCTTCTAATTATGTTTTGTATTTCAATTGTTTCTGTTGTGATATTTCCTTGTTCATTCCAAATTTTATTGAGTTTTTTCTCTCCTTCTCTTTGTTAGTGTGGCTATGGGTTTATCAATTTTGTTTATTTTTCAAAGAACCAACTATTTATTTAGTCAATTTTTTTGATTGTTTGTTTTGTTTCAATTTCATTGATTTCAGCTCTGATTTTAACTATTTCCTGACTTCTACTACTTTTGGTGTTGCTCTGTTCTTCTTTTACTAGGGCTTTGAGCCTTAGTGTTAGGTCGTTAATTTGTTCTTAAATTTGGCCTTTTCATGATATTCCATAGTTCTTGTACATTCTGTTCATGATTTCTTACCGTCTTCTCTGTTTGGTCAACTTTGTTTTTAAGATTAAATATTTTGTCTTCAATATATGAGGTTCTGCCTTCCAGGTGTTCTATCCTATTGGTTATGCTTTCGATGGAGTTTTTAATTTGGTTTATTGTTTCCTTCATTTCAAGGATTTCTGTTTGTTTTTTTTTTCAACATCTCTAATTCCTTATTGAAATGATCTTTTGCTTCCTGTATTTGCTCTTTTAACTATCCATTGGTGCGATCATTCAATGCCTACATTTGCCCTTTCATCTAATCCTTTAATACCTGCATTTGCTCTTTCATCTCCTCATTTGCTTCCCTGATCATTTTGATTATGTACATTCTGAACCCCCTTTCTGACATTTCTCTGCCATGCTGTCATTGGATATTATTGCTATACCATGTACGTTTGATTGGGACATTTTCTTCCCTTGTTTTCTCATATTATTCTGGTATCTACTCCTCTAGCAGTGAAACTCTGGGATATTGCAGATTTCCTCTATTGACTAATATTGTCTCTGTAGATTTCCAATGACTCACCTCTTTGCCTTCAGTAGCCACTTGATAATGCAGTGCTCCACTAGGAAGCTGTCCTCCTATGGGTGGTGGCCTTCATGTGGGGTATATTTCCTGGTGGCTCTGAGTTGGTCCTGAGTCTCTCAATTCCTCCTCTTCTTGGCTCCTGGGTCTTGTCAAAGGTCTTCTAGCCTCCTGTAGGTGTCTCAGGAAGGGAGTTACCCTTTCAATGATGATGGTCACGCGCTCAGGAGTAATTCAAAATGCCTGCACCAGCCTATAAAGAAGCTTCTGGCTAACTCCGTGATGGTGACAATCCTCGGTGTGGTGGTCCGGCGAGTTGTTCAGTGGTGGCATCTGTATTTGACCTTGTGGTTGGGAGGTTTGGCTACCCGCCGCCCTGATCCTCAAAGCAGGCGGGTTGGGTGCCCGTCTGCTACCTCAACTATGCAAGCAGCCTGACTCGCCTGTCAGCTCGCTCTGCCACTATGACCAACCAGTGATGGCACTGACCTCTGAGGAAGCCAATTTCTGAGAGACCCAAGTCAGGTTCAATATAGTAGCCTGGCAAACCCCTGCTGCATGACAGAGAGTGGGCCTAAGTGATTAAGAAACAATTAAGCCTGGAGAAAGTTTTACACAGGAGAATGAACCTGAGAAAAGGAATCAGGTTCTGCAAGAAATGTAGTGAACTGATTATTAGCTTCTACATCACATGCGTGGATAACAAGAAGGTCCCTGGGGTTTAGCCTTCCTGCATGGCCTAGCAATTGCTGTCAATATGCTGATATTCCAGAACAATTGGCTTTCAGCAAACTGACTGGAGCCCACCTAGGCCTAAAGTCCACCTACAGGAGTTCCACCTGCAGGATTAACTCTCTTACACTAGCAACCCCAGCCTGAGGGAAGCAAACATCACACTACATGGTATAGAGAAGGGAAGCTCAGGATCTTTTGATCTCCAATAGAAAAAATTCCCCAACTTTTCATAGAGATTTATTTTCACATTTTTTCTTTCCCCTTCACATTTCCACCAATATTGAAAATAACTATTTTTTATGGATCACTTTAGTGATGACTAGGATGTCTGATTAGCATATTTCTCTTTCATTGTATATATTTTTCATTTTAATTATGTTTTCTCGATCTCTCATTTTTCTCCTGCTTACAGCTAAACTCTTGCTCCCTCTTCTACTCTTCTTTAATTTTCACTTCTATCTTCTCCTTAATCTTAATCATCACATCCTATACTACTTCTGTTCTCCCCTTTCTACCCTTCAAAAATATAAACCACCTACCATACTTACATTTTTATTGTAGGAAATAACTGTAGCATTTTTGTTTATTGTGACAAAACTGTAAACACCTCCTCAGGAGATAATTTAGTTTGAGGTTGGATATTGTTTGCATTGTTTGAGGCTATTATTTGTCTCTCCCTTCAAGGTGAGGAACATGTGTCTCAAGGTAGAAGCTCTAATGCCTCAGATCCATACTGCGGGATTGGTTGACACCCACACACCAGGAAAAATAAGGAACAAATTATCCTAAATAAACCAAGATGCTCCAATAATAGAACCACTAATTCCACAGTGGAAGCTATATCAGAGAAGGAGATAAGAATGTACATAGTAAAACTGATCTGCCAGGGAAAGGACAACTTAAGGAGTGACATTAGACAGAAGAGATAGGAAATGAAAGATCACTTCAATAAAGAGATAGAGATTCTGAAAAATATTCAAGCAGTAATCCTTGAAATGATGCAATCAATAAACCAAATTAAAAATTTAATGGAAAGCATGACAAACAGACTAGAGTACTTGGAAGACAGATTCTTAGGCAATGAAAACAAAAGTTATCATCCTGAAAATCAAGTTGAACATGGAGAGAAGATGTTGAGAGACCATGAACAGAACTTCCAAGAAATATCGGATAAGGTGAAAAGATCCAACTTAGGATTTAACAGGATAGATGAGGACATAGAAGTTAAAACAAAGGAATGCACAAACTTTTCAATGAAATCATCTCAAAAAATTGCTGAAACCTAAAGAATGAAATGGAAAATCAAATACAGGGGGCTTGCAGGACACCAAATGTACAAAACTACAGCAGCTCCACATCAAGGCACATTATAAGGAGAATGACTAACAGTATGAGGAGAGAATCTTAAAGACCATGAGAGATAAAAATTGCATTATATATAGACGGAAACCCATTGAAATCTCAGGTCATTTCTCAACCTAGACGTTCAAAGATATTAGTTCTGTAATAATACAACACAAGATTTGAAAACAAAAAAGAAAGAATGATGAGTAAAGATTTTGTATGCAGCATAAATAACCTTCAGACATGAAAATGGAATAAAAATCTTCCATGATTAAACAAAAGTTAAAAGAATTCACAAGTAGAATTTCTGCACGATAGAACATTGTCAACAAAATATTCCATGAGAATGAAATGGAAAAAACAAATGAAAAGGAGCAAAGGAAAAATGTACAGCAAAGAATTATGAAGGAAGGAGAAACTAATTCAAATTAAAAACCAGAAATAAACTGAAATGAGCAGAAATACAACTTATATCTCAACAATAACCTTGAATGTTAATTACCTCCACTCCTTAATCAAAAGACATAGACTGACAGATTGGATGAAAAAGAAGACCCAATAAAAGGGACAAAAAGTCATTCCATACTGCATAAGGGGTCCTCTGTGTACATCAAACAAAACTTTCTCAGATGCAAGAATCAAATAGATGAGAAACAATAATACCTGGAGGATTGAACTTCCCTCTCTCACTACTGGACGGATCTTCAAACCAAAGACTTCTCCTGAGGGAAGTGAGTCCAGAGCTGGTATCACTTAATGACATATTTTTGTGACACAGTCTTTAAGGTGTTTTTCTGAAATGGCTTGCTTTTTCTCCTCATTCTTTTGATTTCTTTGTTTTTCATTTGAGGTGCTGGGTGTTGAACTAGGCATACACCCAAACACTTCTGTAGTCCATGTTATTCTTTATTATACTTAGAAGTCAATAAAATAAAAAAAAAACCAAGAATCTCATATTTCTGGCACTCATGCATTTTAACTTAAAAATATTAGTCTACTGCCTTCTGGTTTTCATTATTGACAGTTTTTGGGATTACTCCTGTTGCTGTGCTTTGAAATATACTGTTTTTTATTTCTAGCTGCCTTTAAGAGTCTTTCTTCTCATATAGTTTCAACTTGATTTGCTGAGGTATGACTTTTATCAGTTCAGCTGGAAGATATCCTTTAATTTTATAATCTGCTTGCCTATTAATACTGAAAATTTTTGCTTGTTTTATTCTATGATCTTCTCATGTTTGAATTTGTTACTTTTAATAGCATCACTCTACCGTGTTGATATGATTCTATATTATCCTCAGTACCATATTTAGTACTTTGAAAAATATTGACTTTTTGAAACACATTGTAAGAAGTTTCATTTGTTTGGTCTTCAATTCATTTCCTAATTCTTTCCTTGTCTTTCTGATTTGATCTTCATTCCACATTAGAGGATTTAAATTGCAGCACAATATGTTCTCTTGAATTTCCCAGGTACTTTCTGGCTTCAATTTGTAATTATGCCTGTTCAGTGCCGATAATATGTAATTACATTGTGTATTTTGAACTTTGAATTCTATAGCCATTTACTACTAATCATTACATGCTTAGTCTGCTAATTTAAATATAGGAGTCTTTGAGATCTAAATCTGTTGTAAATTCAGTGGAAAAAATAAGAAATCCAGAATAAACAAAGCAATTCTTAGCAAGAAGTGTGAAGCAGGAGGCATCACAATACCAGACCTTTAATTATATTACAGAGCTATACTAACAAAAACAGCATAGTGTGGACAATAAAACAGACATGAAAACCAATGGTACAAAATAAACATATGCACATAAATACACTTAATTCATACAAGACAAAAGTGCAAAAAATATTCAGTGGAGAAAACATACCCAATTCAATAAATGGTGCTGGGGAAATTGAAAATTTATATGTAATGAAATGAAAATTATCCCCTCTCTCACCGTACACAAACTCAACTCAATATGGATCAATGATTTATGTATTAGAATAGAGGCCCTTCGAATAAAAGAAAAAGTAGGTCCAAATCTTCATCATATTGGCTTAGAATTGGACTTCCTTCACAAGACTCAAAAGTAGAAGAAGTAAAATCAAGAATCAACAAACGGCATAGATTCTAACTAAAAAGCTTCTTCTCAGCAAAGGAAACAATCAATAGTGTGAAGAGAGAGCCTACAGAAAGTAAGGAAATCTTTGCCATCTGCACTCAGATAGAGTATTAATCTCTGGAACATATAAATAACTCAAAAAAACTTAACACCAATAAACCAAATAAGCCAATCAATAAATGGGCTAAGGAACTGAACAGATATTTCACACAAAAGAAAAACAATCCATCAACAAATATATGAAAAGATGATTCAAAATCTCTAGCCATTAGAGAAATGGAAATCAAAAGTACTCTAAGAATTCATCTCATTCCATTCAGACAGGTAATTGTCAAGAATACAAGCAAGAATAAATGTTGGTGTGGATGTAGGGCAAAGGGACACTCATACATTGCTGGTGGGACTGCAAACTGCTGAAACCATTATGGAAAGCAGTACGGAGAGTCCTTCAAAAACTTGGAATGGAAACACCATTTCGCCAATTATCCCACTCCTTAGTCTACACCCAAAGTACTTAAAATCAGCAAAGTAGAGTGATGCAGCCATATCAATGCTTATAGCTTCTCAACTCATAAAAACTACAATATGGAATTAACCTCAGTGCTCTTCAACAGATGAATGCATGAAGAAATGTGGTATATATACACCATAGATATTACTGAGCCTTAAAGAAGAATGAAATAATGATTTTACCAGTAATTGGATGGAGCTGGAGAATATCATGCTAAGAGAAATAAGTCAATCCACTAAACAAAAAGTGAAAACTTTTTTCTGATATGTGGATGCAAATTCACAATAACAGGGGTGACTAGCAAAGTATAGAGTTTCTTAGGTTTAGGCCAAGAGATTGAAAGGAGGGGCAGGCTTATGGGGATAGGAAGGATAGTTGAATGGTTCAGACATTACCACCCTGTGTGCATGTGGGACTACATGATGGATATGATGTTCATCATGTAGAACCAGAAACATGAGAAGTTATACTCCATTTACATATAATGTGTCAAAGTGCATTCTATTGTCATGTATAACTAATTAGAACAAATATAAGAGGAATAATAATTAGTGGCAGCCAGGGACTGGAGGAGGAGGAATGGGAGTTATTCCTTTATGGTGGCAGAGCTTCTGGTTGGAGTGACAAAACTGTTCTGGAAGAGAAGGTTGTACAGTATATTGAGTGTAATTAATGCCACTGGGTTGTCTACTTAACATGGTTAAAAAGGCAATTTTCATGTCACATGTCTTTTACAAGAATCATTTTATTAAATGTAGAAAGATTTCCATGCTAGCAAATGTAAAATTCAACATGAACCACGTCAATGATCTTAATGACGACTCCTCTTTTGTGCCTTAGCTGCCAGGATCAGTGGTGTCAATGAAGATAACGGCTTAGCCATTTTCAGGAAGGGGTGCTATCAGGAAATGGGGAAGAGCATGAAGGTTATCAAAAGAGAAACAAAACAATTCCTTTCTACTAAGCCCTGAAGTCTACTTATGAATACAAATTTCTTAAAAAATACATATGTTAATAACTGCCCAAACCACTCCTAATCAGTACATAACTTCCATAGTTGAACAGACAGTTGCTTAATTTTCCTAATTTCCAAACATCAACAGTAAAATAGCTCATAAATACACTCATTCCAAAATTGAATGAATACAATATCATAATATAAAAAAGTACAACTATATTAAACTTTTATGTACATATATATATATATGTATGTTACAGGTGGACACATTACATTATTTTAATTTTATGTGGTGCTGAGAGTCAAACCAATGGCCTCACATATGCTAGCAAGCGCTCTACCACTAAGCCACAAACCCAGCCCACAATATTAATGTAGTAGCTGCATTATTCGTAGTTATCAATGAATAATGAAGTGTTATTAACACTATGAAAACTTTCTGTTGGGTATTGAAAAAAATTCAACATTTTCCAAAATGACATCCATTCCAAATTTACCTGTAATAATTCTGTGGCTGATCCTCTTTTCTCCACATCCTCTTGTAAGCATGATGTTAAGAAATGATGAAATACTGTGGAAATTTTCTCTACATTTGGGAGTTCTGGCATTCCGTTTTCTCTTATAAGTTCGAAAGTCTAAAAATAGAACATCATCTGTGAGCTTTTTTACGGGGAGTAGGTAATGTGGGGACGATGGCAGGGTTGCTTTATCAGTGAGTTACATCCCTAACACTTATTTTTTTTTTTTCATTTTTGAGACCTGGTCTCACCAAATTGTTGAGGCTGATTCCAACTTGTGATCTCCTTCTTTGGCCTCCTGAGTCACCATGATTACAGGTGTGCAACCATTGCATAAGGTAGTCCTGACAGTCTTAATGTAGCTCAACAAAGTTATAATGTACTCTATCAAGTTTATGGAACTGTTTTTTTTTTTTGTTTTTGTTTTTGTTTTTTTTTGTGTGTGTGTGTGTGTGTGTGTGAGTGTGTGTGCAGTGTTGGGATCAAATAATCCAGGGCCTTTGCATACTAGGCAAGCACTCTATCAGTGACCATCTCCAGCCCACCTTAATTCTTCAAAGAGAATCACTAAATACTAAAGTTAGGTAGTGATTATTGCTAACCTTTTGGAATTTGTAACCACTCTCCTTCACTTCCTTTGCTCTCTCGCTCGCACTCTCTAATTTTAGTGGGTTCTTAAAGAATTCAACCAGGCATGCTATAGGCAAGTAAGTGCTCTAACACTGAGCTGTACCCCAGCCCTCTCTTTAATTTACATTGAGATAGGGTATCTCTAATTTCCCCAGGCAGGTCTCTAACTTGAGATCTTCCTGCCTCTGCCTCTCCAGAACCTGAGATTACAGATGTGTGCCACCAGGCGGGGCAAGATCATCTTTTCTGTGTTGAACAATGAATGCAATGCATCTTGCTTAAGAAAACATAATCCACAACAAGTATAAAAACACCACCTATGGTACATAAAAATAAAAACAACAGGGAGGTCAATCCTTCTATAAATGTGTACAATCCTGTTAAACATTCCCAAGCTATTTAAAAGTCATATTTCAAAACAAGTGATTTGCTGAAACTCTCTTGCTAAATTAGCTATATGCCAGCTTCATCATTCCTAGTAACAGATCCTAAAACGGCTAGATTGAACAGTGACTTAAAATATAGGTGTTTTCATAATTGAAACAACCCCTCTTCAGAAAATCTTTGTATTCTTTAATTTTTTAATATTATCCTTAAATTTCAACATATGAAATTATTTCTAATTAATTGACCCTTTTATAGTAAAAGTTTAAGTTTGGAAATGAAGCAGACAACACAGACCATCGCTGAGTTGCCATGTGAGACAGGAGAAACACTTTAATAAATCTCACTGACTTCCTTTAATATTGAAGACACAACTAGAGAGCCTTGCTAATGTATTTTCCAAATACCTACCTGATTTAAAATGTGGATCCTATACTGTTACCATATTAGACACTCATTTTCTTATTCTTGATATCCTGCATTTCTGTACAGTAGACTTCTCACAAATAATATATATGTGTATACATATTTCTATATATAAATTCATTTTGTTGCTTTTCTGTGGTGCTGAGGATTGAGCACTGGGGATTCATGAATGCTACTCAAACACTCTACCACTGTGCCTCAACCTCAGCCTAACAAGATTGTAATTTTAAGAACACCAATATATTCCTTCATGGATGGTCCTTAAAACAGTGTTGTACCTAAAAACACTGTGAAACCCAAGGTCACCTAGATTTTCTCCTGCATTAATTTTATTCTAAGACCTCAAGCCTCAGACAGAAATTAATTTCACATTAAGGTCTCAAGACTGTTGGAAACCCCTATACCTCCATCTGAAGGGATAAGCATGGGAGTCCATAAAATACTCAAGTTCAGTATTATCACCCCAAGAGTCCACGCTTGGCTGCCCCTAATCTCCTACCACCTTGACATCTGACTCACTTTACTCTTTATTTTCATTTATGTTAATGATCATAAGCAGCCCAGGACTCCCAGTTCTCCCCCAGTATTTCCACCCTAATGCCCATATGGCTCTGAACATGCTCCTTACTTTCACCAGCTGTGCATTCAGGGGCAACATTTCTTCTCACCCAACTCTAGGTCTAGAGATAAAGCAAGTGTCATTTTGGCTTCTCATTGCTCTCTGAAGTCTTCACTCTTCTTTTTCTCTAATATGCAGTCTTTTGAAGACAAATATACCTTTCCTTGTTTTCAATGCTTACTAAACCCCAGGTCATTCCCTCCTCACTCCTTTGAGATCACAGCTCTTTGCACTGTTACCTCTCACATTACTCCTGTCCTGATTGGTGGCTACATCAATAGCTGCACAGATGCCTGCTGCAGTTCATTGTCCTCTGCTCTCATGCTCTCAGGGCTTGCCTTTCTCACCTTATACACTATGTCCTTCCCTCTACCAGGACAGATACGAGCAACCACCACCCTTACTGTGTTTTTGCCTCTACCTCCTATCTTTTGTACTCCCAGTACTCCAAGGTCAGCAATCCTCCGACTCCACTGGAACCTAAAATCCCATAGGACATTCAGTGTTCATCCTTCCTTTCACATGTCCCTTCCATGACCCTCTCCCACTCACTTGACAGCATTTATCTGGCTAAGATGTGCTTACATGTGTGGACTTCTTTCCTGTATCCATCAGCTCAATGTAGTGGATAGACACCACTTATCTCCAATGGGTGGCATCACTTACCATTGACATCCACTAACCTCATATGGGCTCCTCGTGCCTTCAGCAGTCACACTACATCTCCCTACTCCACTCACTCTCCTACTCTCCATTCCTGTCCTAAGACACATGCACTCAGTTGTCATGTCTCCTTAGCTGCCTCTTGACTGTTGGGATTTCTCAGGCTTCCCTTGATTTTGGTGACTGTAGAGAGTTTTGAGGAGCACCAGTCAGGTACTACATAATCCTTTGTAGGATACCCCTCCAATACAATGCGTCTGACTTTGGTATGGTTATCTCACAATTATGGGCTTTTGAGAGGAAGGTCGCAGGATTAACAGTGCCACTTTCTTTACTTTCCTTTTCTTCTCTTGTAGTACTGGCGATTGATCCCAGGAGTGCTCTCCCACTGAGTTACAGCCCCTGTCCTTTTCATTTTAAACTTTGAGACAGGGTATCACTACATTGTGGAGTCTCGCCTCCAAATTGTGACCCTCTAGTCTTCACTAGCTTGACCACCATGACTGGCAACACCACTCTTTTCATTGCATCATATGAAGGGGACATATTAGCAACATGATTTATGACTGCTCAGGTTGACCTTATAACCTGACTAATGTCTTGATAAGTGTTTCCATTGGGAAGCGTCTCTTCTCTTTCCATACTCTGCTCACTGTAAGTCACTCTATTCAGTCCACACGTGAGTTTTCCTCTACTTCCTGCAGGGTGGAGAATCCACAGAAATGTTAGAATTCCTCAGCATGGGTGATTGTTCTGTCTCTTTTCCCAAATGGATTTATTCAATCATTTTTATCAGCATGAACTCAAATATTTATTTTAAATTTCAAGTTATAATTCCTTACAACTGTGTATTGATGATCAAATTGCGTCTGCTTTGGTTAACCTACACTCTCACTTGCCCCATAAGATATACCTCCCTTGATCTAGCCTCTTTTTAAAATTTAAAAGTTTATTTTTAATTGAGTACTAATAGTCATATATATTTATAGGGTACAATGTGATGTTTTGATATTTGTACACATTGCAGCATGGCTTTTTCATTTAATGATTTATTTTGGGGGGCTAGTAGATGAATTTAGGTCCTTACACACTATGTAAATCTCCACGACTGCGAAATTTCCAGCCCAGAAATTTCCTCTTTTTTGTTTTTTATTAATCTGTAGCTTTTAGTCACAGCTTTCAAATTTGCCATTTAATATATGCATCTTTCTATGCCCATACTCTTCCCTTCTATCATCAAGTGATACATCCTGTGACACAGGACAAAACCCCTAGGGTTCTTCCCTTGGCCCTGAAGATTTATTGTCATTTTACAAATGCATATCTCCTGTCTCCACCGTTATTATTTTTATGTAACTAATTTTAACTTTTAAAGATATTCACATAACAAAAATTCATATATTTATCCATATAGTTAGAAGTACATTCAACTTTCATATATTTGAGAAACCTGTTGTTTAGCTTTTGAAAGGTAGATTTCTGGGTTGACTTTTCTTTCAGAACTTCATTCCACATTTACTAAAACACTTGAAACTGTCTTCCAGCTCACTTGTTGTATTGCATTTAAAATTTTTTTCCTGTATCTTTCTGCTTCAATGTGGCTCATTTCTATTGCTACAATAATCTATCACTAATCCAACCAAAAATATTATAGTTTCCATAATGTGCTAGTCAGTTTTTTGTCAAAGGGAAAAAATGCCTGAGGACAAAGCTTAGAGGAACAGGTATTTGGCTCACAGTATCAGAGGTTTAGTCCATAGTACACGGATTCCATTGCTGTGGGCTCAATGTGAAACAGAACATCATGAGACAGGGCTTGAAGGAGGAGTGCTGTTCTGCTCAAGGTGGCCAGAAAGCACAGAGTGGGAGAACGGGAAAACAGAGAACAGGGAAAATGAGCCCTTGGAGGGCAGCCTCCAGGGTCCCATCTCATCCAGCCACACTCCTACTGGTACCACCCAGTGCATTCAAACTAGGAGAGACTGACTGGTGATGACTCTCCCAATGCTCTCATTTCACTTACAAATAGTCCTGCATTAACACAGGAGCTCTTCAGGGACACTTCATATCCAAATCACAACACAAAACTAACTTACATTTGGGTCTTTTAAAAATACGTCTTCCAAATATCTGACTCTTTAATACTTGGGCTATAATTATAAAAACTATTATACTGACCTTGTGTGCTAATTCTTTTTTCTGTGTCACTTCTGGGTTGTTTCAGCTGAATATTTGCTCCTCAAGATGAACTTAGTTTTCCTACCACTTTGTCTTTCAAAACTTTGGATATCTGGGTGCTTGTTAGTCCTGGCCGCTTCTGGATCCCTATATATATTCTCTTATATTTTCCAGGCTGATCAAAGCTCCTTTTCTTTGAATGACTGACCTATATAACTTTGGAGGCCATACAGGAGGTAGAGTTTTTTTCTGGCTTACTTCATCTTTGAACAGTCTTGATGATCTCCTCTTCATTTCTTCCCCTCGAGTTGATCTTAACAAATCTTGTGTACTTCCCTGTTTCACATGCCTGGGCCTCAGCCAGGTCAGGCATGATTCTCACATGTCTGGTCTGCCTTCATCTTGTGGGTGTTTTCCATGAGAATCTGCTTTGTTTTGGGTCATGGCCCTTCATCTTCTGGACAGGCTCTGATACACGTGGGTCTTCTTAGATTCCTGGTATCTTGAGAGCACCTGATGCACAATACTCACCCTTCTCACACCAGATTCCTTTCTCACCCATGCCTGGACAACTGCCCTACCTGCAGGCCAAGGTGCTTTTCCACATTGAGCCTGGGAATGCACAGTAAGCTCATACATGACCAGCTCATCTGTGTCAGATTCTGGATCTACTGATAGTTGATGACATGTGGGAATTAACTGGTTTCACAGGGGTACAACAAGACTTCTCTTGGAGACAGCAGAAGATGCTGAAGACTAGCCTCTTCTGACGCCTGAGTATAACCATGGTTGTAGTTGTGGCCATATAAATATTACTGAGGTGTGTTCTGGGATTAACTTCTAAGCTATTAGGGTCTTATTTCTGATATTTGTGAGGTAAAACTGAAACAGTTTTTAATTTAAGGGTGATTAATCTCCCATCATGGAGACAAGGCTCTTTTGAGTCTTCTACTCAGTGTATGTGAAAGGCTATGTTTTCCATGGTGGCTGATGGAAACAGACACTACCCCAGGGCCTGCACATGTGGCAGGCGCTTCTCTTTCCCATCTAGTTTCTCTGAGCTGGGGGTCTAACTATGTTACCCAGACTTGAGCTACATGATCCCTCAGACTTCCAACAGGCTGGGATGAGGGTGGGCACCATCTCACCCAGTCCTGGGGTTTGTTTCTAGTGATGGAGGTTGAACTGAGGGTTTTGTGCATGCTAGGCATGTACTCTACCACTGAACTGTACCTCAGCTCAGTCCTTTCCAACCTGATCAGATAATTATACATCAGAGTTCTTCTCACCAATTGGTTCTTCACACCATTCTCTGTTGAATGCTTAAGGGGGGGCCCTCCACAGGTCTTGGGACACTTCAGCTTTCCTCCTATCACAGCTTTTCCTCCAATGCCCCATCTGGCTTATATCTATCTGTACATGGCCTGGAAACCAGGGCAGTTGTAGGGTTGATTTCAGTTGCTACTCACTTTCAGACATCACTGTCCTTCATTCATTGTATTCTGCAATGTCTAGAAAACCACTGATTCATATAATGTATTTTCTAGGAGAAGATCAGGTAGTGGTGTTTATCTGGTCCCTGTTACATGATTTTGATAAGATGATGACCCCATTCCAAGTGTTCACCAAAATTACATCTAAATTGATCAAGGCTCAGTCTTCATCTTAATGGAAGTAACTGTAGTGTCTCCCAAGCAGATCTCTCCCTCACTTTTTGTCTGTGGATTTCAAGGTATATCTTTATCTAGTTTTACTCATATTTCCTACCATTCCTTCTTAGTCTCCTTGCAGGTCTACTTCATCAACTCTTAGATATGACCTGTGTCAGGGTGCCAGCTCTCTTTTTGTCTGTCTATACCCACTTGACCTTGTGTCCTGAATATTAACATCATAAGACTGTCAAATTGTTTCTAAAGCACTTATTTAAATTCCCACCAGCAATATATGTGAGTTCCAACCTTACTTTTTTTAATTTTATTTTTGTAATACTAGGAGTTGTACTCAGAAGAGTTCTTCTAAAAACTATATACACAGCCTGCTTTTTTTTATTTTGAGGAGTTTTGTGAGGATCCCCAGGCTGCCTTAAAACTTGCAATCCTCCTACCTCAGCCTGCCAAGTACCTGGGATTACAGGTGTGCACCACTGAACCTGGCCAACAATTCCAGTTGTCCCACATTCTCATCAGCACTGATTGTTGTCTGACATGAGGTGTAAAGTGGTGTTCTCTGGTTTTGGTTTATATTTCCTTAATAATTAATGATGTGAGGTCACAACACAGGTGGGATGATGGGCAAAGTTCTTCACCTCAACAGCTAGAGTATTTATATTTGTTTAAAGTCTACTCTGTTTGAGAATGGACATGAAATGTGTCAGTTATATACCTTTCTTAGAGGTGTCATCATGCTTTCCTCTGTTCTGGACATTAATTTTCAGAAGCTGAAGATGAAAGTTAATAACATGATTTCTATATCTAGGGCACAAAGATGTGTAGGAAAGGTACCTCTAACTTTGTAGTAAAAGCATCTATGGCTGGAGGTGTGGAGAAGTGGGACATGCTTGCCTGGCATGTGCCAGGCCCTGGGTTCCATACTCAGCAACACATATAAATAAATAAAATGAAAGATCCATTGACAACTAAACAACTTATTTTAAAACAAAGGTATCCAACTAGGGTACAACAACTATGTACAAAGTTGAGACTATTCTTCCATTTACTCCTACCAAGAAACCGTACTGCTTACTAAAAAAAATCTACACTCTTTAGCCTATACATTCAGCTTTATAAATCAAAAGTAATTTGATGTGTAGATTCAAAATAAGGGTAGATTAGGTTTTCTTAAGTTTTGATTATAAATTCTTGATCAATGAACAACAGAAGGAAGCTTTACAAACGTCTTAAGGAAAGGTTGGCATTAAAATGGTCTTACCCTTGAGGGGCCTTCCCGGAGGTATGGAGGCTCTCCTTCGACCATCTCAATAGCCATGATACCCAGAGACCAGATATCCACTTTAGGGCCATAACTTTTCCCTCTAACCACTTCTGGTGCCATCCAGCAAGGTGTTCCAAGCACAGAAGTGCGTTTATTCTGCTCAGGGGTGATGTGAGCACAGAAACCAAAGTCGGCTAAGATACAAAAATGAAATATCTAGAGTTAATAGATCTAGGTATGGTTTTTATAAGAGAGCGCAGCTCAGGTGACATAATTACATTTTGACTATTAGGTGCTTTTATTGATTTTTTAAAAAATGAATTTAATAATAAAATAATCCAAACTGGGATTAAAATATATTGATGATGATACAGACTTCCAATTTTGCTTTTCCTTCCTTCAATAAAGAGCAAATGATTAGGAGGGTTTTTATCCTGAAGAATATATTTTATTCAAAATGTTATATTAAAACTGAAAGAGATTCAAAAAGCAGGGAAAAATCACCAAAGGTGGACACCAAACCAAAATGAACTGAATCAGTCAAAGGTCAAGACACTGAAACTTCTTTAGAAGAAAATAAAGAGAAACTAGTATGATTAATCATACAATTTAGCAGAGAGTATAGAAGAAAAAAGCCATATTTAAGTACAGTTGCACTGTCACGGTACTTACCAGCATTAATCTATTCCAACTATCTCAAGTATGACTGAGGAATAGAAAACCTCTGTTAGTACTTGAGATTGATTTTGTGCAGAGTCAGGATGTGTATTTACAGTCTTCCCTTCTCCTGTTAAAGCCATTCAATCACTTATGAACTACTGACATCAGGTCTGTAACCTTCAGCCTCTTTTGTATTTACATAGGAATGAATAATAGCTATGAACTGCTTGATTGCTTTTACCTAACTAGGATATTTTGTAAGGTATTCTTTTCAGAGATCCTTCCATATTAGTACATTTATGTGCCTCGCTTAAAAACGATATTAGAGTGTATAAATATACCAAAGTACCATTCCTTTACTGTTTGACATTTAAGATAGTTTTAGTTTTTCTGTACCATGTTGCAGAGAATATACTTTTACTAATTGTGTTGCATAAATGGATTAAGTTATAGGGGTGAATATGAGAAGACTAATGTTAGGAAAAATAAGGATTATAATGAAATGCATGTTTATAAAACCCCAGTACCATTCCAAGTACCTTGTTAAAATATCTAATCCTCATAATAACTATAAGAAATAGGTTATCCCCAGCACCGCAAAAAAATAAATAAATAAATAAGAGAAATAGGTAATTTTTTTCCTACAGGTTGTGGGAAATTTACATTTTCTTTGAATTGACACTTATACATTGAACCACATCTCCAGACTTTTAAAATTATTTTACTTATAGAAAGGGTCTGAGAGAGCTGATTTAGGACCTTGTTATGTTGCTGAAGCTGGCTTTGAACTTTCAATCCCCTGCCTCATCCTCCAGAGTTGCTGAAATTATAGGGGTGTGCCGACAAGCCAAACATGGGTGATTTCTTTTGAATTTATTCATTTCTGTGTCTGTGGATGGGTGGGTCTGTGTGTGTGTGTGTGTGTGTCTGTGTGTGTCTGTGTGTGTGTATGTGTTGTTGGTGAATTAATTCCAGGGTCTTCTGCATACTAGGTAAGTGCTTTACCATGATCTGTAACCTCAGCCTCACATACGGTTTTTTTTTCTTGTTGTTGGTGGGGGACTTTTTTCCAGGGATGGAACCCATGATTGCTTGACCACTGAGCAACATCTCCAGTGCTTTTTATATATTTTCAGATAGGGTCTCACTAAGTTGCTTAGGGCTTCACTAAGTTGCTGAGGATGGCTTTGAACTTGTGATCCTCCTGCTTCAGGCTCCAAAATCACTGGGATTATAGGCATGCCACACTGTGCCCAGCTCAAGCTATGCTCTCTATTTTTTTTTTAATATCTTTAGTTGTCAAAGGATGTTTTATTTTGTCTATTTTTTTTTATATGCAGGGTTGGGGATTGAACCCACAACCTCACCCATGCCAGGCAAGCTCTCTACCACTAAGCGACAATTCCAGGCCCTGCTTACTATTACAATTATTCTCATTGTCCATTATGGGAAAACAAGACATATATAGTTTTAGTTAATTCACCGAAGATCATTTATGTAGTAAACGTCAAAGTCATCAAAAAATATTATCCAAAAATGGATGTGATTATCTACTTACAACTTTCCCACTAAGAGAATTCAAAGATACAATCTTATATATTGAGGACCTGATTGAATAACCTTTAGAAGTTGTAGTTTCATAGTTCTACTTGAGACCTACAGAGGGCAGGGCAGGAATTCAGAGATTATGAACACAGCAAAGAAGCTCAGGATGATTTTCATGACTCTATTGTGTCTCAAGGAGAAAAAACTTTGAAAAGTGGGATATGTCCCTTGTCATCTCTGACATCATGGTCATATAGCCTTCTCCTCGATGAGGCTATACTGTACAAATCTCAGATATGGATGAAGAGTACAATCAGAAAAACTAGTCCAACAGATGGCAGGAACAAATTCAAACTTGTCTCTTCAAAATAGCATCAATGCTATGAGAGTCTCAGGCATTGTTTTTTGACATTTTCATCTTTAATCTCCTTAAATATTCTGAAGTTGGTACTATTATCCTCCTCAGTGAATAAATGGGAAAAGAGACCAAAGAGATTAACTTGCCCACCATTATTCAGCAAAGAGTAGCAAATCTGCTGTTTAAACCCAGTCTAGTTCGCAGTTCATGGCCTTTACCACTTGGTTCTTTCCCTTTCTTATATAAATTTTGAAAAGTGGTAACAAAGAGATTGTACATTAAAAAGTGAGGAAAGTGCAAAAAAGTAAATGCTTTTCTCCACTTGTTACTCACTAAGTTTCACTGATCCATCCATTCCCAAAAGGACATTGTCACTTTTGATGTCTCTGTGAATCACTTGATTAGCATGTAAAAACTCCAATGCCTGTAAGCACTGAACAAAAGAAAACACATATCAATGAACATTCCTGAAAAGTCCCAATACCTAGTTCCCAGAGGAGTTAGAGTAGTACTTATGGCTTGAGCACTACCTCTAGCCCTCACCCAAACCCCTGCAAACTGAACATTTATAAAGAAAAATCTCCTCTCAAATGCAAAGTGCTCAAAATATAATATCTTAATTAGTAGCAATATCCCTGCCATACTCTGATCTCATCTGGAGACCTTATTAGATAATCTCTCATGGGACTCTTTTTCCTAGTGACTTTTTTGTTTGTTTGTTTTAGGTGAAGTCCTTTCTGTGTTGGCCAGAATGGCTGAGACTGCAGACATATGCAAATTCCTAGGTGGGGATCAAATCCAGGGCAATGTGTATGCTACACAAATGGTCTACAACTGAGTTACAGCCCCAGTCTGTGCCATGGATTTTTCAACTTAGTCTTCAGTACTCTCTTATAAAATGATGGATGAGTCCATACAACCTCTAGGCTTTTCAGGTTTAAATGCCTAACAGCACACAGTACTTGATAAATAAGCATAAATTCTTTAGAAATTACTTCAACAGTAGAAAATAAACTTGCAGTTATTTGTACTTGAACCCTAAGGTACTCAGAAGTCTAAACATATGAGTCCCTGAGAGAAGCAGGTATTAATGAAGGTGATCTGGTTGCATTCAGTGAATTGTCAAGGTGATGAACCAACGGTCCTCTTCATTTCTTCTCTTGTAGATTTTATGTTAACCTATATGCACAATCTGGCATCACTAATGAAATAGTATGTTAGTGATAGTGGTCATTAGAAAAGAACTTGCCTAATATATGTGAGACTCTATAGGCCTGATCCCCAGACCTGAAATGAAGAAAAGAAACAGACACACAAAAAAACACCACAATTAAAAGTAAATACATGGAATGATGTCATTGTCTCCATTTACAACAGAAAACATTTTCTTAAAGAAAGTAAGAATGAATTCTTCCTTTCCTTAACAACAAAAAGAAGATGAGATTTTAAAACTTTCTTTGCCCAATGGTTTCTGAATATGAACTCAAAGGATGATGTTACATTTGGGAATAGTTAGTTGTATTTTATTCTTATTACCATTAAGGAAGAACAACAAAGTCTGCATATTATTTCTAACTACTAAAAATCTCATTCAAAATATTATAATGTAAAATAGAAAATATCAAAGACACTGACAAATTTTTAGAGATTTATGATCCTCCCAAACTGAATCACGAAGACGTACACAATTTAAATACATCAATTGCAAGCACTGAATTAGAAGAAGTCATCAAAAGACTACCAACCAAGTAAAGGCTAGGAGCAGATGGATTCTCAGCCGAATTCTACAAGACCTTTAAAGAAGAACTAATACGAGTACTCCTCAAAGTATTGCAGGGAATACAAAGAGGGAACCCTTCCAAACTCATTCTATGAAGCTTGTGTCACTCTGATACCAAAACCAGACAAAGATGTATCACAATAGCTTCAGGAAAAAAATACTTGGCAATCAATCTAACAAAAGAGGTGAAAGAGCTCTACAATGAAACTATACTACACTAAAGGAAGAATTTGTAGAAAACCTTAGAAGATTAAATATCTCCCATGTTCCCGGATAGGCAGACTTAATCTCCTCAAAATGGACATTCTACCAAAGGTGCAATGGGGATTCAATAAAATTCCAATTAAAATCACAATGACATTCCTCATAGAAAGAGAAAGCAATCATGAACTTCATCTGGAAGAATAGGTAATCTCCAGTAGTCAAAACAATCCTCAGCAGGAACAATGAAGCAGGAGGTATCACAATACCAGAACTTAAACTACACTACAGAGCAATAAACATAAATGGCATTTTATTGGCACTAAAATAGACAGGCAGTCCAATGGTATGGAACAGAAGACACAGAACCCACATGAATACAGTTACTTCATACTAGACAAAGGAGTCAAAAACATTCAATGGAGAAAAGATAGCCTATTCAACAAATGGTGCTGGGATAAATGGAAGTCCATATTGCAGTAAAATGAAATTAAAACTCTACTTCTCACCCTGCACAAAACTCAACTCAAAATGGATCGAAGACTTAGCAATTAGACCAGAGATCATGCACCAAATTGAAAACAAACTGAATAATCATCATGTTGCCTTAGGATCAGACTTCGTTAACAAGACTCCCAAAGCACAAGAAATCAAAGCAAGAATCAATAAATGGGATGGACTCAAACTGAAAAGCTTTTTCTCAGCAAGGGATTCAATCAATGACATGAAAAGAGAGCTGAGTGGGAGAAAATCTTTTACACATGCGCTTCAGATACACAACTAATCTCCAAAACTTATAAAGAACTTACAAAACTTTACACCAAAAATACAAAGCACCCACTCAATAAATGGGCAAAGGAACTGGACAGACATTTATGGAAGAAGATATACAGGCAATTAATAAACATGAAAAAGTGTTCAACATCCCTAGTAATTAGAGAAATGAAAATTGAAACAACTCTAAGATTTTACCTTACTCCAATTACAATGGTTATTATCAAGAACACAAACAATATTAGATGTTGGCGTGGATGTGTGGGAAAAGACACACTTTTATATTGCTGGTGGAGTTGCAAATTGGTGCAGCCACTCTGGAAAGCAGTGTGGAGAATCCTCAGGAAACATGGGATGGACCCACCTTTGAACTGATTTATCCAAATCCTTGGTTTGTACCCAAAGGACTTATCATTAGCATACTACAGTAACCCAGCCACATCAATGCTTTTAGCAGCTCAGTTCATAAGAGGTACATTGTGGAACCAACCTAGATACCCTTCAACAGATGAATGGATGAAGAACCTGTGGTATATATACACAGTGGAATATTATTCATCCATAAAGACCAATAATATGATGGCATTTGCAGATAAATAGATGGAATTGGAAAATATCATGCTAAGTGAAATAAGCCAATCCCCAAAAACCAAAAGCCAAATGTCTTGCATGATAAGTGGAAGATGATACATATTGGGGGTGGGGGATTTCGAGGCAGAGAAGAATGGAGGAACTTTATGCAGTGGGAAATGAGTGGGAGTGGGTATGTAAAATGGTGCAATGAGACAGAAGTCATTACCCTATGTACACCTGTGATTACACAAATAGTATGAACCTACATCATGCACAAACATAGAAACGAAATGATGTACCCCATTTGTGTACAATCAATCAATATGTACTCTGTAAAAATAAAAAAAAGTAAGAGAAATTCTTCCCTTCCATAAGTACAAATATAAGATGGGTTTTTAAATTTTTCTATTCCCTATGGCCTCTGAATGTAAACTAAAAGGATAAATAATAAATTTGGGAAAAGTTAGCTATATTTTTACTCTTATTAATATCAGAGTAGAAAAAGAAACTCTGCTCATTAATTCTAAATCCTAAAAATCTCATTCGAAATATTCTACTGTAATACAAGGAAAAACAAAGATATAAATGGTATCATCATATCATTTTTACCAGGCATTTACTAAGATTCTTGAAAAGAATCACTGGTACAAAAAGTAGAAATAAAATTGTCACCATTTAAATATTTTGGAACTTCAAAGAAAACACAAGTAAATGTCATTAGAACAATTAAAATGATTTCATATCAACTATGAAAAATTTGAGAAAAAAAATTAAGAGTAAAAGATAAATTCTTGTAAAAATTTGGTTAGTTTTTAGGGTGTCAAACAACATCTGTTAAGGGATATAATATGCAGAATTATGAAAGAGTCCTGATTTCTTCTTTAACCATTTGGTGGAACACATCTCATAATTATATTTTTTCAGAACTTTGCCTTAATAAAAATAATTCACTACATATTATACAAATTTTATAATTCACTATGTATTATAGAACTCTCTTTCATAAACTTTTCTACGTTTGTCATTCATGACAATGATCCCTGTGACTTCAGGAAAAGTCGTGTCAGGTTCCATGACTATTAGCATACATATAAAGTCTTCTTTGTAGAAAAGTTAAAGACACACAGATGAAACACTTGTTGTTGGTTAGGACTTGAGCAATTAGGAAAATTCTACTAACATAAGCAAACAATACATCAGGAATGCATTAAAAAATATAAAGAAAGCACCAATTTTTTCAACTTCAGTGAGCTCAATGAAACCAGAATCAAATACAATCACATTAAAATTAAACATATGTCTTAGATTGTCCGTTTTAGTTCTAGTTTCCATTTGGGGAGTGGGAGATGATCGGGGGAGAGAAGTGGGGCACTGGGAATATATTAAGAGAGATTTAGCACTGACTACACCTCCAGTCCTTTTTAATATTTTATTTGGAGACAGAGAAGTGAAGTAGAGTGGCTTGGCGAGACGCCCCTCCACCCGCTGGAGTGGTAAACACGGACAGCCAAGCGGAGTGAAAAAACGGGGGAGGGAAGTTTCCAGGACTTCGCGCAGCTTCTCTAACGAGGGGCAACCTAAGGAGACTCGTCTGCGAAGGGTGAGGCTCCCAGGCCCAGGATATAGGTCCGGGCCCGTGGGAACGCTGCCTGGGAAGGATGCCTTGCCCAGGCGGCAAGACACCCCTCCCCCCGCTGGAGCAGTGAACTCGGAAAGCGGGGAACTTTGCAGAGGAGGCTGCGCAACACACCGCTTGGTGTTTTGGAGCGATTTGCCGGGGCTTCTGCGGCTGCCGGAGAAAGAGTTGGGCGGCGAGATATTTGGTCTCAGCAACCGCCTGAGCAACGGGGAGGGGGCTGTCCGGAGGAGGTGGAGGTGCGCAGTGAGTGGCTTGGTCTCCAAGCGCCCACACAGAACACCGGGTGGCTGCCTGGAGGAAGAGACGAGCAGCGGGTCACTGGGGCTTGGAGCATATGTACGAGGCTCCAAGTGACTGCTCAGAGGAGGGGTCGCATAGCCAGGCGATTAGGTGCAAAGCACGGTCCGGTCCGGGGACCTAGGCACCTTTCCTTGAAAGAGCTACACAGAGACAAGCTGAGGGGCGGCGGGCAGCTTCTCTGAGGAGGGGCTACCTAAGGAGACTCGTCTGTGAAGGGCAGGGCTCCCAGGCCCAGGAGGTAGGTCCAGGCCCCTGGGAACGTTGCCTGGGAAGGCTGCCCTGCCCAGGCGGTAGTTGTAGACTGAGGGGAACCTCTAGGAAGGGAACTGACCAGCGAGACCTCCCCACCGGGTGAGTCTTCCCCGCCGGGTGAGGTTTTCCCACAAGGACGGTAAAACCAGAGACACAGGCCCAAACAGGCCTTGCCTCAGCCCGCAGTCTAGTTCCCCTTTGGATGACCATTGGTCAACAAGTAGAGGCACCTCCGCCCACTAGCAGGGAATATACCCCACCTGAAGACCACCACCCCTAGAGAGGCAGCTTCCTAGGAGAACACCGCAGTATCAACTTCCTCTAAGACTTCAGGCTACTGAAGGATAAGAGGGGATACACTAGCAATCTTCAGGGACATTATAAGTCAATAGAGCAAATCTGCAACATCTCTGCAGTCCACTGACACCTGAATGACATGAGAAAACAAGGGAAGAAAATGCCTCAAACAAATCTGGATGTTACATCAATAAAATCCAATGACAGCATGGCAGAAGAAATGTCAGAAAGGGGAGTTCAGAATGTACATAATCAACATGATAAGGGAAGCAAATGATGAAATGAAAGAGCAAATGCAGGCATTGAATGAACCCACCAATCGACAGTTAAAAGAGCAAATACAGGAAGCAAAAGACCATTTCAATAAAGAGTTAGAGATATTGAAAAAAAAAACAAACAGAAATCCTTGAAATGAAGGAAACAATAAACCAAATTAAGAACTCCATAGAAAGCACAACCAATAGGATAGAACACCTGGAAGACAGAACCTCAGATATTGAAGACAAAATATTTAACCTCGAAAACAAAGTCGAACAAAACAGAGAAGATGGTAAGAAATCATGAACAGAATCTCCAAGAACTATGGGATATCATGAAAAGGCCAAATTTGAGAATTATTGGAATTGAGGAAGGCTTAGAGAAACAAACCAAAGGAATGAACAACCTATTCAATGAGATAATTTCAGAAAATTTCCCAAATCTGAAGAATGAAATGGAAAATCAAGTTCAAGAGGCTTATAGGACTCCAAATACACAAAATTACAACAGACCCACACCAAGGCACATTATAATGAAAATACCTAACATACAAAATAAAGACAGAATCTTAAAGGCTGTGAGAGAAAAGAACCAAATTACATTCAGGGGGAAACCAATACGGATATCAGCAGATTTTTCAATCCAGACCTTAAAAGCTAGAAGGGCCTGGAACAACATTTTTCAAGTTCTGAAAGAAAATGGATGCCAACCAAGAATCTTATACCCAGCAAAACTTACCTTCAGATTTGATCGACGAAATAAAATCATTCCATGATAAACAAAAGCTAAAATAATATACAAAAAGAAAGCCAGCATGTCAGAACATTCTCAGCAAAATATTCCATGAAGAAGAGATGAAAAACAAAGAAGCAAATCAGCAAAGGGAGGAGATATCCCAAAGGAACTCTCAAATAAAGAGGAACCAAGTCGTGTCAAAAATAAACAAATAAATGAATAAAATGAGTCAAATGACCGGGAATACAAATCATATCTCAATAATAACCCTGAATGTTAATGGCCTGAATTCATCAATCAAAAGACATAGACTGGCAGATTGGATAAAAAAGAAATTTCCAACAATATGTTGCCTGCAAGAGACTCATCTCTTAGAAAGAGATACCTAAGGACTAAAGGTGAAAGGATGGGAAAAAACATACCATGCACATGGACCCAGCAAAAAAGCTGGGGTATCCATCCTCATTTCAGATAAAGTGGACTTCAAGCCAAAGTTAATCAGAAGGGATAAAGAAGGACATTTCGTACTGCTTAAGGGAACCATAAATCAGCAAGACATAACAATCATAAATATCTATGCCCCAAACAGTGGCTCACCCATGTATGTTAAACAAATCCTTCTCAATCTCAGAAACCAAATAGACCACAATACAATAATACTAGGTGATTTTAAAATGCCTCTCTCACCACTGGACAGATCTTCCAAACAAAAATTGAACAAAGAAACCATAGATCTCAATAACACAATCAATAATTTTGACTTAACAGACATTTATAGAATATACCATCCAACGAAGAGTGAATACACTTTCTTCTCAGCAGCACATGGATCCTTCTCTAAAATAGACCATATATTATGCCACAAAACTAATGTTAGCAAATACAAGAAGATAGAGACACTACCTTGTATTTTATCAGATAATAATGGATTGAAACTAGAAATAAATGAAAGAGTAAAAAACAGAAATTACTCCAACACCTGGAGATTAAACAATATGCTATTATATGATGAATGGATAACAGAAGATATTAGAAAGGAAATTAAAAAATTCTTAGAAGTAAATGAGAACAAAGAAACATCATATCAAAATCACAGGGACACTATGAAAGCAGTACTTAGAGGAAAATTTATTTCATGGAGCGCATTCAATAAAAGAAGCAAAACTCAACAAATAAACAACCTAACACTACAGCTCAAAGTCCTAGAAAAAGAAGAACAGACCAACACCAAATGTAGTAGAAGACAGGAAATAGTTAAACTCAGAGCTGAAATCAACGAAATTGAAACAAAAGAAACAATACAAAAAATTGACAAAATAAATAGTTGGTTCTTCGAAAAAATAAACAAAATTGATAAACCTTTAGCCACACTAACAAAGAGAAGACGAGAGAAAACCTAAATCACTAAAATTCGGAATGAACAAGGAAATATCACAACAGACATGACTGAAATACAAAACATAATTAGAAGCTATTTTGAAAATCTATACTCCAACAAAATAGAAAATTTCGAAGATATCAACACATTTCTAGAGACATATGAATTGCCTAAACTGAACGAGGAGGACATACACAATTTAAATAGACCAATTTCAAGTAATGAAATAGAAAAAGTCATCAAAAGCCTACCAACAAAGAAAAGTCCAGGACCTGATGGTTTCTCAGCCAAGTTCTACAAAACCTTTAAAGAAGAGCTCATTCCAAGACTCCTCAAAGTATTCCATGAAATAGAAAAGGAGGGAACCCTCCCAAACTCATTCTACGAAGCCAATATCACACTGATACCTAAACCAGACAGAGACACATCAAGGAAAGAAAATTTCAGACCAATATCCTTAATGAACATTGACGCAAAAATTCTAAACAAAATTTTAGCAAATCACATACAAATATATATTAAAAAGATAGTGCACCATGATCAAGTGGGTTTCATCCCAGGGATGCACGGTTGGTTCAACATCAGGATATCAATAAATGTAATTCACCATATCAACAGACTTAAAGTCAAGAATCACATGATTATTTCAATAGATGCAGAAAAAGCATTTGATGAAATACAGCACCCCTTCATGCTCAAAACACTAAAAAAAATAGGGATAGTGGGAACGTTCCTTAACATTGTAAAGGCCATCTATGCTAAGCCCATGGCTAATATCATTTTCAATGGTGAAAAACTGAAAGCATTCCCCCTAAAATCTGGAACAAGGCAGGGATGCCGTCTCTCACCACACCTATTCAATATTGTCCTTGAAACTCTAGCCAGAGCAATTAGACAGACCAAAGAAATTAAAGGGATACGAATTGGAGAAGAAGAACTCAAACTATCCCTATTTGCTGATGATATGATTATATACTTAGAGGAACCAGGAAATTCCACCAGAAAACTCTTGGAACTCATAAGTGAATTCAGTAAAGTAGCAGGATACAAGATCAATGCTCATAAATCCAATGCATTTTTATACATAAGTGATGAATCTTCAGAAAGAGAAATTAGGAAAACTACCCCATTCACAATAGCATCGAAAAAAATAAAATACTTGGGAATCAATCTCACAAAAGAGATGAAAGACCTCTACAATGAGAACTACAGAACACTAAAGAAAGAAATTAAAGAACACCTTAGAAGATGGAAAGATCTCCCATGTTCCTGGATAGGCAGAATTAATATTGTCAAAATGGCCATACTACCAAAAGTGCTATACACATTCAATGCAATTCCAATTAAAATCACAACGATGTACCTTACAGAAGTAGAACAAGCAATCATGAAATTCATCTAGAAGAATAAGAAACCCAGAATTGCTAAAGCAATCCTTCACAGGAAAAATGAAGCAGGGGGTATTGCAATACCTGAACTTCAACATTACTACAAAGCAATAGTAACAAAAATGGCATGGTATTGGTACCAAAATAGACAGGTAGATCAATGGTACAGAATAGAGGACATGGACACAAACCCAAATAAATATAATTTCCTCATACTAGACAAAGGGGCCAAAAATATGCAATGGAGAAAAGATAGCCTCTTCACCAAAAGGTGCTGGGAGAATTAGAAATCCATATGCAACAAAATGAAAATAAACCCATATCTCTCATCGTACACAAAACTAAACTCAAAATGGATTAAGGACCTCAGAATTAGACCAGAGACCCTGCATCTTATAGAAGAAAAAGTAGGTCCAGATCTTCAACATGTCGGCTTGGGACCAGAAATAAAAGCAAGAATCAACAACTGGGATAGATTCAAACTAAAAAGCTTTCTCTCAGCAAAGGAAACTATCACCAATGCGAAGAAAGAGCCTACAGAGTGGGAGAAAATCTTTGCCAATCATACTTCAGATAGAGCACTAATCTCCAGAATCTATAAAGAACTCAAAAAACTCAACACCAAGACTACAAATAACCCAATCGACAAATGGTCTAAGGAAATGAACAGACACTTCACAGAAGAAGACCTACAAACAATCAACAAACATATGGAAAAATGTTCAACATCTCTACTAATAAGAGAAATGCAAATCAAAACCACCCTAACATTCCATCTCAACCCAATCAGAATGGCGATTATCAAGAATACAAGCAACAACAGGTGTTGGCGAGGATGTGGGGAAAAAGGTACACTAACATTGCTGGTGGGGTTGCAAATTAGTGCAGCCACTCTGGAAGGCAGTATGGAGATTCCGTAGAAAACTTGGAATGGAACTGCCATTTGACCCACCTATCCCACTCCTTGGCCTATACCCAAAGGACTTAAAATCAGCATACTACAGAGATACAGCCATATCAATGTTCATTGCTGCTCAATTCACCATAGCCAGATTGTGGAACCAACCTAGATGCCCTTCAGTTGATGAATGGATAAAGAAACTGTGGCATATATATATATACAATAGAATATTACTCAGCCATAAAGAATGATAAAATTATGTCATTTGCAGGCAAATGGACGAAATTGGAGAATATCATGCTAAGTGAGATAAGCCAATCTCAAAAAACCAAAGGAAGAATGATCTCGCTGATAAGTGGATGATGATACATAATGGGGCATGGGAGGGGTTAGTTTTAGGGTCAGAGTGAGGGTTAGGGAGGGCGGCAAGAATGGGGGAAGGAAGGCCTGTATAGAGGGAAAAGAGGGATTGGAGGGGTGGGGGGAAGGGGAAAAATAACAGAATGAATCAACCAAAATCACCCTATGTAAATTTATGATTACAGAAATGGTATGCCTTTACTCTATGTACAAACAGAGAAACAACATGTATCCCATTTGTTTACAATAAAGAAAATAAAAATAAAAATAAAAAAAGAAACTAAGCCTACACATTGCATAAATGAATGTCACATATATATTTTTTATAAAAGCATATCAGAATATACTCAAAATAATTTCATTTGCATAAAGTTTAAAAAGTGCAACATTCAAAAAGATGATGTTTAAGGATACTATATGAGTAGTAAACTGAAGAAAAACATTAAAATGAAATTTAAAAATTCAAAAAAAAAATAAAATAAAAACAAAAGGACTGGGGATGTAGCTCAGTGGCAGAGAGCACCTGGTTTCAATTCCCAGTACCACAAAAAAAGAAAAAAGGGCCTATTCTTCATTCCCAAGTTATCCTACACATGAAATGCTAGAAATGGCATTTAAGATAAAACAATATGGAATTCCTTGCAGAAAATGTGTATGATAAATATTGCCTCTTCAGAAAACATTTCTTCCACTCATCTCTTGCTCACACAACACCCTACTTTATCCAAAATAGAGCAAACGTACCTCTCTGCACACAGCAGCAATCTGTGCTTCATCCATACAAGTTTCTGTGACGACATCAGTAAGTGGCCCACCAGAAAGGTACTCCATGACTACAAGCAAATCATCTCCTAACAGGTAACTAAAAATAGACCACAGAAAACATATTCACATTTTAAATTTTCTAAATATGTGGCGCTCTATGTTCAACAGTTCAAATGTTAAACAACATAAGAAGAACACTGGAGAACTGATAGTTGGAGACCTAAGAAGAAAACTGGACAGTTACCATGTAACAGCACAAACAAGTACTCAGGGGTCATTGTGATATTCATTATGATTTTTATGTCACAGTTTTCCCATAATAATTGTCAACGTGTAGAAATAAGACTTTCCCATCCAAAATAATCCTATCACATGGGACTCATTGGTATTCTTTGGCAGATATACTGACAGAGGCTGAAGATGTTAGCTAGCTCATATGAGGTCACATAATAAGTGACACAGAATCAGCATCTGAAGTCAAGTTCTATGGATTCCAAATCCTATGGCTTCTCTTAACCACCATTCTATGCTGACTTGAAATATTATTTGAAAGGAAGAAAAATATACTTGAAAAGTTATTTCTATGAATGCAGATCCCAGATTTAGGGTTAAAGTATCATAATAGTTTATCATTTCTCAATCCTAAACAAATTTATATGTGGAAGAAAATCTCCTGTAACACCCTAATAAAACCACTAGTATCATTTTTTACTACTCAACATTCATTCAGAAATATGAAGAGTTTTTTAAAGAATTATATAACATACTTAGTTTTCCGTTCTGTGTTTTGTTCTTTGTAAAGATCAATTTCTAAATTACATACATTTTTCTTTGAGGAGGGACACATACTGGGGACTGACTAGGGGGCATTTGAACACTGAGAAACATCCCCGGCTCTATTTTGAATTTTATTAAGAGACAGGGTCTCCCTGACTTGCTTAGCACCTTGCTTTTTTGCCAAGGCAGGCTTTGAATTCATGATCCTCTTGCCTCAGGTTTCCCTGCCACTTGTATTACAGACATGAGCCACTACACTCAGCCTACATGAGTTTTTGATACACATATACAATTTTCCCATGAAGAACAGCATTGAAATAAAAACTCTCCTAAAAGGTTCAGAATTGTGTGCTAGTCACCTCTCTGCTTAAGACATAAATCCCAGTGGACCATTCCTTAATGTTTCTGCTTCTGATCATTTGAAATGAATATTCACACCATCAGCAATGTCCTGCATTTAGCTGCTTTCTCATGTACCAAGTTATGTCCTTGTCACAAAAGCACCATCTCACTTGGAATATTCTGTTTTCATCTCTCCTCTTTCTCCCTTACGTCTACTTCTCAAAATTCACATTGTGAAGTACCCAGCCTACATCAAACCAAGGGATTATGAATTTCCACACTTTTATCCCAGTGCTTAAAAAACCTCACACATATTTACCTGTCTATGTATTGTACTGTATTTCGATGACTCAGGTTCTTCATTATGAATAATTCATTAAAGACCAGATCCATTCGTAGCTCCTTATTCAATTGTATCCACTTTATGGCAACCTATAATGGAAATAGAATTGAATAAAAATAATGGTTTCCCTCATTCTTTTAAAAGGTAGCCAACACCAAATAGTTAATAATTAATAGTAACACGTTATATGCAGTGAGACCAGAACTGACAAAAAAGGAGTACTTTTACATACACACTGACTATTTTTACACTACACACACCCTAAATATTTTCAGATTGCTCTGCAGTGGATTAACCAAGCTAGGTTAAGTCCAGTGCCAGGAACTCAGCCTCCTTTTACTGAAACCTGGGAAAATACTTTTTAATACTTGCTTGTTCATGATGTAATTCCTTCTTTGTTCCCCCTAAGGTAAGAATGGCTATAAAATTATTTTAATGTATTCCTACATCATATCCAACTTTAAAAATACATTTCTATTGCTCTTGGTTAGCTTTATCTAGTTTTTCTCCTAAACAGAAAGCTAATCTAATAACTGGAAGTATACAAAAGTTGCTACCTTCTTTCCCAAGGACACATCCACAGCAGTAAATACTGTACCAGATAGCCTAGGGGAGAAAGACACAATCAGAGTTAATGTTTATAAATCACTACCATTTATACTATCCAGAGACTTTACACTTCTCACAACTGAAAAAGGATCAAATAACACTTCAGATGCAGAGTCTTTGTTTGAAGAGTAAAATGACAGTTTCTTTCTTTCTTTAGACAGAGAGTAAGGAGGGCTTCCACAAGAGAGGGATCCCCAGCATTTAGAATCTTCAAAACAAAACCAGGAAAGAAAAACAGGAGGAAATCCTTGTGGCCAAAATATTTCAGGCCTAAAAAATTATAGGGAAAAAAGGTAAGAGAAAGAGTAACATATGCTCATGAATACAGAGCCCTGCTGAAGAAACAGAACTGCAAATAAGCCTGAGAATTCCGGGTACGCCCTTTCCTATGACTTTCTTTCTCCACCCAAGAGTAACCTGTATCTGGCATTCATCCTGTGTTTCATGTGCATCCTTTACATGCACCTTTCTCTACTTTGAACTATGAAGTTTCAGTTTCACTCTTTATTCTGCAATTTCCTTTGTGAATTGGCTATATGCCTGCCTGGGAATGGTGGAATAAGCCTGTAAGAGATCTGAGGAAGTAGCTCAGTGGTCAAGTGCCTCAGGGTTCAGTCTCCTGTAACTTAAATAATGAAATAAATAAACAATGAATTCATAAAGAAATAAAGGAATTCACCTGGATTTGTAATACCTGTCTCTCTATGTAGGTAATATTCATTCAGTCTAAATTATTCAATATATAACATCTATTCCATGTTCAAAATATTCAGGTAAGTTTCAATTTATTATTATTATTTAGTCTGCGCTGAACTGAATTTGTCAAAATGAAACTCATTAGGAAGTATCAGAAATTCTCATTCTAAAATCCACTAATTCTTTCTAAATCCACAGAACATTTTCCAGAGATTAGTAACATTAGGACATCAAGATACTCATTTGATTTCAAGGAATAGAGGAAAGAAATTAGTTGGTAAACTTTGAAATAAAATTATGGAGCAAAATCAGGCAGACAGACTCAAAGATCATACTCAATGATATGATTCAAAAACATTTTATGTATTTTTTTTTTTTTTTTTTTTTTTTTTTTTGGTAGTGTGGTTGAACCCCTTGGCACCTTCCCACTGACCTAACTCCCCAGACCCTTTTGATTTAAGGATCTAAACTAAATTGCTGAGGCTGCCTGAAAACTTGCAATTCTCCTAACTCAGCTCCTGACTTGCTGGGACTACAGGTGTGTTCTGCCATGCCCAGCTAACTGCAAGCGGTTCTGCTTTGCTTTGTTTTTCTTTGTGAAAAGTCAGGGATGGAACATAGGACCTCACATATGCTAGGCAAGTGCTCCACACTCAAAAATATACCCAGCCACAAATCAATGTTTTTATGGATTATAAACCTACAATGAAATTGAGTTTTAAATATGTTAGGGCAATTTCTCCATCTAAGAAACCCTTACCATCTATGATTTAAAAAGGTCAAAGAAGAAACATTGATGAACAGTCATTGCTAACGAGTAGGGATTTTTAATAATTGCTTTATATATTTAAACAAACTCCCCCAGGGTACCACTCACAGATTACAGTGAGTCCTAAATCTCAGGAGAAAAGAGAGATAATGCTGAATACCCAATAAGTAGTGAATATTAGGACTATGATTATAAACACTTACCCTTCTCCAATTCTTTCAAATCCTGTATATTTTCTCATAGGGTCACCTATGGTCACAATAGTTCCTATTTTGAACAAAAATAACTTTGAAAACACAGTCAAACATTTCTAGAAAATTAATTTTGCTATCATATTTCCTTTTTAGTAAACTCTACTGATTTGAAAACAGTGGTTTTCAAACATATCAAGTTTCAATGATAATTTGTTTCAAAGAAAACACTGTAGAAACTTTTTAAAAGCAAATGATATCAGAAACAAGAAGACACATACTCTCCATGAAGTTAGGACACCTAACTACTCATTTTCTCAAATATCATGACATTTCCAAGCAAACAGTTCTTCTAGTCAGCCTGCGACTTCAGGGATTTCTTAATGACAATTCCACCAGGGTAGGTGGCACATGACTGTAATCCCAATTGTTCAAGAGCTGAAGCCAAAGAATCACAAGCTTGACACCAATCTTGGAAACCCAGTGAGAACCTGTCTCAAAACAAAAAGACAAAGGGCTGGGGAATAGCTCAGTGCCAAAGCACCCCTGGGTTCCTTCCCAGTACCAAAAATATACAGGAACTTGGCAACTCCTGGAAAACTGTTCACTCTACTTTTCTACTCCACTGCATGTGTTACACACCAGTGCTAAGTTATGAAACTCCTTACAATTAGTCATAAGAAATGAATGACATCCAAATGACTGATCCTAAAGGGCTTTTCTGGCTATTCCACTGTATCTTCTTTTAATATATTTAGGAAATCACTTACTACTCTATAGATGACTAATAAGATCTAATCATATATTTATTTTTGAATGTTCAAACCTATCACCAAGAAATGGAAATTAGGAGGTTGGATTTAAAATCAGAACTTAAATGTTTATGACCATTAAGTCCAAACATCAGAAAATCACATTAAATTTGCACTTACTAATGAGAAAAGAGGATAGGACATATGAAGGAAACTCAAATAATCTTATGTAGGTACTTAATCTCACCTTAGCTACTAAGGTTCAAGTCAAGATACTAAGGACCAAAGATATGGGATGTGATAAATAAGTTCACAAATGAATGGTCACAAATCCTATCCTAGTTGATATTTTCAAAGCAGCAGCCCTCCTAAGATAAGGACTATTTCATATAAACATCTATAGGATACCACAGTCAAAGCAGTTTTATATTTTACAGTACTAAGGAAACAAGAACAAATCAATGTAGAACATGTAAATGCTTGGGACAAACCATCTATAATGTTTTTTTTTTTTTTCCATGAGGTCTCTAGGTCATATTGTTCTTTATAAGTATACTTACTGTAGCCTTCTAAACAGACACTATTTTTACCCCCTTCTTGGTTCTGTTGAAATTATTTATAAAGCTTGATTCAGGGCACCAATACTTAATGAAATCAAAGGGAGAAGGAAAAAGTATTTTTCCTTGGAATATATTTTATGACTAAACATTTCTATTTGAAAAATCTATAAGTTGGACAAATATGTACAAACCTCCTTTGATGAGGTTTCAAACTATCTCTAAGGTCATCTGCTGTTAGATTTGGCTTATAGGAAAGAAGGGTTCCCAAAGGGACTGACTTCCCTATCAATACATAATGAATATGTTACCAGTGCCATGACAAACAAGATGAATGTTAATTAGCCTTCACTGGTTTTGGGTAGTACTGCAGGTTGAGTCCAGGGCACTCTACCCCTGAACTGCCTCCGCAACCATGTTTACATTTTATTTTTTTGAAGGGTCTCAATCAGTTACCAAGACTGACCCTTCAACTTGAAATCCTCTGCCTGAATCTCCTATACTGCTGTGATTATATACATGTGCCACCATGCCCAGCTCACTACATGTTAATTGGAGCAAATAGTCCTACAAGATATAAATTTTTCTTTCTGTCATGAGGCAAAATAAAAGCATATAACAATGCAACGGTGACTTTTTTTTTTTTTTTTTTTTTTTGTGCTGGGGATAGAATCCAGGACCTTGCACACCACGGAACTGCTCTCCTAATGAATTGTATACCCAGACTTGAATCCAATGTATTAAGAAATTTTAATTCATGAAAAATGTGAAATGTATGTATCTTACTTAGTTTCTTCATAATCTCTTCATCTCTCAAATTTGTCTTCTGTTTCAGTTTGTCTGAAGCCTT
This sequence comes from Sciurus carolinensis, assembly GCF_902686445.1. Classification (NCBI taxonomy): domain Eukaryota; kingdom Metazoa; phylum Chordata; class Mammalia; order Rodentia; family Sciuridae; genus Sciurus; species Sciurus carolinensis. The sequence continues at coordinate 85,911,707 of NC_062221.1, read as the reverse complement.
GTCACCACTGTCAATAGGTGCAGGAATAGGGTCCTTAACATACCCTATGGAAATCTGCAGACATATAGTTCAATACTGAGTTTTAAGAAAAATGGTTTTCAGATCATCTTACTGGCACTCTATTCAGTTCCTTAATTTTTAACCAAAACTAATTGTGTCTCTTATTGTTCTAAAGAACGCAATAATTTCAGAGTACAGAAAACATGTGTTGAAAAAAAACTGTGAAACATTTTTCTTTGCCATAGCATAAATGTATTTAAAAGCAGATCTAGCAGCAGGGTGCCAGTTGTAAGGGAAAGCAAGCACAGTCCTATGTGCTGTCATCAGATTCCGCTGGCAGTCCCGGGAGCACTTGCTGTGCTCTGCACTGTGTCCACCACATCACAGTCCACAGCAAGTCCCCTCAGTAGTTCTCTCTTCCTGGCTCCATCTGAGGTGATTACAATTAAAGTTAACCCTCAGTTGGTGAGGCAGGTCACCCTCAAGTGCCTTTTAAGTGATATCGAGGCATCGAGAAAAATAAAAATATGAGAAATGAAATACACAATCAGGAAAAGAGAGAAGAGCCAAGTTTTAAACATAATCGTTTTGCACAATATGAAACAAAAAGAACAGAGAAATAGATGAATTCTCTGGAAATGAGGACAAAATATAGAAAGAAAAATTCAAGTGAGTTAAGTATTCTCATTTTAAAGAAGTTGTTAGATTTTTAATTTTCGAAAATGTATGATGAGTACTCTCCAGGTAAAAATCTTAATTTAATCTTAAATTAATTTTGTCATACTAAAATATCTTTTACTAGGGGTTTTGAAATCATCACTAAAAGTCAAACACAAACAGCATTTGCGTTTGCTACATATACATAAAGAGTTTTTTTGTTGTTGTTGTTATTATTCTTATCTTGGTGCTGGGGATTGAACACAGGACCTCCAGCTTACTAAGCACATGCTAAGCACTACAACAATTTACACTTCAAATCCCAACATTTTAATATTATGGAGTCAAATGGCTTTGTTTCCTCCTCCATCCCCTGTTCTGGGGATTGAATCCAAGGGTGCTTCACCACTGAGCTCCATCACCAGTGCCCAACACCAACCCACTCCCCTTCTTTTTTTACAAATTTAGGGAAAAGAGTCTTCCTAAGATCCCAGATCCTGCCTCAAATTTGTGATCCTCCTACCTAAAGCTCTGGTGACACTAGAATTACAGGTGTGAGTCATTCTGATTGGCTTTACAAGTTGTGTTTTTGTTTTTTGTTTTCTCTTTTCTAGTTCTGATTTTTGAGACATAAGGTGTCACCATTTAATGCAGGCTTGTCTCTAACTCATGGACTCAAGATATCCTTGTGCCTCAGTGTGCAGAGTAGCTGGAATTAAAGGCATGTGACACCAAGCACAGTTTTATCTTTTTATTTATTTTATTTTTTTCATTTTTTTTCAGTACTGGGGATTGAAACCTGGGACATTATGCCACTGAGCTACCTTCCTGGCGCTTTTTATTTTGAGACAGGGTCTTAAAAAACTTCCTGTGTTGCTCTCCAATTCATGATCCTCCTGCCTCAGGCTCCTGGGCTGCGGAGATTATAGGTATATGTCACTATGCTCAGTCATCTTAAAGTGCTGTTTGATATATTGCAATTCCTATCATGTGTAAAGTGTCTTGTCAATATAAGTTTATACTGCCAAGTCTGGTGGCATGTGCCTCTAGTCCCACCTGCTCTGAAGGTAGAAGCAGGGGAATCAATTGAGTCCAGTAATTTGAGACAATTCTGAACATCACAGGATTCCCCACCACACAACCAAAGAAAGAAGGGAAAAAAGATAAAAGTGATGTGTTCCAATAACTCAGAGGGAGAAAATGACCCAAAATTAAATATAGGACTGCAGGCGTGCCTCAGTGCTACAGCTCTTAGCTAACATCTTCAAGGCCATAAGCTCTCTTCCTTATTCATATTACGCCACAGTAGAAATTTAAATTAATGTGCAAATTCATCAATGTAATGGAATGTACTTACATTTCTTATCAGAATTTGGGGATGAACCCAAGATATTCTACCACTCACCTATATCCCCAGACCCAGCCCTTTTTATTTTGAGAGAGAGACTTGCTAAAATACCAAGACAGGCCTGAAACTTGTGATCCTCCTGCCTCGGTTTCCTGAGTTGCTGGAATTAGTCCTGTGCCACCAAACCAGCTTTAAAATCTATTTTCTAGCTAGGACAATGGTGCACACCTGCCTTCCAGCACTCAGGTCATTGATATAGGAGGACTGCTTGAGCTCAGGAGTTCAAGACTGGCATGGTAACATAGGGGGGCTCCATCTCATGAAAACAAAAGACCCACAAAACTGATGGTCAACTTTCCTTTTCTTTTCCACTGCTGAGGATTGAATCCAGGGATTCTTTATCACTGACCTACATCCCCAGTATTTGGGGGGCTGCATTTAGTTTTAATTTTGAGACAGAAAACAATTCTTTCAGTTACTGGTCCTCAACTTGTGATCTTCCTGCCTCTGCCTCCTGAATGGCTGGTGTTCTAGATGTGCACCCTGCACCCAACTCAGGTTTCAAGTATGAATTAAGTAACTGCAGCTACCATACTGTCCATTATGTCTCAGAAACTTACTCTGTCTAACTGAAACTTTTATTTTTTGATTCATATACTAGCACATTGGAACTAATAATGAATACGTTCCCTTTGTATGATATGGAATGATTTCAGGTGCACGTGGTATTATCCAGACTGGTGGGTTTTCTCTCTTCTCATTTCCAGCGCTTGCCAGGAAGCGAGTCAGGTCAGTCACTGCAATTTTTAGTGTTACTACATTTTAGGGATGAGAGAAATGGTACATGACTTGCCCAAGGTCAGTGAGCCAGATAATATTGGTTCCCAAGCTTGGGTCTCAGAGAGCAATGCTCTTCCCTTCCAGAAGGGATTTCTCCCAGTCCCTCAGAGCCTCCCTCACATCCCGAGTAAACATGCTTCTCTGACCCAAGGACAGACAGGCAGAGCAGCCATACGAAATGGAAAAAATATGAGTATAGAACAGGCAGGGGTCTTGGCACTCCCAAAGGGGAGTGAGTGAGGGCTCAGGCACGAGAGGACTCCACATGGGGCTCAGGGCTTCTGCTGTGTGTCCTGGCATTGTGGGTGTGAAGGTGAATGGGAGTGTCAGCCTCCTCTGGGGCCCCTCCCACTACAGCACTGGGCTGATGGGAAGCTCAACACAGGGTCAGTACATGGGTGCTCACCCTAATGTCCACCCCACAGCTCACAGTCAAGTCCCTTGGCTTCTGGATGCCGGACAAATGAGAGGACTGGCACCACTAGTCACTGCAAGGTCCCTTGTTGTGGGGGCTTGGCTTATCCACCCCACTGTACTCCTAATGCTCCACTCCGAATATTTCACAAAGGACTTCAAGTTAAAGCTTCCATTAATAAAAAAGGAATCTGCTTGAAATCATTAACTACTGAACTAGTCTCAGTCCTCATTAATAACTGAAAGAAGGGACTGGACCAAGGTCAGCAGGAAAATGATTCAGTCTTTTCTCTTTGTCTATCCAGGGACACCTCGGTGTGCTCTGAAGCCCTGTGACCTGGATAGGTCCATAAACCTCTAGGTCCATAATGTTCCTCCTTATGTTCCAATTGCTTCAGCTTAACGACCAGTCCCACCCCAGGGAATTCCCCCAGTACCTATGAAACCCACAGACAACCCTGTTCCAATGACCACCCGTGATTCCTCACCTCCCGTAAGACTGCAGCCTCTCCACTCCCTTGGGGGCCCTGAGATGGAGATTTGGGCCAAGGGAGGTTTGGGAGTCGCTGTGGAGAATGGATTGGTGAGCCCATGGTGTACAGAGGTGTCCACTCCTTTCCCTCCTCTCTCTGGAAAACCAGGTCTTCTGACATGTACCTGGGGAACAACAGGTCAAATGCAAGGGGTCACTTCCTACCTTGGCCTGGACTTCCTGACCATCCTCTCCACTCAGCTTGCAAAGCACAGAGACCAGGGCTCTTAACCAGGAGCCCATCCACCATGCAGTTTCCCTCTACCCCAATTCCTGGGGCAACAATCAACAGAAACAAAGTACAGTGAAATTCACAGGGGACACCAGGTCCCTCTGGAGAAAACCCCAAAAGAAAGGATCAATGTGTGTCAGGGCCTGGGAGCTGGAGTAGGGACCAGGGAAGAGACCCAGCTTCAGCCCTCCCTTCCAGCCCCAGCGTCCCCACTTAAGCCCCTGGTTTACAAACTCACTTGGGTCCTAGTGGTGCACAGAGGGTGGTATACCAGTTCCTGGCCCAGCCCTGGTCAAACGCGTTGTCATGCTAGAGGGAGATGGGGATGGGAAGAGGAGCTCAGAACCAGCAGGAAAGGACAAGGCCATCTTCCTGGACCCTCCCTAAGTTGCTCAATTAAACCTGGGTCTCAACACAGGCATGTAAAAGACTACAAGGACAGGGAAGCCCAAGAGAGACCCAGAACCTCCTGCCTTCCAGCATTCCTAGAAAGTGTGTCTCCCTGACCCACGTGTGAGCAGCTCTCCCCAGATGAGTGCTAACAGAGCACAACTCTGCTGCCTCCTTGGGGCTCTCTCATCACCTTTTACCTCCCTCTGCCACATGCTTCTGGGTCTCCACTGAACACATCTGTCCTCCTGCCTCATCCTTCCAGATACCATTTAAAATCTTCCTTGTGCAACAAACTGATCCAAAGATTGTGTCTCCACATGCTCCCACTTCACTTTTTTACCTCTCAAATATTTTTGAAATGTCCCTTCATTGAATTGCACTATCAGAGAGAACAGAGATGCCCAATTATATTTTCCTGCTGAAAACTCACATGGCCCAGGGAAATCTGGGCTAAAGGCATTTAATACACAATGCAGTAAAGGTCACAATCAAAGATCAAGTCTTCCACTGGACACTGACTGGCTTCTTCCCTCCCTTTTTCCACTTTGTCCTTTCCCTGATCTCATTCATCAGATTCACCACCTCCTCTTTCCAGACAAGGGTCAGTCTCACCTCAACCTCAGGAGCTCAATAACCAGTAATAAAAAAATACATCCCAGTCACTGCACTAGGGGTTGAAGCACATTGCAAACAGCAGGCTGGCCTACATTTTGTGTGGTAAGGACAACTGCAAAACTAGACCTGGAGCACCACTGAGTGCTCACGAAAGTGCAGAGAGAGGGGATCATGGGAAACATGCAGGCAACCCAGCCCACAGCACCCAGGTACATGCAGAGAGAAGCCCTGAGCTTTAAGCGCTAAGACATGCAAGAGGACTATTTCAGCTACTTCTGGTTGCAGAGGCTGTGTCCTGGGCAGAAAGAGCAGTCTGAAGGATGTCTTCTGGCTTTGCCCAATGATGAAAGCCCCATCATGACAGCTAGGGCAGAGTCTGGGCTGATGTGGACCAAGGAATGAAGGATGGATCTGGTAAGCAGGATCAGCTCCACCAGGGAATAAGGCATAGAGGGTACAACAGGTGGAGTGGACATCTAGTACATGAAGGGTGGGGATCACTTGGATTTAAGATGAGACACAAATATGTTTATATGACAAAAGGAGGAATGATAGTAACAGCACCACTTTTCGCACCATTCACTGTTTTCACACATAAATACATAAATACTGTTCTCATTCTTACATGATTCCAGAAAGAGGTAAACCACAAGGACTTAGGGAGAGAAATTGACAACAAATGATGAATGAATTTTCTGGGGTAGAGAAAGTGTTCTAACCTTGATCATGATGGAGAGCACAATGACAGAGTCCATTTGTCAAATTCCCTAACCGTAGACTAAATCGGGGGAATCTTACTGTTTGTACATTATTCCTCAATAAACGAATTTATAAAATAGTTTTACAATGGCTCCCATGTTTCCACTTCTTCCCTACTGAATTCCATGATTGAATTTCTGGACATTTATAATCTTGACCCCACAGGTTCAACTCATTGCCCCTCCTGGCCACTGCTTGATTTCGAGCCCTTTCCCCATCCTCCTCAAAAGGTCTACATTAAGGGTTCTGTGACTCTTTGCAAAGGAGAGCCTCTCACAAACAAGGGCCTCCTGGCTTCTGCCTTTCCAAAATTGCATGTAGGATACACACAGTGGCATGTCCTATTCTGGAGAGCAGGCCTCACCAAACTCAGTTTCTTCAACTCTGCTACACCACTCTCAAGAGAGTTCCTGGGTGTCTGCCAGTATTATTCTTATTGTAGGCTCTTATCAACACAGGAGCAAGACAGACATACCTCCGCAACATCCCTCAAATAACATGCAGCCTAGCATACAGTAGGCTCTCCTTGCAATGTACCCAAAGGGAAAATAGCCTCAGAGATCCAGGGGGAGGAGAGATCTGAGCTGCATCCTAAGGGGTAGTTCTAGAAGGACTCATGAGCACCATCAGGGCCAAGGGCAGTGGAGAAAGCACAGAAAGTGCCTAGTGGCAGGGGTGAAAGATGCCTCCTCACAGCACAAGCACTTGCTTCGTCTTACCTGGCCTTCGTAGGGACGCCTGGCGGTGCTCACTGCCACGACCTGGATGTACAACTGCAAGATGAACAGCAGCAGGAGGCCAAAGGCGGGAACAGCCACTACGAAGCTGTGCTAGGGTTAAGGAGCCAAGACACTGGACAATTCCGCCCTGGCCCCGCCTTTCACCTAGATCCCTCCTTCTCTGGTCTCGCCCAACATGACCACGCCCACCCATGTTCCTCCCTGGACTGGACTTTTAGTCCAGAACACTCGAGGTGACCTCATTCCACTGTGACATCCACACTCCTATTCTGTACCAAAGTCATTACCTGTTGCCCAGGCCCTGCTCCATTCTTTACTCCACAGTCCATCCTACCCTTCCTCTCACCCGGACCCCTCTGTCCTTCAACATGTCCTTCACAGGTCCTACCAAGTGACTGCTCAAACCCCACCCCGTCAGCCCGCCCTCGGCTACCCCACTCCTCCCTCCACACCAACCCTCCCTCCCCTCCGCCCCTGTTCTTCCAGTTTGGGGACTTGTTACTATGTGGATACGCCATGGCCTTGTCCAGGGAGAAAGGTGTCAGTCTTCTCTGGGCCAGGAAAACCACGCAACCTGCCAGCACAGTCCCCAAATACATGCAGCATGAGAGGAGGAGGAGGAGGAAACGCCTGATGTTCCTGTGGCCCACGCAGTTGTTTAGCCACCCGCAGTGCTGGTAAAACTCCTAGGGGAGAGGAAGCAGGATTCAGGGTCTATCTGGTCTGGACTCCATCACCACCATATCCTGAGGCCTCTCCAACCTGGCCCTGAGGCCGACTACCCTTGGTCCAACACACTGGCTCCAGAGTCCAGGAAGAATCTGACATTTCCTTATGTAAAACACAGTTAGGACTCCATGTCTCCTCAGGTCAACTGTCATCAGAAAGTTCTTAGAGACAAGACCTGTGTGGTGTCACTTTGACCAGGATATAAAATAACACTGGGCCTCTATTTTCTCAGACCCTGGATAAGAATGAAGAGAACCCCTTGCCCAGGTCACCTTGTGTTTGTAAACCCATCCAGAGAGTGCACAGGAGAGAAGAGCACTCAGACCCCAGGAAACCCTCCAACTTGGACACCCAGAAATGGAAAGGCAAAGGGTCTCCCAACAGGGCAGCAGCCGGTCTAAAGGTCTAGGTATTTAGTAGTATGAGCAAGACAGGGGATGGGACAGGCACTGCTCTCCTGCCCCTGACTCCACCAGGCCCAGCACACATGTGGTGCCTTTTCTATGTCAGCACCTGTGCAAGCAAGACCTGCCTCTCTGGACAGGTGCAGACACAGAGGCCATGGCATATGTAAGGGACCAAGAGTGGCCGAGAGGCACTTTCAGCAGTCCAGGAAGAGGGACTCACCCGGCCCCCCCCCGCCGGGTCCATTGTTGATGTGAGGTTTCTGGTCCTGGCCAGGTGCCCCTGAAGGGTTGGTGAGTGGACAGGTGGTAGGAGTACTCACTTCCACGCAGATATTACAAGATGTGCAGTGGAAGGTGCGGGGTGGACGGTGGAAGCCACAGTGTGGACACCAGGTCATCTCATGGGCCCTTCCATTCAGCCACGCGACATAGGGGGTTTCCGGGTCCTGCTCCCAGGAACCTGGAATAGGAAGAAATTTGGGAAGTGGCAGGGGCCTCCATCCCTCTGCTGCTCAGGGCAGCCCCATAACATCAGTTGCAACAAGCAGCACTTAGGAGGTAGGTAGTGGAATTTCGGTCGGTCTGTGTTGAACAAGCTGACCACTCAGATTGGCAGGCAGTCAAACAGAAGTCATGGTCAGCCAGAAGAGCTCTATATGGACTCCAACCTCTGGAAAAGTGCTCAGTACTTGCACTGGAGTGTCAAATGGGAAGGATGAGTGAACTGTGTGGTTTGGAAGAGCCTGCTGGTCTCTCATGTCATCCTGCCCTGTCCTCCCTTCTTAAGCAACTGGAAAACCTCCAGGATTCTGTTTTCTCACACCTCAGAGACTTGGGAAATGAAGTGCCAGGGCCTAATTGATGATGACATGGAGATAAGGGATCGTGAGGCCACAGGTGTGGTGACCACTGTAGAATGAGCCCCGTCCACATCAGTCCATGAAGTGCCATCTCTTTCTCCCAGGGTTCTGAGGACTTACCATGATGGAGGATTCCTGGGTCTGACAAATTCAGGGTAACTAAGATGTAAATTGTTACCCCGAATAGCAGGACCGTTGTCACGGGAAACCCCCAATCTCCCTTCTGGGCCAGCCATCTGCACCTGAAAACAAAGCCAGACACAGTTCTAGTCCCCGGAAACCCAGAGTTACCCATGAGGACTACCTCACTTGTGAGAGGACTCACTTCAAGGACACATCTAAATATCCTGGCTATCCACCAAATGTCACCAGCATTACCAGACAACCACAGTTTCCTAAATGCATCAGCCACTCTAGATCTCTGAGCTCCTGACTATATATAAACTTCTTTTTCCTACTGACCCTCTCTCTCCCCTTCCCTGACTCTGCACTATCATTGTCAATTTTTCCCTCCATCTCTTTCTAAGTAACCTGATAACTTGCTTTGGAGACTCACGGGTAAATGAAGTGTAGTCCGCTTAACAGCATTAATCCTACCATGAACATGGATGCCCACAGGCTTTCCAAAAGCCATGAGCCTCCCCTTCCAGTTTGTGGTAGGGGCATTACAATCCTTGACTGTGGCATGTCAATGCCTGCCATCACTCAAAGAAATGAGAGCCACAGAACTCTCTTCTGGCTTGACACCCTGGGTGCCATGACTACGGCTAGTGTGACATCAATATTTCCAGAATGTGAGTTCTAGCTGCTTCCCAGGAATTCTGAGAGCAACTTCCCCCACCCACATACACACATGTTGTTGACTAGAATATCCTGGTCTTACAATATTGTTTTTTTAGAGCTTGAGATGATGTGGATATGGAAGTTTCCCCAAAGGCCTGGAGGCTTGGTCCTCAGTGTGGCAATGTTGAGGTGATAGGACCTGGATGAGGTGGGGCCTAGTGTGAGGTAATTCAGTCACTGGGGATGAGGCCATAGGAAGGAATTAATGTACTTAACCCGGGCCTCATTTGTTCCTGTGAGAGTTGGTTGTTATAGAAGAACCAGACAGGTCCCTCTCCAGGATTCTGGCCATGCCATCTCTATCCCATGCAAATCCTTCCACCATGACGCCATTTACTGTGTTATGATGACCCACACCAAAGCTCATTCACCAGGGCTGCCAAATCTTGAACTCTGACCTAAATAAAATTTGCCTCTTTATAAAGTGTCCATTCCCTTGTTAGAGTAAGGAAAAGCAGGCTAATACAGAGATTAGATAATGTGGTGGGCAGAAGTTGGGTGATCATTATCACCCTTTCAGGCTCATGCTAATTGCAGTAGATAGTACTCATTGCCTATCCTGTCTCCACTTCTTCCCTTTTGTTGTAACAGGGTTCCCATTTGGTAAAGGCGGTTGCAATCTACCCAAGTAAATCACTTCCCAGTTTCCCTCATTTCCAAGGTAGGATATCTGACACAACTCTGATTAGAGACTTGTGCAAATGTCTACTGACGAACTCTACAAAAGCTTGCATCTTTTCAATAGAAGGGAAGATGATGCAGTTGGCAGAGCTCTGTTCCCTTTCTTTCTGTCTTGAAGCTAGACTGCTGGCTGGGATGCCACCTTGGACCATTTAGGCAACAAGTCATGCTAGCCAGACACAACCTGAGTCCCTGTCTTATCCTCAACCGCCTCCCCCTGAACATTATTGTATGAAAAAAACTGGGTTTTATTACACTGACGTATCATTGTGTATTCACAGCAACTGAAACCCTCTGTTTGGTGGATTCCTCCCACCATAAGTCTTTGAGAGGGGCAGAAACAGTTTTCCCTTCCCAATATGAGCTGAAAATGGCCAAATACTTGTGGCTTCTCTCACAGAGATTACAGAGGCCTGTGGTCCAGGTGACAGCAGTTTCACTCCAGAACTGCTACCACTGATGACTGAGAAGTTTCTGCTGAGATGCAGCAACTGCATAGGTGTCCAGTGTCCATATGCCCAGTCCCCGCTCCCTGCCTGTTTTCTGGACTGGAGATTGAACCCAGCAGCACTGAACTACATCCCCAGCACGTTTTATTTTGAGGCAGGTTGCACTATATTGCTGAATCTGTCTTGAACTTGCAATCCTCCTGTCTCATATACCAATAGTCAAGGACTACAGACAGGTAACACCTTGCCGGACCAAGGAAATGAAACTGATGAAAATAGGTCAGGGCTTGTGCCATTGAGATTGATGCAAATGGCCAGTTGTGCAGATAATGAGTGATTGGGTCAGGAAGATGGGGGATTCAATAGGAAGTAAAATGCTAGTACCTCCAGAGCACTTCACCCTCCTCCAACCAGTTGCCAAGATTTCCTGCTCCCAGGAATTGCTCCTCCATACAAACAGCTGCTAATGAGCACCCACTGGTTAACTCCCTTCCTTCCTCTCTTGGCAGATATGAAAAATAGGGAGAGGCAACCCCTGGATGGCTCCTTTCCATCTTTTTACCCTTATAGGCAGGGAAGGAAATCAGGGACATGAGAATAAAGGAAACCTGAAATATATAGAAGGTGCAGGACACCCCCCACCACCTTGAACATAAGCTTTTTAACCCCTCTACTCTGGAGGACTCTCTCACTATCACACGCTTTCTCTCACTTTCTCTGTTCTTCCTTAAAGAGAAAAAAAACAAAACACAACTTTTTGTTCTTTCCTCAGTATTTCTAGAGTGTTTCATCTTTTACACTTGCTAGAACAGGACCCAAACCTGATTTGTAAGTCTAATTTCAGAGGAGGCCTCTATAGTTATGAGCCCCAGTCCACCACACCTTTTTGAGGTGCCCTTTCTTGCATTTTGAAGAACAACAGAGGGCACCCATAAGCTAACTGGATGCAGTTAGTGCACTTTGCCATTTGACAAGACTTGGGTGACAGGACTCATGGCCTAGGTGACTCCTAACATCAGTCCTGCAGGTCAGGCAAGTTGATTCTGCCAAAGCCATCTCTCACTATCCGACACAGGCTTGGAGCATGTCTGGCTTGAGTGCACGGTGTCCCCAATCCCAGTCTGCCTTTGGATGCATGGAGATGGACAAAGGTTGAAAGAACTTCAAGATTCTGGCCAGGGCCGCTCCTCAGTGAACCTCTAAGTTTTCTCCCTGACTCTTCCCCTACTGACCTTAGTGGGTATCCTGTGGTGATATCCTTAGGGGTTATCCTGTAGTGAAAAGGCTCTGTTGGAAAGCCACAGTGACACACACCTCCACATGAGCCAAACTGCACTCTCCCATACTCATTCCTCCGAGCAGGCCCCTCCCTTCTCCAATCAGACTCCAGTCATGGAGACAGGGACATTTTATATGGAGTGGTGCATAATGAAATGCTTGAGTTCACTTCGTTCACAAATTAAGCCTTTACAAGCCTGCAGGGATTCTCCCCATTGTTGCTTGTGTGCTCCACCAGGTCTTTGTCTCCAAAGGGAGGCATTTTCAATCCACTCCTTCTGTGAACTCCTCCAGGAAATGGGTGTTAAGCATCTAACAAACATGGATCTCCTCCTTACCCTCCAGAGAATCCTTTGGTCCACAGAGCAGAGAAATATACTACATATAGTTCTTTTCCCCACTGGCTTATCACATTAAGAAGTTCATAGTGGCAGGAGAGGTCAGTCATGACTGGAAGTCTGAACTCTCCAAGTTCTTTGGCATGAGGCAGAACAAAAGACCTGGTTCATTCTTCCAGTGGTGCCACCAATAGATTTGGCAGAACCACGTGATGACAGACATGTTTGCTGACCATCAGAAACTCATAGGGAAATGTCCCTAAAGAGAAAATATGGAGTTTTCTCTGACATGGATGCCTGAGTTCTGTTTTCTCATACTTGAATGGGATAGGAGGTTCCTTCTCAACAGTTATCTTACAAAAGTTATCTTATATATCTTAGTGTATATACAAAAAAAAAAGGTTGGGATTTTCATTTGCATGGTATTCAGAGGGGATCTTTGTCCTCATAAAAGAGGTGTAGAAAGTGCTGGCCACTAGGGCTCTGGGAGCTAGATTCTCAAAATTGCCTCATTTTCTTATGCTGCCAAGCCTGGGAAATGATCTCATCACAGTTGGAAAAAGGAGATCTTTCATAATTTTCCTCATCCAATTTGGTCTTATTACCAACTGGGTGAATGAAAACTGGTCTCCTGGGCAGAAAAAAACCAAAGAACCATATGTTAAGGGACTGATTTCACAACAGAAAAAAATGGTTAAAATGCCCTATGTATGAGGCATTTTTCACTGAAGCTCAGGACAGTAGGTTCTCTTACTACTTAACTTCATCCAGAAATCTATGTCTCCAAGCTTTACTGAACATGCAGAGCAGCCAAAACTTACAAGACTTGCAGAGGACTTGTGTGAGACCTAAAGAAATTAAAAGGTTTTCTTTACGATTCAATCAATGTGGAACCTAAATGGCTGGCTTTCTTATCTGCTCCTATGCTCTACTACTCTGGATTTGTAAACTGTTTCTCCCTAAACACTATTGTAGAAGAAGGAAATATGGGTGTGTCATTTTTTAGGACTCCTTTTGCTTTTTTCCCAAAATGTTTTTGAGCTCATGGTTGCATGTGGAATTCAAATTTGATCCTGTGTGCCTAAATTAATGTATTTTCTGATCAATCTTACTGTATCCAGCTACAGGTGTTTTGACTCACTTTGTTCAGAGGTCAATTTTTTAAGGATCGGCTCTCACACATATTGGAAAAACTCCTTCACAAAGTCCTAAGAAGAACATAGACATGGTGTGGTTAAGAATAAATCATCTGATAGCAAATGAGGACAAATGGGTACCTGAACCCTTAATTTCAGTGTCCTCCATGGCTGTCAGAATTTATATCTGGTATATGCAACTGCATAGGCCTGCCTTAAATTTAAACCATAATGTAAAAGTCTGATAGGCTTGCACTTTCTAACAGGTTAAATTTTATACAAGTGTCAATAAACATCTGTTGCAGTGCCTCCTACCTGAGGTGCTCTTCTACAAAAAGGTACAAGATCACTCTTTCCTGTCTGTTTTATTTACATATGCACACCTGTTGACTGAAGTGTGGAATCTACACATGTGCATTTGTTCCTGTATCATGTACATAGTATCAAAATTGGCATGTAGAGAAAAGAGTGCTCAGGAATCAGATGTTACAAGAAAAATGGATCCAAATAGCTTTCAGTTCACATGCCTTCAATCCAAAGTTCTGTTTAAATTCTGTAAACAGATGAGAAGAATATATCTTTAAAATTACTAACTCATATGATTTTCTAAGTAGTCATACCACTAACAGAGTGTTGGTTTCTCTAAAACGTGTGTGATGTAATATCCATTGCTTCTGGGATTTTTTTCAACAGGGAAGAGTAGGCTAATACTGTTAACTACATTTGTCTGGTATCTTGGCATTTATAGTTAAAAATGAGTAAATTAGTTTTAACATCTGTAGGATTAATCATAAATTTGTTTGTTACCTAAGACATCTGATTAATTTGAAAAGTTGTAGTACTAAACCATCACAGCTAAATCGAAAATCAAGTACATTGCACTTCCTAAAATCTTTCAGGTAATTTGCACAAGTTTAGAAAATTCATAAATATTGTTTTAGAATATGAATTTTTAAAGGAGACATCAAGAAAAAGTTCTAGGTATGGACATATATTTTATCAGGAAAAGTCGAAGAAAAAAGAAATGTTTCAGGATAAGAAATTCTTTTTGTGTTAAGTACAATGTCTAAGTAATTTGCAGAAGTTTTGTGGAAATTAAATTTCAAAATGTTTACATGTAAATAAGTTGGTTATATGTAATTAGCAATATAAGTAAAATTATTTAAGGCTCTTTCCTAGGGTCAAATATTAATGCACTGACATAAAATTTTTTTTTCTATTTCGTGAAGTAAGAAAAGTTTCATAAACCAGTAAGCTGCTCTTCTCTACCTAGAGAATTTCTTGTGTTTGTAAAATTTTCTTAATTTTTTTGTTGTAGATGGGCAAAATACCATTACATTGTATTATTTATTTATTGATTGATTGATTGATTCATGTGGTGCTGAGGATCAAATCCACAGCCTCACATATGCTACATATATACTGTACCACTAAGCCAACACCCCAGTCCTTAGTTTATTATGTTGAGAGACTAGTTTTATGGAATAAGCTTTGTACAACTCTGGTAAAGAAACACTGAGTTTTAGAACATTGCACAACACTACAGCTTCTTAATTTTTCTTTAAAATGTAACTTGGTAAAGACAAGGACAACAATGTAGTTGTGGAGTTATTACTTGCTTCATGGTACTCTAGACGTATTCATTCTTTAAGTATACAAATCTTTTACCTACAAGGTTGTGAACAACATCCCAACAAGATGATGCTCTTCAAACTAAAGTGTAGAGTAAAGATATGGAATTATAAAAGAATCTTTCATGGATAAAGTTACAATACAAACTCAATATGTTTTACTCTTGCTAATATTATTTTATATCTTCCTTAAAAATTTATATCTGTTTTCTGTTAATCCCTAACAAAAGCAGAACTTTCAATATAACAATCTGAGTTAATTTGAGATAATAGGCTATAATTGATATCGAAATATATAAATGCATTCTACTGTCATGTACAAATACTTAAAACATATAAAAATTAATATAAAAAAAGGCAATAAAAAATGTAAGGCTCACTCTCATTACTAACCCTGACTCCAATTAAATAGAAGGGGTAAGGTAAGTACAAAGTTAGGCACTAAAGTTAAATCCCTGTACTTCCTCCTCATGACAGGTAAAACTAGATTATTAGATGTTCAAGACTAGATAATCAAAGGTCATGTTTTCTCTGATATGTGGATACTAATTCACAATATGAGTGAAGTCTGTGGAAGGATAGAGCTACTTTAGGATAGATGAAGGGAGTGAAGGGAGGGGAGGAATTTGACAATAGGAATGATGGTAGAATGAATCTGACATTATTACCCTTGTACATGTATGACTACATAACACATGTCATGCTACATGATATCCAACCAGAAGTATGAGAACTTATACTCTAACTATGAATGACTTGTCAAAATGCATTCTAGTGTCACGTATAACAATTTAGAATAAATCAAAAGTAAAACAGAGAATGGTGGACACCAGGGACTCAAAGAGAGGAATTGAGCAAATTTTAAATATGGTGCATGATTTCTCTGAATTTCTTACACAAGAAAACTAATTAAAGGTGAAATTTATAATGAACAGTGAAGCCGGCTTTAATGTTTTGGAAAATTACCGGGGTGACCCCATTATAACACAATATAAATGGTATATTAGGGAGAGCATATCAAGGGAGTGGCTCAGCAATGATTTCTTAGAGATTAATATGGACGGAAGGAAACCAGAAGCAATTCATCAAGATAATGGGACAATGACCCTAAATGCTTTTCTGAGATCTTTAATGATGTCAACTCCACCACAGTCCCAGAATCCTAAGGCATAATAGGTCCAAGGAAGGGTCCAAGAAGACCAACAAATTCTTGGCGTTCAGGGTCTCACTGACTAGCACTGCCTCAAATCTCTTTTCTCTTTATTCTAATGCAATGCTACTATGCCAGCCCTGCCATAGCCCAAGCACGTTTAGAAAATATTCAGGACTCTGCTACCAAATCTATAGGTTGTAATCCTGAAAACATATGTATATGGCTAAATCTGCAGGCACAAGCATGGAAATGGGTAGAGACATGAATACTCCATCCTGCATTTTTGAAAAACCTCTCAAAGGGGCTTGGCACCTAGGCAGAGGATTTCCACAGAGGCTGGGCAGTGTACACAGTTCCCACTAGGCTAATTTCCAAGGAGTGTTATGGGTTTAAAACCACCATAGTGAGATTCCATTAGGGTAATGCTTAGTGGAACCATGGAAACAGGGCTTATCCAGAGGTTCCAAAACTGTAGAGCCACTAGCCTGTAATCCCAACCTGGGAGAGTCCCAGGCAGGTGATTTCAACCCAGGAAAACTACAGTCAGTGCTGACTCTAGGAAAACCTTGTCCTGAAATTTGGGGGCCCCAACACCCATCCCTGTGTCTTGAAGATGAGCTATCGAGTTCAAAAACTTATTCCCCAGCCTTACATTTTAATGCTGATTTTCCTATTAAGTTTTGGATTATTGGATCTGATACTTTCTTCTTGCCTCTATCTCCCCATTGCAACGGGAATGTCTATCACATGCCTGTACTACAACTGTGTTTGACAAGCACATAACCCTTGATTTTATAGTTTCATACCTGGAGGGAAATGGCCCTCAGGAAGGATCATACATTGAATCTAATTCACATAAGATGTAGAAGACATGACTTTGGATTCAGACTTTTTATGGTGAAAGGAGTCAAAAAGTTTTTGGGGCTACTGTAATAAAATGAATGCATTTTATGGAAGGACAGAAAAGTTAGGGATAAAGGGTGGAAAGGAATAGAGCTGGAATTACATTGTACCCGGAAGAATTCATGTTTTAATTTATTCTCCTGTGATCAGTATATAGAAATGGGACAAAACTTTCTCACTTGCAAGCTGAAAGCTCAGGAAATAATAGAAACAGTTATTCAAAAAATGGCATCAAGTCAAAAACTGTCTTCAGAGCACAGGGAGCAATTACGAATATGAAGAGAAAACATACAGAAGGGGACAAAGTCTTTCAAGGTATTCCTTTTGAAAGGATTAATAGAGATTAAGAACTAAAACCACAAAACCCAACGTCAAAAAGAGAAATCATCCAAATAACAAATAAAGAAATGAATTCAACAGACATTTTTAAGAAGGAGAGATACAAAGAGCCAACAAATATATGAAAAAATATTCAAAATCATTAGCTATTAGGGATATGCAAATTAAAAGTACACTAAGATTTTACCTCACACAGAATGGCAGTCATGAAGATGCATAGTATAGTAAATTATAGAGAGAACATGAAGAAGAAAAGAACACTTTTACACTCTTGGTGGGACTGTAATTAGTACAACCTCTATGGAGATCAGTATGGAGTTTCCTCAAAAGTAGAGGCATGGAACCACCTTATGATCCACCTATATATTACTCTTCGGGATTCATCTTAAAGAAGCAAAGTCATCATAGTATAGTGATGAATAAATAGCCATATTTATAGCATCACAGTTCATCATAACCAAACAATGAAACCAGTCTAGGTGTGCATCAACAGATGAATAGATAAGTAAAATATGGTATATATACAATAGAATTACATTCAGCCATAAAGAAAACTGAAAAGATGAAATTTATATTATTTCCAGTAAATATAGATGGAACTTGAAATCCTTATGTTAAGCAAAATAAGCCAAGCCCAGAAGGTTAAAAGTCATGTGTTTGCAATCAAAGTGGAAGCAAGCAAGTCAAAAGGCAAAGAAAAGTGTAGGGTGGGCTGGAAAACTTACGAAAATCAAAGGGAGATCAGCAGAACAGAGGAAAGAGACCAAGGGGTGGAAAAGAGCAAAGGAGGGGAGAGTGATGTGATGCAAAGTGTCGTTGTCCAAATTACATTGTTATATTGTGTGCATGTACAAATACAACAACAAATCCTGTCGTTATGTGGAACTACATAGCACCAATAAAACTTGTGGTTACATAAAACACTGTGGCTTCCAGGATGAGCACCCTTATAAAAGACTCCAGTGATGAAGGAAGCATTCTCCAATTTTTCTGCCTTGCACCTCAAAGGACACAGCAAGATGCCACTTTGGAAGCAAAGCAGCACTCAAATGACACCAGTGTCAGCACCTGAAATATTTTGTTATAGCAGCACAGACTGAGACACTTAGTTATTCCTGCTAAAAGTTTTAAACCATGATCATCTTTTTGTAGGACCAAACAAAATCAATAACTTTTATTCTATTACCTGTTTTATTTTTTCCCTGATTAATTCTATTTATTTTCTTCCTTCTGTTAACTTTGGCTTATTTTGTTTTGTATTGTCTGTTTTGGTGTTTCTTTAATTGTTGTTTTGTTTGTTTCTTGACTTCCTGAAGGAGCATGTGATTCAGATTTCCATTTCTATAATAAGAATCTGAGATAACTCAACTTGTACTGGGAGAAGGCTTATTCTAACTCAGTTTGGGAGTTTCTTGCCATGATTGAACATGTTTCTTTAACCTGAGGTGAGAAAGGAACTCAGGATGGAAATGCCTATAGGAGCAAAACTGCTCACCTCATAGCTGGGAGTGAAAGACAGAATAGACAGGGGCTGGAGTCCCACCACCCTCCTCATTCAAAGTCACCCCCCACAAAGACAAACCCATTACAGATTCCCACATTCCCCAGTACTATCCCACTGGGAACCCTGCATTTACCATATGGACCTTGGGGAAACATGCAGAATCCAAATTATATCAAGGACTAAATTTAAGCACATTATTTAAGCTCTTTGTTCTTTTCTAGTGCAAGTATTAATCACTATAAGTTTTCAATTTAGTACCCCTTTTGCTGCAGCCAATAATACTGGGTATGTTGTGTTTTCATTTTTGTTCATCTGATAATATTTTCTAATTTCTCCTTTGATTTCTTCTTTGATCCATTGCTTGGTCAAAACTGTGTGGTTTCATTTTCAACTATTGGAAAAATTTCCAGTTTTCCTTCTACCACTACTTTCTAGTTTCATTGCATCAGAATTGGAAAATATGTATTTGGTGTGATTTCAATCCTCTTGAATTAGTTTATACATATTCAGTGACTTATCTGATGTAGAGATATATATCTATGCTGGAGAGTGTTCCATGTGTGCTGGAAGAGACTGTATTTTACTGTTGTTGTGTGGAAAGTGCCATGTATGTTTCTTAGGTCCATTTAATCTACAGTGTTCAAGTACTCGGTATCTTTAAAGATCTTCTGTCTCTACGTTCTCTCCCTATAGAAAGTGGAGTATTAAAGTCCCAGTAATTAAAATTACTAAAATGTTACTATTCATCCCTTCAGTTCCTTCAAGTTTGCTTTATGTATTCCAATGCTCTGATTTTGGGTATATGTATATTAATAATTTTTTCCATGTGCCCTATTATTTGAACATTTGTCATTTTATAATGTCCTTCTTTGACTCTTTTCACATTTGTTACTTTAAATTCTATTTTATCGGATGTGCATGTGACCACCCTGCTTCCTTATGGTTACTATGTCAATGAAGTATTTTCCCATTCTTACATTCTGTGTGTCCTTAAATGTAAATTAAATTTCCAGTAGATATTATTTTTGGAAGCTTGTTTTTCTTCTTTTTTATCCAGTCATCCATTCTAAGTATTTGGATTGGGATGTTTAATTCATTTCAACTTAATGTAATTATGGATGGGCTAGTACTTCCTTATACTCCATGGCATTAAACCAGGAAAAGCAGACAGTTGACTTCTCTTAAGGGGGTTGAATGGATAAAAAATTTGGATGATCTTTGCTGGAATTTAATAGTGTATATTCAAAAGAAATTGGAAACTCAGAAGATCAAATTTATTGGGGAAGGAAGTGCCAGTGTCACAGCTATGGAAGCTACAGCAGCAACTATTAGCACATGCCAGAATAGTAACTCCATGAAGAGAGTAAATTCATAAGGGATTCAAAGTAACCTGCATATTGGGGAGGACTGTGGCCTGACTGGATATGGAGAGCTTAGAGATCAAAGACACTGCCTGGGCCACTGTACAATATCTTGTGCAGGAAACAAAAAACTGCATCTCTCCCAACACTGTGCAGAAGGTAAAGGAAGGAACCTTTTTTCAGCCTGAGCATTGTCCCCACAGCAGCTGAGGAAACCAATTTCTCACAGATGTGATTCAGACCAAAAAACTAGCCTGGCAAACCCACGCTGCATGACAGAGGTGGGATTAAGTGACCAGGAAAAAAAGCAAGTATGGAGATAGTTTCACACTAGAGACATCTGGTCATGGAAACCCATCTGGCTCCCAGCTCCCTTTCAATCCAGCTGCTTGCATGTCTGGTTAAGAGAGAAGAGCCAGACTGGGAATTGGGAAGGGCAGAGTTGGGAAAGAATGTGTTTGGAGGCTGAACCTGAGACCAGGAATCTTATGTTCAGCAGGAAATGTAGTGAGCTAAGTATTTGTTCCTACATCACATGATTAGAACCCAAAGGAGGTCCCTGGGGTTCAGCCTACCAGCTTGGACCAGCAATTGCTGGGCCCTGCAGGTATGCTGATTTAAAATCTCCAGAACAATTGGCATTCAGCAAACTGGCTGGAGCCCATCTAGGTCTAATGTCCAACTCCAGGAGTTGTGCCTGATTAACCCTCTCAAGGACACTCCAGAGAAGGGGAACTCAGGATCTTTTCATCTCCAACAGAAAAAATTCCCCAACTTTTCATGCAAATTTATTTCTCATTTTTCCTTCTCCTCCCCTCACTTTTCTACCACTGCTGAAACTAATTATTTTTCATGGATCACTTTACTGATGACTAGGGTGTCTAATGAGAATATTTCCACTTTGCAGTCTATATATTTTTCTCTCAATTATATGTTTTCCTCGATTCTCTTTGTTTTCTCCTGCTTACAGTGAAACTCTTGCTCCCTCTTGTACTCTTCTTTAATTTTTACTTCTGTATTTTCAATTCTCGTAATCATCACATCCTATAAGACTTCTTTGTCCTCTGGTCATCCCTTCAAAAATATAAACAATCCACCAATCATACATTTTTATTGTAGGCAGTAACTGTACATATCATTTTTGTTTATTGTGACAAAACTGTAAACATCTCCTCAGGAGATAGTTACTTTGCAGTTGTATATTGTTTGGATTATTTGAGGTTATTATTTGTATTTCCCTTTATGATGAAGAATTAGAACCTTTCAGGAACAATAATCCCTACTCTACTGCCTCAGATCCACATTGCTGGATGGGTAGACACCCAAACAACCTGAAAAATTAGGAACATATTGTCCCAAACAAACTAATATTCTCCAATAATACAATCAACTGATTCCACAGTGGAAACTATCAGAGAAGGACTTAAGAATGTGCTTACTAAAACTGATCTGCCAGGGAAGGGACAACTTCAGGAGTGACATTAGACAGAAAACACAGGAAATGAAAGATCACTTCAATAAAGTCAGAGAGATTGTGAAAATATTCAAACAGAATCCCTTGAAATGATGCAATCAATAAACCAAATAAAAAATTCAATGGAAAGTATGACCAATAGACTAGACTGCTTGAAAGACTGATTGTAGGCAATGAAGACAAAACTTATCATCTTGAAGATCAAGGTGACCAGGTAGAGAAGAAGTTGAGAGACCATGAACAGAACTTCCAAGATATATGGGATTACGTGAAAAGACCAAATTTAAGATTTGCCTGGATAGATGAGGGCATAGAGACAAAAGTCAAAGGAATACACAAACTTTTCAATGAAATCATCAGAACACTTCTGAGACCTAAATAATGAAAAGGAAAATCAAGTAGAGGAGGCTTGCAGGACACCAAATGTACAAAACTACAGCAGACCCACATCAAGGCACATTATAATGAGAATGGCTAACATAAAGAATAAGGATAAAATCCTAAAGGCCATGAAAACAAATGATCAAATTACATTTAGGGGGAAACCAATTCAAACTGCAGCTCACTTCTCAACCCAGATCCTCAAAGCTTGAATGTCTTGGAATAATATATTTGAGAATTTGAAATAAAAAAATAATTGTTAACCAAGAATTGTGTATCCAGCAAAATTAAGATTCAGATTTGAAAAAAAGCTAAAAGAATTCACAACTAGAAAGCCTGCACTATACAAGATTTTCAACAAAACTTTACACCAAAAATACAAAGAACCCAATCAATAAATGATACAAGGAACTGAACAGACACTTTAAAGAAGAAGATACACAGGCAGTTAATAAGGATAAGAAAAAGTATTCAATGACTCTAGTAATTAGAGAAATGCAAATTAAATAAACTCTAGGATTTCATCTTACTCCAATTAAAATGGCTACTATCAAGAACACAATTAGATGTTGGAGTGCATATGGGGAAAAAAGTAGTTTATAATGCTCATACTCATAGATTTGCAAATTGGTACAGCCAGTCTGGAAATCAGTGTGGATAAGCCTCAGAAAACTTGGAATGGACCCACATTTTGACCCACTTATCCCACTCCTCCATTTATACCCAAAGGACTTTTAATTAGCATACTAGAGTAACACAGCCACATGAATGTTTTCAGCAGCACAATTCCCAATAGCTAGATTGTGGAACCAACTTGATGCCCTTCGACAGATGAATGGATAAAGAACATGTGGTATATATACACAGTGGAATATTATTCATCCATAAAGACCAATAATATTATGGCATTAGGAGATAAATGGACAGAGTTGGAAAATATCATGCTAAGTGAAATAAGCCAATCCCCAAACACCAAAGTCGAATGTTTTCCCTGATAAGTGGAAGATGATATATAATGGGGGTGGAGGGGTGGAGGGTGAGAGAAGATGGAGGAAGTTTAGATTGCGCAGTGGGAAGTGAGAGGGAGTGGGGTATGAAAAATGGTGGAGTGAGACAGATATCATTTCCCTATATACATGTAAGATTACAACATCGGTATGAGTCTACATTGTGCACAACCATACAAACGAAATAATGTACCCCATTTGTGTATAATCAATCAATATGCACTCTGTAAAAATAAAAAAAAAAAGAAAGTAAGAATAAATTCTTCCCTTCTTACAATACAAAAATAAGAAAAAGATTTTAAAATTTTCTTTCCCCTATGGTTTCTGAATGTAAACTCAAAGGATAAACAATATATTTGGGGAAAGTTAGCTGTATTTTTATTCTTATTAACATCAGAGTAGAACAACAAAGTCTGAACGGTATTTCTAATTACTAAAAATCTCAGTCAAAATATTCTCATGTAATAGAAAGAAAAAAAAAATATATAAATTGTATCATCATATCATATTTCCCAGGCATTTAATCAGATTGTTGAAAAGAATAATGACACAGAAAATCACTGGTACAAAGAAGTAGAAATAAACTTGTCACAATTTAAATATTTAGGCACATCAACGAAGACACAAGTAAATATCATTAGAACCACTCCTAAAATTGATTTTATATCATCTATGAAAAAAATTGAGAAAAACAAATTAAGATTAAATAGAAAAATTCTTGTAGAAATTATTAGTTTGTAGGGGTCAAACATACTTTGTTAAGGGATATAATATTCAGAACTATGAAAGAGTTCTGATTTCTTCCTTTAACCATTAGGTGGAACACAACTCAGAATTCTATTTTCTAAGAATGTTGCATAAATAAAAATAATTCACTATGTATTACAAAAGTTCATAATTCACTCTGTATTACAAAATAGTCTCATAAACTTTTCTACAGTTGTCATTTATGACCATGATCCCTGTGACATCATGTCAAGTCATATCAGTTTCCATAACAACAAGCAAACCATTAACCTAAGTCTTCTATATAGAAAAAGATACAGACACACAGATGAAACACTGCTTGTTATCTAAGACTTGGGCATTTCGGTAAATTCTACTAACATAAGCAAACAGTACATCTAGAAATTCTTTAAAAAATATAAACAAACAACCTATTTCTTCACCTTCTGTGAGCTCAATAAAGCCAGAAGCAGACATAATTATGTTAAAGTTAAACATATATCTTAGATTGTCTGAGATAGTTCCAGTTTCCAATTTGGGGAAGGGAGGGAAGGAGGGGTGAGGGAAGGTGAAGCCAGAATTAAGGACAGGTAGTTAGTGTAGAAATAGGGAATCGGGTCAATTCCAGGAAATGAAGCCATGAAGCCATCTGCCTTTGGAAGTTGGAGACTGCCCCTGGAAGAATGGAATGTCAAAGATCTCCGGAGCCCATTGATTACCAAATTTACCTGCCTTTATCAAGGACTGCAAACAAGGAGCTGCTAATTAATGCCCCCTGGGCCCTTATCTGCCTGATTCACCTTGGCCCTCCCCCTGCCCATGGCTTCTCACTTAATGCAAAACCAGGCCTCGTCAGGAAGGCAGGAAGGAGAGATAAGGGGGGAAAGAACTGGAGAACAAAAGAGACTTTAACCTATGAAAGATGCAGGGTGTGCTCACTTCTTGGGACTTTAGAACATCAGCCATGGCCCCCTTCTCCCTGCCGGGAGAAGTCTGTATTATTCCCTTTAAATAAACCTGCTTAATATGCTTGCCTTGGCGTGCTTCTCTAGTGCTTAATCTTCAACATTAGAAGAAGCAGAACTCGTCACCGGTAAACGGGGGTATCAAAGGGATACTGGGGATTTAACCCAGAGAGATTTTACCACTGACCTACATCTCCAGCCTTTTTTTACTTTTTGAGATAGAGTCTCGCTAAGTTGTTTAGGGCCTTGCTAAGTTGCTGAGGCTGAACTTGAGTTGGTGATCCTCCTGCCTCAGTCTCCTGAGTCACTGGGATTATAGGCATGTACCACCACACCTGGCTGAGGGGCATGTTTTTAATAGCACCCCCATTGATTCTCAATTTTCCCTGTCTGGATGGTAAACTATTGTGGTGACTACAATGAGATTTCCCTGTGAATATAGTTCTTCGAAGGCCTTAACCAGGCATGCTTGTAAACCCAGCTCCAACACAGGTGGAGGTAGGAGGATTACAAATTCTAGGAAAGTCTAGGCAACTTTGGAGACTGCTTCAAAATAAAAAATAATAATAATAAAAAAAAGACAAAAAGTGTGGGGAAGTAGCTCAGTGGCAGAGAGTCCCTGGCTTCAATTCCCATACTGAAACCAGAATTAAGGACAGGTAGTTAGTGTAGAAATAGGAAATCGGGTCAATTCAAGGAAATGAAGCCATGAAGTCATCTGCCTCTGGAAGTTGGAGACTGCCCCTGGAAGAATGGAATGTCAAGGATCTCCGGAGCCCATTGATGACCAAATTTACCTGCCTTTATCAAGGACTGCAAGCAAGGAGCTGCTAATTAATACCCCCTGGGCCCTTATCTGCCTGAATCACCTTGGCCCTCCCCCTGCCCATGGCTTCTCACTTAATGCAAAACCAGGCCTAGTCACATAGGCAGGAAGGGAGAGGTAAGAGGGGAGAGAACTGGAGAACAAAAGAGACTTTAACCTATAAAAGATGTAGGGTGCACTCACTTCTTGGGACTTTAGAACATCAGCCATGGCCCCCTTCTTCCTGCCGGGAGAAGTCTGTATTATTACCTTTAAATAAAACCCGCTTAATATGCTTGCCTTGGCGTGCTTCTCTAGTGTTCAATCTTCAACATTAGAAGGAGCAGAACTCGTCACCGGTAAACGGCGGTATCAATACCACAAAAATTTTAAAAGGGCCTATTCTTCATTCCCAAATTATCCTACACATAAAGCACTCAAACTCATTTGAGATAACATAATATGGGATACCTTGCAGAGAATGTGTTCAATACAAATTGCCTGTGCAGAAAAATTTCTTTTATTCAACTCTTGCTAACCATATATCACCATACTTTAACCAAAAGAGAGCAAAGGGACATCTCTGCACACAGCAGCAATCTGTGCTTCATCCATACATGTTTGTCTTAAGACATCAGTAAGTGGCCCACTAGAAAGATACTCCATTACTACAAACAAATCATCTCCTAATGAAGCCAGAATTGGGGACAGGCAGTTAGTGTAGAAATAGGAAATCGGGTCAGATCAAGAAAATGGAGGCCATAAAGTCATCTGCCTCTGGAAGTTGGAGACTGACATGGGAGAATGGAATGTCACTGACCTGCAGAACCCATTGATAACCAAATTTACCTGCCCTTGTCAGAGACTATAGGCAGGAAGGTGCTGATTAATGCCCCCTGGGCCCTTGCCTGTCTGAATCACTTTGACCCTCCCCCTGCCCCATCTGCTTTTCACTTTTTACATCTCACCTGCAAAACCAGGCCTAATCCCATAGGCAGGAAGGGAAGAGATAAGGAAGAAAGAATGGGAGAATAAAACCCATAAAAAGGACAAGATTTGCTCATCCCATGGATTCCACCTTTGGGTCCCCTTCTTCCACCCGGGAGAAGTCTGCTTTTACTTTTCTTTAATAAAGCTGCATTTTCCACTCTACATTTGCCTCTGCGTGCTTCTCTGGCGTTATACTTCAACACCTGAGGAAGCAGAACTCGTCACGGTAAAGAGCGGTATCATTAACAGGTAATTGAAAACAGACCATGAAAAACATATTCACATTTTTATTTTTCTAAACATGTGGCACTCAATGTTCAAGAGTTCAAATGAGTTATTATTAACACATAATAATTTATGTGTTATTATAATTTATTAACTGGTTCTTGTTGGTTAATTTCTAAGAGAATGAGCAAAACCATTGTTTTTATTCAATTCTATTTCCATTATAGGTTGCCATCCAATGGATGAACCTAAAGAGAGAATCAGGGAAAGAACTGAAAGTTAATGAGATCTGGGTAATGAAGGAATTAAGGCATCCAAATATAGTAAATTTCATAGACAGGTAAATATGTTTGAGGTTCTTTTAAACACTGGTAAAAAAATGTGGAAATTTGTGGTCTCATGGTTTGATTGAGGCTGGTTACTTCAAAGTGTCAATATTGAGAAGTAAACTTAAGGGAGAAAGAAGTGAAAATAGCATATTCCAAGTGAGATGGTGCTTTTGTGACAAGGACATTACTTGGTAAGTGAGAGAAGGTAGGTAAATGAAGGACATTACTGATGGTGTGAATATTCATTTCAAATGATCAGAAGCAGAAACATGAAGGAATGGTCAACTGGGATTCATGTCTTAACACAGAGAGGTGACTGGCACACAATTCTGAAAAGTTTATGTCAGCTTTTATTTCAAATGCTGTTCTTCTTGGGCAAATTGTATGTGTCTATGAAAAGCTGAGGTTAGCTGAGTACAGTTGTGCATGCCTGGAATACCAGCAGCTGGGAAGGGTGAGGCAAGAGGATCATCAATTCAAAGTCAGTGTCAGCAAAAAAAGCAAGGTAACAGGCAAATCAGGGAGACCCTGTCTCTAAATAAAGTTCAAAATAGAGCTGGGAATGTGAATGCCCCTGGGGTTCAATCCCTGGTCTGAGCCCCCCTCAAACAAAAGCTCATGTAGTTTAGAAATTCATATTTACAAACCACAAAAGACAGAATAGGAAAATAAGCATGCTATTCAATGTTTTAAAAAGTGTTCATATTTATGAAATGAAAGTTGACTAGTCAAAAGTGGTAGCCATGGATGTATTAGAGGGTTACAGGTTATTTTCTTCCATATACACATTCATTTAGGATGGTGAAATGATAATATATATTGAGACTTTAGCCCTAAGAGACCCTGTCTCAAAACAAAAAAAAAGGGCTGAGTGAAAGCTTGGTGGTAAAGCACCCCCGGGTTCCATCCCCAGCACCAAAAATAAACAAAAGCTTGGCGATTCCTGGAAAACTCTTCACTCTACTTTTCTACTCCTCTGCATGTGTTACGCACTAGTGGTAAGTTTTGAAACTACTTACGGTCAGTCATAATAAATGAATGATATCCAAATGAATGATCCTAAAGGACTTTTCTGACTATTCCAGTGTATCTTCTTTTAATATATTTAGGAACCCACTTACTACTATATGGATGATTCTAATATGAACTAATCACATATCTATGTGAAGAAAGTTCAAAGTCACGACCAAGAATGGGAAAATTAGGAGGTTGGATTTAAAATCTTATCTTAAATGGTTATGACAATTAAATCCAAAAATAAGAAAATCACATTACATTTTCACTTACTCAAGATCAAAGAAGATAGGGACATATCAATAATCTCCAATACTAAACTCCAATAATCTTATGTAGGTACTTAATCTCAATTTAGCTACTAAGGTTCAAGTCAAGAAACTAACTAAAAAAGGAGTGGGATGTGAAAACTAAAGGTCACAAATGAATAGTCATAACTGTTAGTTAGATGTAAGGGGGCAGTTTTGGTTCCTCGATAACTCCCAGAAAAAACGCTCCGCAGATACAGGTCCCACACGAGGAACTTTATTCTAAGCAGACAAAACGTGCCCGCTCGGGGAGAAAGGGGAAAGGGAAAGAAGAAAATGGCATAGGGTTCATTGTCAGATATTGGAATTTCGCGGGCTGGGAGGAACCAATCGTGGAGGAGAATTATTACAGACTGACTGATGGACCAATGACATATTGGAACATAATGTGGGAGGCTGGAAGTTTACGGTGACGTAAGCCGGAAATTCCTGTAACGGGAAAGGCGGGCTTAACGGCAGATTGACAGGTGGGTTGGGAGACTGGGTTAGCGGGAGAGAAAGGTTGCTTTATATCTAACAATAACTATTATTCTAGTTTATATTTTCAAAGCAGTAGCACTCCTAAGATAAGGACTACTTTATGTAAACATCTATAGGAAAGCAAGGTCAAAGTTTTTTTATGTTTCAAAGGATTAAGGAATCAAGAACCAAACAATGTAGAACATGTAAGTGCTTGCAACAAGCCATCTATAAAGTTTTTTCAAGAGTCTTCTAAGTCATATTGTTCTATATAACTATACGTACTGTAGCCTTCTAATCAGACACTATAGTTACCCCCTTCCTGGATCAGTTTACTCTACTAATAAAGCTTGATTCAGGTCACAGATCATTAATGAAATAAGAGGGAGAAGGAAAAAGTGTTTTTCTTTGGAATATATTTTATGACTACAGGTTTCTATTTTGAAAAGCTATTGGTTTGAACAAATATATACAAACCTCCTTGATGAGGTTTCAAAATACCTCCATGTTCATCTGCTTTTAGATTTGGCTTATAGGAAAGAAGTGCTCCTCAAGGGACTGACTTCCCTATCAATACATAATAAATATGTTCCCACTGCCATGACAAACAAGAAGAATATTCATTAGCCTTCATTGTTTTTGTGTGGAACTGGAGGTTGAATCCAGGGTTACTTTACCCCTGAGCTATCTCTCCAACCATGCTTATATTTTATTTTGAGAGAGGGTCTCACTAAATGACCCAGACTGACCTTAAACTTGAAGACCTCTGCCTCAATCTTTTAAATGACTGTGATTATACTCATGTGCCAGCTCACTCCATGTTAACTGAAGCAAATATTCCCATAAGAAAATTATTTTTCTTTCTACCTTAAGGCAAAATAAAAGGCATATAACAATCCAACTGGGTATTTTTGATTTTTTTTAAGTGCTGGGGATAGAACAAGGTCCTTGCACACCAGGCAAGTGCTCTACTAATGAACTATATACCCTGAGTTGGATCCAATGTTTGAGAAATGTTAATTCAGGAAAAAAGTGAAATGTGGATATCTTCCTTAGTTTCTGCATAATCTCTTCATCTGTCAAATTTGTCTTCTTTTTCAGCTCATCTGAAGACTTGGTACCACTGTCAACATCTGAATCACCAACAGGTGCAGGAATGGGGTCGTTTACATACCCTGTGGAAATGGGCAGAGATATAGTTCATTACTGAGATTTAAGTAAACAAGGTTTTCAGGTATTCTTTCTGGCACATTTTCAGTTCCCTAATTTTTAACCAAAACTAAGTTGTCTCTCTTATTGTTCTACAGAATGCAATATTTTCAGAGTACAAAAAACATGTGTTGAAAAAAAGGTGAAACATTATTCTTTGCCATAGCATGAATGTATTTAGAAGTATAACTAGCAGCAGGGTGCAGTGGTGCATGCCCGTAATCCCAAGGACTTGAGAGGCTGAGGCAGGAGAATTCCAAGTTGAAAGACAGCCTCAGCAAATTACTGAGGTACTAAGCAACTTTGGAAGACCAAGTCTCAAAATGAGAAAATAAAAAAAGTGGCTGGGAATGTGGTTCAGTGCTTTAGTGTTCCTGGCTTCAATCCACGGTACCCCCTATAATCCAAAAAAATAAACTAGGAAAAATAGCATGTCCATGAATAAAATGTATGTGTGTTCAGATCTAAAATAATGTAACAGTGACTAGGGTGGTAGCTCAGTTGTAGAATGCTCAGGTAGCACATGTGAGGTACTGAGTTCAAAAATAAATAATGAAATAAAAGTATTGAATAATGAAATAAATAATGAAATAAAGGTGTTGTGTCCATCTACAATAAAAATATTCTTAAAATTGAAAAGAAAAATAAGACTGTGACAATGTAGTAAAAAAGTAGCATACTTTAAAACAATGTTTTAATATGATGACATGCAAAAGAATAGAAACTTTGATGTTGAAATAAACATTATTGATTTCCACAATAGATTTTACACAAAAATAAAGAGCCAGTGGTAAGGCATAAAAAAATCACAGCTCTCCAGAAATCAGGGTCCACTGGCAGTCCTTGGAGCTCTGCCCGTGCCCTGCACTGTATCTACCACATCAGAGTCCACAGCAAGTTCCCCCAATAGTTCTCTCTCCCTGGCTCCATCTGAGGTCATTCCTACTAATATTCTCCCTTAGCTGCTGAGGAAGTTCACTCTCAACCACCTTTTGAATAACATCAAGGTTTCGAGAAAAATGTAAAAAATATAAAAAAAAAAATAGAAAAGAGGGCACAGCATAGAAAGAAATACCCAGTGAGTTAACTTTCTCATTTTTAAAGAACACTTACAAATTTATTTTTCCAAAATATATGATGAGTACTCTCTAGGTAAAAAATCTTAATTTTATCAAATTAATTTTCATACAATAACTTAAACTCGAGGGATTTTGGAAATCATTGGTGAAAATCAAACACAAACAGCTGTTTTTAGAAACACACATGCACACATGCACACACAGGGTCACTGGCCAATCACTCACTGATTCTGTATGATGTGACCCTGGGCCAATGACAGGAGGTGCAGCCTCTTCATCCCCATCATCCTCCTCTCTCACTACTGCTGATGTTTCTGGTCCCTTGGTGTTCAGCTGTGTTCATCACATGAGCAAGGAAGATTAAAAGGTTACAATGTAACCACTTCTTTGTTTTTAATCTACTTTAAGAAGTTATTATTTCATGAGCTAATGTTTATATGTTTAAACCTTACTGGTAACAGTATCATCAATTAAAGAGTTAAGGTGATTTTAAGAGATAAGGAAAAGTAAGTAGAGGAAATAAAGGTATTTGAAAAATATTCATGAGTACTATTTATATATACATTATAGAGTTATTTACCTTTGATGGCAAAATTTATTTTAGAAAGCAAAATACAAGCATATTTGTCTTGGGTAACCTAAATTAATAGAAGAACAAAAAGAAATGAATTAACTTACTCTACTGGTGATCCAGAAGGGGATACATTCTTGTCTGAATATAAAGAGAAAGAATGCTAAGAATTCAAGAAAGAAAACTTTTATATGACAAAAAGAAAAATAATATAAAAGAAGGGCAAGTGCAATTTCTGAAAATGATTTCATTTTAAGTAGAATAACTTCTTTAGTAAAATGCCAGTAAAAGTAAATAATTGATATAAGACTCAGTGAATAACTCTCCAATGTTAATGAGTCATCAAAATACATTATAAAAATCTGAATTGATAATTAAAATGGGTGAATTTTATTATATAAAAATTAATCTTCAATAAATTTGTTAAAATGTAATGGAAACTATACCTGTCAATTTGTATTAAATTAAAACATTTACTGTTTAAGACACTTTCTCCAGAGAATTGCCTACCAAGGAACAGGGGGATAATAAGCAACCAAAAAGACAACTGGGAAAAGCACTATTTTTGACAATAATTTTTTTCTAAAATGGAACTTACTTACTAGTTGACCCAAAAGTTCTAGGTAAAAGTTTGCCCTTTTCTGAAGGGTATACCAGAATAAAATATACAAGGTCAAGATCAATATCACTTGCAAAGAAGTCTGCTTCTTCCTTGAACAAAGCCTTTATTTCTGTGATGATTTAAACATATTAAATATATTTGATTCAAACTACATATGATTTTCAGTTTAATTTTATAATTTATAAAAACCAGATATAACAGAGAAACTTATTAAATAAAAATAACAGCCATCCTGGGGATGTAATTGGCAAAATCTACACTGAGATAAACAGGAGACATGATCTTGCATCTTTCAAGCACAAGGCAAGGAAGAGAAAGCAAAAGAACCAGTGTGGGGAAGGAGAGTCTACCTCACAAAAGACCTTCCTGAGATGGTTCCACCAACTCTAAAATGAGGACTTGATTCTCATACTGATTTAAAAGAACTACTTTAAAAATCCATTATATACCATTTCTTACCCAATGATATTCTAATTATGAGGAATAAATCCTTTTAGTTCTAATATTTATTTTTATGTATTTACATGTTTGACAGATTTCACTTTTTGAGTAGGAAACTTTTTTATTCCAAGGTCTGTGTGTCTATATAGAAAAACTTCCTTCTAGGCCACTGACAATGAACAAATTTCTAGCATAAACATGTTCACAAATCCACACCTTTTCTGTCTCAACTGAAAATCATTCAAATCAGTGAAAAGAAAAAAACCCAAGTAAATAGAAGAGCAAATCCCACTGTCATGTTTAATTATAAATGGAAAAAAATGAAAAAATTCCAGTTCCATTTCTAAGCAATCTATGAGAATAATGAAATCCTCAGACTCTAAATGATGTTGAAGAACCACCCAAACAGTTTACAAAAAGCAGAATCGCTGCAGGACAAAGTAGGGACAACAAATATGAGTTAGGCTTTAGTTTTTTCCAGAAATAGTCTTTTAATCTCACAGTGCTTCACAACTATCTATGTGATTCAGTCTTTTACCACTGTCTGATGTCTTACCAGGAGGAGTACAAGTTGAGATAATTCTGCTTTATTCTGTTGGACTCACAGAACATTAAGACATTCAGCAGAAATCCAGGAATCTTTCTTTGCTCGCCTTTGGTGATATTGGAGGTCTCTAACAATAGCCCACTGCTCTGGCACAACCTGACAAAAAGAAATTGAGAAATGACTGGTGGTTTGATTGCTCTAACAAAATCACTTTTCAGAGATAAATATCAAAATACATAAAACAAACCAATACACATAATTTTAGATTTGACTAACTGATCTTCTTTTCTAGAGATCTACTTTCCTAGATTTGCTTTGCAAATGAACAGGAAAGATCAAAACAGGGTAGTGGGAATGGAGTGCTGGATTAGTTTGGGGAGAGGGACAGAAAGGTAAAACCTGGATTTCCTCCTGTTCATTGCCCACTTGAGTAGCTCCTAATTTAAAAAAACTTAAGCCAAAAGCAAAAGTCAGGGTACAAGAAACTAGATAAAGGATGCTTGCTTCTCTGGTTCTTCTGTAGTCTTTAGATGAATACAGAACACGGGAGGGCCATGCCATTCCACCTTCACCTTTCAGGAAATAAATATGTGGGGCTTCAAAATTAGGAACAGAACTTATAAATGGTTAAGATTTCACTATTTTTTTTTTTTTTGTACTAAAGATTGAACTCAGGGGCACTCAACAACAGAAGCATAACCCCAGTCTTTTTTGTATTTTATTTAGAGACAGGTGTTGTGGAGTTGCTTAGCACTTACCTTTGGCTGAGACTCGCTTTTAATTTGCCATTCTCCTGCCTCAGCCTCCTGAGTCACAGGATGACAGGCACAGGCAACCATGCCCAGCCTGTTTCATACCTGAAAACTGATCTGACTATAGCCTTGTGTCTATGTTGGAAAATAGGCCCAAAGAAAAATAACAAGTCAAAATATTAGACAAAATGATTTTAAAGGACAGAATTTTTTTGTGGGTACATTTTTAGTACTGGGATTGAATTTAAGGCACTAGACCACTGTGTCCCATGTTGTATTTTATTTAGTGACAGAGATTCACTTAATTGCTGAGCCCCTCACATTTGTGGAGACCCACTTTGAACTCACAATCCTCCCATCTGAGTCTCCCCAGCCTCTGGGATTACAGGCATGCACCACTGTGCCCAGAAAGAACAGATTACATAATAAAAGTGCATTTAAACAACATGGTAGTAAGATTTAGTTCCCACCACCTTGATTGAAACTCCTCAAATAAGAAAGTAGTCTCCTCTACCACTGGCCCACCTGAGAGCCAGGTATGGTTACAAAGGCCTGTAATCTGACTGACTCTGGATGAGGCAGGAGGGCTGCCCCCTCAATTTACTAAATCATTTTTCTCAAGAGATGAGAATGCATCTCAGTGTCAGAGCACTGCTTGACTTCAACCCCAAAACCACAAAAAGTGAGAGGGATGAAGCAATGCAAGATGGACCCCAATTTCTAATGAGTAACAAGGAAAGAGGCTTTCTTAATTACCAATGTTATTTCTTGGAGGTAATATTATGGAGAGTTTAAGTTGTTATGTGTGTAATTTTGTTTTCACTTGCAGATGATAAACATGGACTCCTTCTGTAGTAGAAAGGCCCTGCAAGGGTGACAATGTCTCACTGATAACACACCCACCATCATCTCACTATAGCAGAAGTAGAACAAAACACAATGAAGAGCGCTAATCAAAAGACATGCCTCACATATTTCCTTTACTCCTGAAAACAACCCACTGTGTTAAGATACCATCTCTTCCTGGGCTCTGCAAGTGACTCATGTTAGAGCACTTGCCTAGCATGTGGAGGCCCTGGGTTTAATCCCCAGTACTAACAACAACAACAAATATAGTATCTGTGTTCTACAAATGCAGCTTAGAGAAACTAAGTTAGTACCCGCAGGACACTTAATCAGCACAGACTAGAACTAAGTTTCTTAGGAGTTTATGTGACTAGAGAACCTGCTGTTAACTTCTATACTATGCCACATCCTAAACAAGAAATAGCTATTCACAGTCTGCTCCACTGTGCCCAGTGATACATGACAGTTTTTATCCCTACATCCACTCAAAATGATCTAATAGTCCATTAAATGGTCATGCCATATTTTAAGCAATTTCCTACTAATCACCCTTAAGTTGATTTTTAGCTTCTTTTTACTATCTAAGTAATGGGACAAAGTCCCTAAATCTGTGCTATTCTGTTGTTTCCCTAGGACATACTTGCTAAAAGTTACATTACTTGCTCAAAAGGTATACACAGTATACTAACATTTTCATTTGTAGTTTGGTACATATACATAAAGAGTTTTTAAATTTTTTTTGTTTTTATTCTTATTTTGGTGCTGGGTATTGAACCCAAGGCCTCCAGCTTGCTAAGCATATGCTAACTACTACAACAAATTATACCTCATGACCCCAAATTTTAATATCATGGAGTCAAATTGCTTGGTTTCCTTCCCCTTCCCCTGTCCTCGAGATTGAATCCATGGGGCTTTACCACTGAGCTGCATCACCAGTGCCAGGCCCATTCTTGACAAAATGGGAGACAACTGTCTTGCTGGATCCCAATGCCTGTCTCAACTTTGTGATTGTCCTACCTCAGCCTCTGGAGTCTCTGTGATTACAGGTGTGAGCCATGCTGCCTGGCTTCACAAGTTCTCTACTTTTTGTTGCACCACTCAATTTGGAAAGCAGACAGCCCAGGGCTCTCATCCAGGAGCCTCATCCAGTCTGCAGTTTCCTGTGCCCCACATCTTGGGGCAAGAACCTACAAAAGCAAGAAACAGTGAAATTCCCAGAGACACCCAGATTTCCATGGAGAAAACCCCAAAGGAAAGCATCAATGTGTGTCAGGGCCTGGGAGCTGTGGTAGGGACCAGGGAAGAAGACCCAGCTTCAGCCCTCCCGACCAGAGAGACCCAGAATCTCCTGCCTTCCAGCATTCCTAGGACCCACTTGTGAGCAGCTCTCCCCAGATTAGTGCTAACAGAGCACGCTTCTCCTGCCTCCTTGGGGCTCTCTCATCACCTTTTACCTCCCTCTGCCACATGCTTCTGTGTCTCCACTGACCACACCTGTCCTCCTGCCTCGTGCTTCCAGATATCTTTTAAAATCTTCCTTATACTGCTAAGCAGACCCAAAGATGGTGTCTCCACCTGCTCCCACTTCACTTTCTTATCTGTCTTTTTTTTCTAAAGTGTCCCTTCATTGAATTTCACTATCAGGGAGGGAAGTGGCAGCAGGGATGCCCAAATATATTTTTATTCTTAAAAATCACATGGCCCAGGGAAATCTGGACTGAACGCTTTCAATACACAAAACATGAAAGGTCACACTCAAAGTCAAGTCCTCCCCTGGACAGTAACTTGCTTCTCCTCTCACTTATTCCACCTTCTCTTTTCTCTGTTATTATTCATCAGCCTTCTCTTCCACTCCTCTAAGACCAGGATGAGTCTTGCCCCAACCTCAAGATCTTTAGCTACCAAGATGCAACCACATCAAATTCATAGCTGCTCAGTTCACAATAGCTAGATTATGCTACCAATGCAGAAGCCCTTTAATTGATGAATGAATAATGAACCTGTGGTATATATACACATTTGAATATTACTTAGACATAAAGAAGAATAAAATTATGACCTTTACTGGTAAATGGATGGAGTCGGAGAATATCATGCTAAGTGTATAAGCCAAGTCCCAAAACCTAAAGGCCAAATTTTTTCTTTGATAGGTGGATGATGATACATAATGGGGGGTGGAGTGTTGGGGGGCAAGAGAAGTATGGAGGAAATTTGGATGGTGAAGAGGAAAATGGGGCAGGAGGGGTGGGGGATGGAAAGATAGTAGACTGAGATAGACATTATAACTCTATGTCTTGGTATGATTACAAGAATGGTGTGACTCTACATCATGTACAACAGAGAAGTGAAAATTTGTACCCCGTTTGTATACAATAAATCAAAATACACAAATAAAAACTTACAAAAGGAAGAAACTACTATACTTCCAGGATCAGTAGCACACGCCTTTAATCTCAGTGACTTGGGAGGCTGAGGGAAGAGGATCACAAGATCAAGGACAGCCTTAACAATTTAGTAAGGTCATCGATAAATTAGTGAGACCCTACCTCAAAACCAAATATCATAAGGAATGGGGATGTAGCTTCAGTGTAAAGCACCCTGGGTTCAATCCCTACTAAAGAATAAATAAACTAATTAATAGCAGAATATTTTTAAAATTTACAAAACTGTTAATTTTATTGACATAAATTTTGATTAGATGTGTATAAAATCTATAAAATATTGGTTGGACAGAAGGTATAAAAATGCTTAAAGGAATGATAATTAATAACTTTTTGAGAACTGAGCAGTAAATTGGAATTCCTTCCTCTCCACACATGGAACCCTATCAGGCATGAGTAGAATCCAACAGCACTGAATCACCCACACCAGCCTCTCTCCATGGCTCCTTTCCTCAGACTCCTGCTCTAATTCTGTGCCTCAAATGCCCTCATACTGCATAGGACCAAAATCAAGTGGCATCTTCTTCTTACCCCATCTTCTACCCAACTTCCTGCTGCCTCTCCTTCTTCCTCTTATCTTGGGGGAATCAGGGCATCAGGATTCTCTCTGTTCCTTTATCGCTTTTCTTCTATCAGAAATGATGATTCTTTTGTTTTTTGGTTCACTCATTTATTCAGATTTATTTTCTTTGAATGCTGGGGATTGAAGAACCTTAGGCCTGGCACATGCGAAGCACGTGCCTGACCACTCAGATACACCCCAGCCAGAAATAGTTCAGGTCATCAAAATCGCCTCAGTCAATGGGTCATGGCGGTGCCAACCTGTAATCCCAGCAACTCGGGACACTGAAGCACGAGGATCACAATTTCAAGACCAGCCTCAGCAACATAGTGAGACCCTGCTTCAAAATAAGAAGCTGAAGGCCTTGGAATGTAGCTCAGTGGTAAAGTGCCTCTGGGTTTAATACCCAGTAGCAAAGAAATAAAGCCCAGTCACTGCACTAGGGGATGAAGCACACTGCAAACAGCAGGGCTGGCCTACATTTTGTGTGGTGAGGGCAACTGAAAAACTAGACCCTGAGCATCATGGAGTGCTCAGGCCAGTGTAGAGAGAGGGCATCTTGGGAACAATCAGGCAACCCAGCCCACAGCACCCAGGTACATGCAGAAGAGAAGCCCTGAACTTTAAGTGCTAAGACATGCAAGAGGGCTATTTCAGCTACTTCTGGTTGCACAGGCTGTGTCCTGGGCAGAAAGAGCAGTCTGAAGGATGTCTGCTGGCTTTGCCCAATGATGAGAGCCCTGTCACGACAGCCAGGGTAGAGTCTGGGCTGATGTGGACCAGGGAATGAAGGATGGATCTGGTGAGCAGGATCAGCTACACCAGGGAATAAGGCATAGAGGGTACAACAGGTGGAGTGGACACCGAGGATGTGAAGGGTGGGGGTTGCAGGGATTTAAGATGAGACATGAACATGTGAAGATGACCAAAAGAAGGAATGATAGTAACAGCACCACGTTCTGGTACCATTCACTGTTTTCATACAAATATACACACAGACTGTTCTCATTTGTACATGATTCTGGAAAGAGAAAAGCTACAAGGACTTAGGGAGAGAAACTGACAAAAAATGATGAAAGGCTTTTCTGGTTAGAGAAAGTGGTTTACCCTTGATCATGATGGAGAATACATGACAGTATCCATTTGTCAAATTCCGTAAATTGGGTGAATCTTACTCTTTGTAAATTATTCCTTAAAAAACAACTTCATAAAACAGTTCTACCATGGCTCCCAGGTTTCCAGTTCTTCCCAAGTAAA
This sequence comes from Sciurus carolinensis, assembly GCF_902686445.1. Classification (NCBI taxonomy): domain Eukaryota; kingdom Metazoa; phylum Chordata; class Mammalia; order Rodentia; family Sciuridae; genus Sciurus; species Sciurus carolinensis. The sequence continues at coordinate 85,872,555 of NC_062221.1, read as the reverse complement.
TTCCATGCTTGAATTTCTGGGCCTTTCTCATCTTGACTCCCACAGGTTCAACCTCATTGCCCATGCCACCCAGTGCTTGAATTACAGCCCTTTCCTCATCATTCTCTTAACACCCTACTTTCATGTTTCTGTGCATTTTTGCAAACTGTGCCTCTCACAAACAAAGCCCTCCTGGATTCTTTCTCTCCAAAATCTCACCTAGGATACAAGAAGTGTCATGTCCAACTCTACAGTTGAATCATGGTCAAACTCTCCTTCCAGTCTGCGACTCCAATCTCAGCAAGTTCCTGGGTGTTTCCCAGTGATTTCTGATTTCAGGTTGCTTATCAACATAAGCAAGATAAATGTACCTCTATATCCTTCCTTCAAATAATATGCAACTTAGCACACAGTAGGCTCTCCATGCAATGCAGCCAGGAGGGAGAATGGCCTCAGAGCTCCAGGGGGAGAAAAGATCTGAGCTGTATCTTAAGAGGTTGGTCTGGAAGGACTCATGAGGCACCATGAGGGCCAAGGGCAGTGGAGAAAGCACAGAAAGTGCCTAGTGGCAGGGCTGAAAGATGCCTCCTCACAGCACAAGCATTTGGTTCAGCTTACCTGGCCTTCATAGGGCTCCTGGCGGTACTCACCTCCACGACCTGGATGAACAGCTGCATGATGAGTGGCAGGAGACCAAAGGCAGGTACAGCCACTACAAAGTTGGGCTAGGGTTAAGGAGCCAATGCACTGCACAGTTCCGCACTGGCCCCAGCTTTTGTCTATACCCCTCCCTCTGGTCCCACCCCACCTGTCCCTGCCCACCCATCTTCCTCCATGGACTGGACTGTTAGTCCAGTACCCCCAAGGTGACCTCACTCTACTGCACTGTCCTGGCACCTGTTCATTTTCAAGATTCATTATCCTTCTCCATGGCCCTGCTCCATTCTTTACTGTACAGTCCATCCTACCCTGCCTCTCACCGGACCCCTCTGGCCTTCAACATGTCCTTCACAGGTCCTACCAATGACTGCTCAAGCCCCTCTCTGTCAGCCCCGCCCTCGGTTACCTTCCCTGCCCCCCACCACCCCTGCTCTTACAGTGAGGACACTTGGGAGTGTGTGGATATGCCATGGCCTTGTCCAGAGAGAAAGGTGTGAGTCCCCTATGAACCAAGAAAACCACACAACCCACCAGCATGGTTCCCAAGTACAGACGCAAAGAGAGGAGGAACAGGAAACTCCTGATGTTCCTGTGGACCACATCAGTGTTCAGCCACCTGCAAGTGATAGTAAGATTTTAGGGGAGAGGAGCAGGACTGAGCATCTATCTGCTCTGGACTCTCTCACCCCCATATCCTGAGGACTCCCCCAACCCTGCCCGGTAGGCTGCCTGCCCTTGTCCCAACACAAGGGCTCCCACCTCTAGGGATAAACTGGCATTTACATAGTTAAAGCAGAGTTAGGACTCCATGTCTCCTCACGTCACCTGTCATTATCAAGCTGTCTGAGACAAGACTTGCTGGGTGTCACTTTGAGCATCATATAGAATATCTCTGAGACTATTTTCTCAGATAGTGGATAAAATAGGGCTGGGGAGATAGCTCAGCTGATAGAGTGCTTGCCTCACAAGCACAAGGCCCTGAGTTCGATCCCCAGTACCGCAAACACAAACAAAAAAACTCAGATAGTGGATAAAATAAAAAGAACATCTTTATGGAGTTGCCTTGTGCACTTGTAAACCCAAGCAATGTGTGCACAGGAGAGAAGAGCACTCAAAACCCAGGAAATCCTCCTACTTGGACACCCAGAGGTGGACAGGCAAAGAGCCCAGGAAAGGGCAGCAGCCAGTCTAAAGTCTAGGAATGTAGTACTAGCAAGCCAGGGGAAGGGACAGGCACTGCTCTCCTGTCCCTGACTCCACCAGGCCCAGCACACATGTGGTGCCTTTTGCATGTCAGCACCTGTGCAAGCAAGGCCTGCCTCTCAGGACAGGTGCAGACACAGAGGCCATGGCATATGTAAGGGACCAAGAGTGGCTGAGAGGCACTTTCTGCAGTCCAGGAAGAGGGACTCACCCACTCCTGGCCCATTGTTGATGTGAAGATTCCTGGTCCTGGCCAGGTGCCCCTGATGGGTTGGTGAGTGGACAGGTGGTAGGAGTACTCACTTCCACGCAGATGTTACAGAAGCACAGTGGAAGGTGCAGGGTGGGTGGTGGAAGCCACAGTGTGGACACCAGGTCATCTCATGGGCCCTTCCATTCAGCCACGCAACATAGGGGGTTTCCGGGTCCTGCTTCCAGGAACCTGGCATAGGAAGAGATTTGGAAGTGGCAGGGGGCCTCCATCCCGCTGCTGCTCAGGGCAGCCCCATAACATCAGTTGCAACAAGCAGCAGTTAGGAGGTAGCTAGTGGAATTTTGGTCGGTCTCTGTTGAACAAGCTGACCACTCAGATTGGCAGGCAGTCAAACAGAAGTCATGGTCAGCCAGAAGAGCTCTATATGGACTCCAACCTCTGGAAAAGTGCTCAGTACTTGCACTGGAGTGTCAAATGGGAAGGATGAGTGAACTGTGTGGTTTGGAAGAGCCTGCTGGCCTCTCTTGTCAGCCTGCCCTGTCCTCCCTTCTAAAGCAACTAGAAAACCTCCAGGACTCTGTTTTTTCACACCTCAGAGGCTTGGGAAATGAAGTGTCAGGGCCTAATTGACGATAACATGGAGAGACGGGATCCTGAGGGCACAGGTGTGGTGACCACTGTAGAATGAAGCCCTGTCGCCATCAGCCCATGAAGTGCCATCTCTTTCTCCCAGGGTTCTGAGAACTTACCATGATGGAGGATTCCTGAGTCAGGAAAAATTCAGGGTAACCACGGTGTCTATTGTCACCACAAAGATCAGGTCCGTTTCCAGTGGAAATCCCCAGTCTCCCTTCTGGGCCAGTCATCTGCCTCTGAAACCAATGACAGACTCAGTCCTAGTCTGGGGCAACCCAGAGTTACCCATGAGGCCTGCCTCACCTGTGAGAGGACTCACCTCAAGGACACATCTAAATATCTAGGCAATCCACCAAATGTCACCAGCATCACCAGACACCCACAGTTTTCTTAATGCATCAGCCACTCTCAATCTCTGAGCTCCTAACTGTATATATATTTCTTTTTCCTATTGACCCTACCTCTGCACACTCAATGTCCATTTTTCCCTCCATCTCTTTGAGAGAACTTTGAGGGAACTTGATAGCATGCATTGGAGACTCACGGGTACAGCAAATGTATGCCACTTAATATGATATTTTCAGAGATATTCATGGACGTCCATAGAAGGAACATCTCCTTCCTGTTTGGGGTGGGACATTAAAACATTTGAGTGTGGCATAGTGACGTCCTGCCTTGTCTCCAACAAATGAGAGCCACAGACCTCTATTCTGAGTTGTAACTCTGAGTGCCATAAATATGACAAATGTAACATCACAGAGGCTCTGGAATGTGGGCTCTAGCTGCTTCCAGTGACTTCTGAGTGCAACCTTCCCACATCCTCAACTGTACACATGTTGTAGACTGGGACATCCTGCTCTTACATTGTTGCCTTTTTGGAGCTTGTGATGATGTGGATGTGGTTTGTCCCCTAAAAGACTGGAGGCTTGGTCCTCAGTGTGGAAATGTTGACTTGTTAGGACCTGTAAGAGGTGGGGCCTAGTGTGAGGTAATTCAGTCACTGGGGATGAGGCCACAGGAAGGGAGTAGTGCACTTCACTTGGGCCTCATATGTTCCCGTGAGAGTTAGTTGTCATAAAAAGTTCAATATAGGTCCCTCCCAGTTTTCTGTCCTTGCAATCTCTACTCATGCATTTCCTCCCACCATAATGCCATTCACAATGTTGTGATGATCCTCACAAAAGGTTAATCACAAATCCTGGATACTGACCTAATTTAACTCATCTCTTGATAAAGTATCTATTTTGGGGTATTTTATCAGAGGAAGAGAAGCAGGCTAATACAGAGACCATATAATATGGTGGGCAGAAGTTGGGTGATCTTTATCACCCATTTAGGCCTAGAGCTAATGAAAGCAGACTGTGCTTCTTGCTTATCCTGTCTATACTTCTTCCTATTTGTTGTAACATAGTTCCCATTGGGGGAAGGAGGTAGCCTTCTCCTTCTTCTCCAAGTAAATCTCTTCCCAGTTTCCCTCATTTCCAGGGTAGCATTTCTGACACAATTCTGGTTGATGAGTCCTTTGCAAATGTCTACTGAGGATTTCTACAAAAGCTTGCATATTTCAATAAAAGGGAAGATGATGCACTTGGCGGAACTCTGTCCCCCTTCTTTCTGTCTTGAAGCTAGACTGCTGGCTGGGATGCCACCTGGGACTTCTAGGCAACAAGTCATGCTAGCCAGACACAACCTGAGCCCCTGTCTTATCCCTCAACTGCCTCCCCCTGAGCTTCATACTATGAAGAAATAACTGGGTTTTTATTACACCGACAGGTGTCATTGTGTTGTCACAGCATCTGAAACCATGTGTTTGGTGGATTCTTCCCACCATAAGTCTTCGTGAGGGACAGAAAACATTTTCTTTTCTCAATATGAGCTGAAAATGGCCAAATACTTGTGACATCTCTCACAGAGATTAAGGAAGCCTGTGGTCCAGGTGACACCAATTTCACTATAGAACTGCTACCACCAACTGACTGATAAGCCTCTGCTGAGATGGAGCAACTGCATAGATATCCAGTGTCCATATGTCCAGCCCCCACCCCTGCCTTTTTTTAGAGTGGAGGCTGTAACCAGGGCTACTGAGCTACAGCCCCATTACTTTTTATTTGAGGCAGGTTACATTATGTTGCAGAACCTGGCTTTGAACTGGTAATCTTCCTGTCAGAGACACCTAACCGTCAAGGACTATAGACATGTGCCACCAAGCCTGGCCAAGAAAATTAAATAGATGAAAAATACATGAGGGCTGTTGCCATTGAGATTGGGGCAAAGGGCCAGTCATGTTCAAAATGAATGATTGGGTCAGGAAGATGTGGGTGGATCCAAAAGGAAATAAAATGCTAATATCTCCAGAGCACTTCCCCCTCCTCCAACCTATTGCCAAGGTTTCCTGACCCCAGGAATTGCTCCTCCCACTAAAGCATTTTTAATGAGAACCCACTGGTTAGCTCTCTTCCTGTCTTCATGGGCAGATATGGAAACTAGGGAGAGGTATCCCTATCTTTTTACCCATGTAGGAAGGAAAGGAGGACATGGACATGAGAAAAGAGGAAACCAGAAATCTATAAAAGGTGCAGGACACCCCCACACCTTGGACATCAGCTTGGAACCCCTCCTCTCTGGAGAACTCTCTCACGCATTCTATCTCTCAAGTTCTTTGTTCTATTTTTACATGATACTTTTTGCTCTTTCCTCAGTATTTCTTGGGTGTTTAATCTTCAACATTTGGGAGAAGGGGACCTGATCCTGATTTCTAAGACCGATTTCAGATGAGGCTATATAGGAATGATCACAAGGATTAGATCCTCCACACCCAACAGATACCGAGGTTTACCTTTTGTTCTTTCTGGAGAACAATAATGGGCACCCATAAGCTAAATAAATGCGGTTAGAGCAGGGCAACATTGTGTAAGACTGTGGAGCAGATTCATGACCTAGGTGATTCCTAATCACCAGTCCTGCAGGTCAGGTAAGTTGGTTGTGCCAAAGCCATGTCTCACTGTCCTATAGGCTTGGAGCATGTCAGGAATCAGAACATGGTGCCCTTAATCTTGGTCTGCCTTTGGATGCTTGGAGATGGACAACAGGTTGAAAGAACTTTAAGATTCGGGCTAGGGCTATTCCCCCGTGAACCTCAAAGTTTTCTCCCATGAATCCTGCCCTGACTGACCTTATGGGGTATCCTGTGGTGTCTGGTCTGTGATAAGTCTCTGTGCAAAACCCAATTGATCCAACACCTTCTAAGGAACCAAACTGCATTCTCCCAAACTCATTCCTCCTGAGCAGTCCCCTCCACTCTCCAGTGAAGTCATTGAGACAGAGACATTTTACATGGAGTGGTTCAGGAAGAAATGCTTGGGTTCCCCTTTCATCAAAGAGTAAGTCTTTACAAGCCTTAAGGTATCTCCTCATTGTTGTTTTTGTGCTCCCCAAGTTTGTTTGACTGCAAAAGTAAGACATTTTCAATTCACCCCTTCTTTAAACTCCTCCAGGAAAAGGGTGTTGAGCATCTAAAAACCATAGGTCTCCTCCTTACACTCCACAGATTCCTTTGGCACAAAGGGCCGAGAAATATAACACAAGTAGGTCTATATTTCCCCCTGGGTTATCACACTTGGAAGTTCATAGTGGCAGGAGAGGTCAGTCACCTCTCTAAGTCTGAATTCTCCAGGTTCTTTGCCATATATTCATTCTGCCAAGGGTGCCACCAATAGACTTGGCAAAACCATGTGATGACAAACAGGTTTTCTGGCCATCAGAAGCTCATAGGGAGATGTCCCTGAAGGAAAAAATGGAGTTTTCTCTGGCATGGATGCATGAGTTCTGTTTTCTTATACTCAGATGGTAACTTCTTTCTCAACAGTTATGTTCCAACACTAGCCTATATATATGTACAAAAAATAAATTGCGATTTTCATGTTGTTCAGAGGGGATCCTTGTCCTCATAAAAGAGGGGTAGAAACTGCTGACCACCACAGGATCTGGGAGCTAGATTCTCAAAAATGCCTCATTTTCTTCTGTTGCCAGGCCTGGGAAATGACCTCATTGCAGTTGAGAAAAGGAGATCTTTCAGAATTTTCTGCATCTAATCTGACCTGATTACCAACTGGGGGAATGAAAACTGGTCTCCTGGGCAGACAGAAACCAAAGAACCATACGTTAAGGGACTGATTTTACAACAGAAAAACAAATGGTTACAGTGCCCTATGTAGGAGGCATTTTTCTCTCAACTCAGGACAGTAGGTTCTCTTATTTCTTACCTACTTCCAGATCTCTATCTCTCCAAGGTTGACAGAACTTCAAGAAATGGCAAAACATACAAGGCTTGCAGAGGACTGGTGTGAGACCTAAAGAAACAAAAAGGTGTCACTTTCAAATTCAAGTCATAGTCGGACCTAAATGGCTGGCTATCTTATCTGCTCCTATGCTCTACTACCCTGGATTTGTAAAATGTTCCTCCTAAACACTACTGTAGAAGAAGGAAAAATGAAATGATCTCTTATATATAAGCCTCTTACTTAACCTTGGGAATCTTTACCTAAGGATTTCAGGACTCTCACAGTTTCAGATATATGGGCCGACTCTATTCTGATTCAAATGTGCACTCTGATCTGATGAAGATCTTCTTCATGCTCCCTTTCTCTGGTAACTATGGCTGTGTCAGTTTTGGGGATTCCTGTTTTGTTTTGTTTTTTTCCCCTTTATTTTCGAGCTCATGCTTGTATGGTGAATTCACATTTGATCCTGTGTGCCTAAATTAAAGCATTTTTCTGATCAATCTTACATTCTTCAACTATAGGTGTTTTGACTCACTTTCTTTGTACAGAGGTCAATTTTTCAAGGGTTGACTCTCAAATACATTGGAAAATCTCTTTCACAAAGTCCTAAGAAGAACATAGACAAGGAGAGGTGAAGATTTGAAATCATCTGATAGCCATTGAGGACAAATGGGTATCTGAATCCTTGATTTCAGTGTCCCCCAAGCCTGTCAAACTTTGTATCTGGCATTTGCAACTGGAGAGGTCTGCCCAAAATTTAAATCATAATGTAAAAATCTGATAGGCTTGCACTTTCTAACAGGTTAAATTTTATACAAGTGTTAATAAACACCTGTTGCATTGCCTCCTACCTCTGGTGCTCCTCTACAAAAAGCTACAATATCTCTGTTTCCTGGTTGTTTTATTAAGGTGTGCATACCTGTCTATTAGGGTGTGGAATCTATATATATGACCTTGTCCATGTATCATGTACATATATCAAAATTGCTCTATGTATAATGGAGTGCTTATGTATCATGTGTTAAAAGAAAAAAGAATCCAAATACATTTCAGTTCACCTGACTAAAAGAAAAAGTTCAGTTTAAATTGTGTAAACAGATGGTAAGAAAGATGTATTTAAAATTACTAACTCATAAGTTTTTCTAAGAAGTCAGACCAGTAACAGAGTGTTGGTTTGTATAAAATGTCTACAATGTTATATCCATTGCTTCTAGGATTTCTCATCAATAGGGAGAGAAAGCTAATACTGTTAACTACACTTGTCTGGTATCTTGGTATTTATAGTTAAAATGGATTTAGGTTAAACATCAATGGGATTAATCATAAATGTGTTTGTTACCCAAGACATCTGAGTAAATTGCAAAGTTATAATGCCAAACCCTCAAAAGCTAAAAAGAAAATCAAATACATTTCATTCTTAAAGTCCTTAAGGTAATTTCTACAAATTCAAAAAATTCTTAAATATTTCTTTGGAATATGAATGTTTAAAGGGGACAACAAGAAAATGCTCTAGGTATGGAAATATATTTTATTAGTGAAAGCAGAAGAAAAAAGAAGTGTTTCTGTGTGAGAAAGTCTTTTTTGTAGTAAATAGTTGTAGAACATCTAGGTAATTTGCAGAAGTTTGTAGAACTTAATTTAAAAAAAATTGCATATAATCAACTTGGTTATATAAAATTATCACAATCAGTTAATGTTATTTAAGGATTTTTCCTAAGGTCAAATATCAATGTACTGATATAAACCAATTTTTTTTCTATTTGTTGAAGTAACAACCATTTCTTAATACATTAATCTGCTCTTAACTATCAAGATAACTTCTTATGTTGGTTAATTTTTTAAATGTTTTTGTTGCAGATGGCCAAGATACCATTACATCATTTATTTATTTATTCCTTTATTCATTTATTTATGTGGTCCTGGGGATCAAACCCAGGGCAGCACACATGCTAGCGATGTGCTCTAGCACTGATTCAACACCCCAGTCCTAAGTTTTATCATTTTGAGCAACTAGTCTTAAGGAAAGTGGTATGTACAACTCTGGTAAAGAATCACTGTGTATGGGAATATTATACTACACTAGATTCTGAATTTTTCTTTAATGGCTAATGTTGTTGAAGACAAGAACATCAGTGTAATTGTGGTGCTATTACTGGATTCATATAGATGTATTAATGTTTTAAGTACAGAAATCATTTAAATACAAGGTTGAGAAGACCATTCCACTAAGCTGATGTTCTTCAAACTGAAGCGTGATGTAAAGATGTGGAATTATAAAATTTATATTTCACGAATAACAACTACTATACAAACTCAATATGTTCTAATCTTACTAATATCATTTTACATTTTCCTTGAAACTTTTAACTGCTTTCTGTTGCTCCCTGACAAAATTAGAACTTTCAATATGACAACCTGAGGTAATTTGAGATAATAGATCATAATTGATATCAAAATGTATAAATGCATTCTAGTTTCATGTAGAAATACATAAAACAAGTAAAAATATAATTTCAAAAAAAGCCAAGGAAATGAGAGTTATAAGGCTCACTCTCAGTACTAACACTGTCCGCAATTAAATAGAAGGGGTAAAAGAAGTACAAAGTTAGACATTATTGTTACAAAGCAGTATTTCTACCTCAAGACAGGTAAAACAGGATTGCTGCATATTTAATACCAGAAAATGAAATGCCATATGTTTTCTCTAATATGTGCATGCTAATTCACAATAAGGGTGAAGTCTTTGAAAGGATAGAGCTACATTGGAATAGGTAGAGGGAATGAAGGAAGGGGAGGGTTATAGTGATAGGAATGATTGTAGAATGAATTATTACCCTTGTACATGTGTGACTACATAACCCATGTCATGCAACATGATGTCCAACCAGAAGAATGATAAATTATACTCTAACTATGAATGACATGTCAAAATGCATTCTATGGTCATGTATAACTATTTAGAACAAATCAGAAGAAAAACAATGAATGGTGGAAGCCAGGGGCTCGAAGAGGTTAACTAAGCAAATTTTAAATGTGCTCCAAGATTTTTTTAATTTCTTACAAAGGGAACCTGATTAAAGTTGAAATTTATAACAAACAGTGAAGCAGTCTTTAAAGATTTGGAATATTATCAGCCTGGAGCCATTATGAAGAAAAAAGAAGGTATATTAGGGAGAGAATATCAAGGGTGTGGCTAAGTAATGATTTGATAAGAAGATTTTTATGGACAGAAGGAAACCAGAAGCTATTCATCAAGATAATGGGACAATGACCCTGAAGGCTATTCTGAGATCTTTAAGGATATCAACTCCACCACAGTCCCAGAAATTTAAAGCAAGAACAGGTTCGAGAAAGGGTCCTAGAATATCCAAAAATTCTTGGTGTTCAGTGTTGCTCTGACTAGCACTGCCTCAAATCTCTTCTCTCTGTTTTCTAGTGCAATGCTATTATGCCAGCCCTGCCATAGCCCAAGCAGGCTTAGGTATTATTCAGTACACTGGTATCAAATATGTAGGTTGTAATCCTGAGACACATATTTATAGGCTAAATTTGCAGGCACAAGCATGGAAGAGGTGTAGAGACAAAGATCCTTCATTGGGGATTTTAAAAATAACATCTGAAAGACCCTTCAACTAGGGCAGAGAATTTCCACAGAGGCTTGACTGTGTACAGAATCACCACTAGGCTAATGATCTGGGTGGTTATGGGTTTAAAAACACCATAGTGATATTCCATTAGGGCAAAGCTTAGTGGAACCATGGAAATAGGGCTTATCCAGAGGTCCCAGAGCTGTAGAGTCACCAGCATGGAACCCCAACCTGGGAGAGCTCCAGGCACATGATTTCAACCTAGGAAGGTATAGTCAGTGCTCTACCCAGAAAAGACATGAGGACATGACGTCCTGAAATTTGGGGGAACCAACCCCCATCCTAGTGTGTGGAAGGTGGGTTACAAAGTTCAAATAGTTATTCTCAAGCCTTAAACTTTAATGCTGATTTTCCTGTCAGGTTTTGGATCATAGAATCTGATACTTTCTAATTGTCTATCTGCCTATTGGAAAAGGAATGTCTATCACATGTGTGTACTACCATTGTGCTTTGCAAGCATATAAAACTTGATTTCATAGTCTCATACTTGAAGGGATATTGTCCTCAGGAAGAATCATACATTGAGTCTCATGCACATAAGATGTAGATGATATGACTTTAGATTCAGACTTTTTATGGTGAAAGGTGTCAAAAAATTTTGGGCTACTGGAATAAAATGAATGCATTTTATGTAAGGATATGAAAGTTTGGGATAAAGGGTGGGAGCTATATAACTCAAATGATGGTGTTCCCTTAAGAATTCATGTGGAAATCTAATGTACTAAGCAAGAATATATAGAAATGGTTCAAAAACTTGCTCAATAGCAGCTGAAAGCTCAGGAAATAATGTCAAGAGTTATTCAAGAAGATGTCATCAAGTTAAAAATCATCTTCAGAATGAAGGAAGCAATTACGAATTTGAAGAGAGAAGCTACAGAAAGTCATTTCTAGCTATTCCTTTTCAAAGGAATAATACAAAGAACTAAAACAATAAAACACAACATCAAAAATGAAACCACCCAAATAACAAATGAATAAAACAAGCATTTTTTAAAGAAGAAATACAAATAGCCAACAAATAAATGAAAAAATATTCAATGTCATTAGCAATATGGGATATGCAAACCAAAACTTCAGAGATTTTACCTCACACAGTCAGAATGGCAGTCATCAAGAATGCAAATCATAATAAAATGTAGAGAGAATCTGGAGAAGAAAAGAACATTTTTACACTCTTGGTGGGACTGTAATTAGTAGGACCACTATGGAAATCAGTATGGAGTTTCCTCAGAAGTTTAGGCATAGAACCACCATATGATCCAGCTATGCATTTCCTCTTGGGATATATCCTAAAAGATTAAAATCATCATACTGTAGAGATAAATGCATATCCATGTTTATAGTAGCACAATTCATCATAGCCAAACAATGAAACCAGCCAGGTGTCCATCAACAGAGGAATGGATAAGGAAAATGTGGCATATACACATTAGGGTTTTATTCATCCATAAAGAAAATTTAAAAAATGAAGTTTACACCTTTTCCAGTAAATATGGATGGAACTTGAAATCATTTTATTTAGCAAAATAAGCCAAACCCAGACGGTCAAAATTCATGTGTTGGCTCTCACACTAGAAGCCAGAAGAAAAAAGGCAAAGAAAAGTACGGGGAGGGCAGGAAACCTAATGAAAATCAAAGGGAGATCAGCAGAACAGAGGAAAGAGATCAGGGAGTAGAAAAGAGCAAAGGAGGGTAGAGTGATGTGATGTGCAGTGACCTTGTCCAAATTATATTGTTTTATTGTGTGCACGTACAATGGAACAACAAATCCCATCCTTATGTAGGTCTGCAAAGCACCAATAAAAAATCGTGGGGAAATGCAGCACTGTGGCTTCTGGGATGAGCAGCCCTTCTAAAAGGCTTCAGGACTGAAGAAAGTCCTCTCTTGTTTCTTTGCCTTGCACCTCAGAAGGACAGAGCAGATGCCACTCTTGAAGCAAAACACAGCACTCATGAGACACCAGTGTTGGCACCTTGATCTTGATTCCTCTAGAACTGTTATACATTTATTTATGTTCTCAATCTACTACTCACTATAGTGCATAAATGACCTATTCTGAAATATGTTGTTAAAGCAACACCAACTGAAGCACTTAGTTAATCCAGCCAAAAGTTTTCAATTGTGATAACCTTTTTAAAGAACCAAAGAAAATCAATATTTTTTTCTATTATTTATTTTATTTTTTCCCTGATCAAATTTTATTTATTTTCTTCCTTTGATTAAATTTATTTTTTTATTGTCTGTTTTTATGTTTCTTTTGTTGTTCTTTTTGTTTGTTTCTCAACTTCCTGAGAGAGTATGTGATTTCCTTTTCTATAATAAGAATCTTAGATAACTCATAATGAGAAGAGGCTTATTGTGACTCAGTTTTGGAGGTTCCTGTTGATTATGTTACTTTCAAGCTGTGGTGAGAAAGGAACTCATGATGGAAATGCCTGCAGGAGGAAAATTGCTCACCTCATAGCTGGGAGTGAAAGAGAGAATAGGCAGGGGCTGGAGTCCCACCACCCTCCTCATTCAAGTCACCCCCCACTAAGACACACCCATTACAGTTTTCCCACATCCCACAGTAGTATCAGACTGGGAACCCTGCTTTTACCATATAGACCTTGGGGAAACACGAAGTATCTAAATTACATCAAGGTCTAAAGTTAGGCTGATTATTTAAAATCTTTCTTCTTTTGAAGTACAGAGATTAGTCACTATAAGCTTCCATTTTTGTACCCCTCTTGCTTCAGTCAATAAGATTGGGTATGTTGTATTTTCATTTTTGTCCACCTGATGGTATTTTCTCATGCCCCTTTGATTTCTTTTTGATCCATTGCTTGTTCAACTGTGTGGTTTCATTTTTGCCTATTGGAAAAATTTCCAGTTTTCCTTCTACCATTACTGTCAAGTTTAGTTGCATTAGAATTGAAAAATATATACTTGGTGTTATCTCAATCTTCTACATTTATTCTTACTCAGTAACTGATTAGATATATAGATACATCTGTCCTACAGAGTGTCCCATGTGCACTTGAGAAGACTGTATTCTACTGTTGATGGTTGGAAAGTGCCACGTATGTTTCTTAGGTCCATTTAATCCGCAGTGTTATTCTAGCCCTCTGTATCTTTAATTATCTTCTGTCTCTATGTTATCTCCCTATTGAAAGTGGAGTATTAAAGTCCCAGTAAATAAAATCACTAATGTGTTACTACTTATATTTTCAGTTCTTTCAATGGTTTATGCATTCTAATGCTGTTATTGAGTGCATGCACATTGATAAGTTTTTTCATGTACCCAATTAATTGACACATTTATCATTATATAATGTCCTTCTTTGACTCTTTTCACAGTTCTTAATTTGATTTCTATTTTATCAGATATACATGTGACCACCGTGCTTGCTTATGGTTACTGTGTGCATGAAATATTTTCCCATCCTTACATTCTGTTTGTACTTAATTATAAATTGAATTCCTGTAGATATTATTTTGAGGAACCTTGTTTTTCTTATGTTTTATCCAGTCATCCACTTTAAGTATTTGGATTGAATGTTTAATTCATTTCCACTTAATGTAATTTTGGATAGGGTAAAATTTACTAATGCTTCATGTCTTTAACCAAGAAAAGCAGACAGTCGGCATCTCTGTGAGTGGGATGAATGAATAAAACTTTGGATGGTCTTTGCTGGAATTTAATACTGTACACTCAAAGAAACTGGAAACTCAGTCAATCAAATATATTAGGGAAAGAATTTCCAGTGTCACAGCTATGGAAGCTACAGCAGCAACCATTGGCACAAGCTGGAATAGTTACTTCCTGAAAGGGGAAATTGATAAGGGATTCAAAGTAAACTGCATATCGGGAGGACTGTGGCATGTCTGAGTATGGAGAAATTAGAGACCAAAGACACTGCCTGGGCCACTGTACAATATCTTGTGCAGGAAAAAAAAAAAAAAAAAAAAAAACTGCATCTCTCCCAACAGTGTGCAGGGGGCAAAGGAAGGAACCATTTTGCAGCCTGAGCATTGTCCCCACAGCAGCTGAAGAAGTCAATTTCTCACAGACCTGATTCAGGCTCAAAAAGCTAGACTGGAAAATCCGTGCTGCATGAGAGAGGTGGGACTAAGTGACCAGGAAAAAGCAAGCAGGTTGTATATTGTTGGTTTTATATGAAGTTATTATCTTCTCTCCCTTTATGGGAGGAACATGTGTTTGAAGGTAAAATCTCTACTACCTCAGATCCATATTGCTGGGTGTGTAGACGCCCAAACAACATGAAAAGAAAGAAACAAATTGTCCCAAACAAACAAAGATTCTCCAGTAATAGGAATCACTAGTTCCACAGTGGAAGCTCTATCAGAGAAGGAGTTACTAAAACTGATCTGCCAGGGAAAGGACAACTTAAGGAGTGACATTAGACAGAGATCACAGGAAACAAAGATCATGTCAATAAAGACATAGAGATTCTGAAAAATAATCAAGCAGTAATGCTTGAAAGGATGCAATCAATAAACCAAATTAAAAATTCAGTGGAAAGCATGACCAACAGACTAGAACACGTGGAAGACAGATTTTTAGGCAATGAAGACAAAAGTTATTATCTTGAAAAGCAAGGTGAACATGGAGAGAAGATGTTGAGAGAAAATGAACAGAATTTCCAAGAAATATGAGATAACTGAAAAGACCAAATTTAATATTTAACAGGATAGATGAGGGCATAGAGATAAAAACTGAAGGAATGCACAAACTTTTCAATGAAATCATATCAGAACACTACTGCAACGAAAAAAATGAAAAGGAAAATTAAATAGAGGAGGCTTGCGGGACAACAAATGTACTAAACTATAGCGAACACACATCAAGGCACATTATAATGAGAGTGAGTAATATACGGAATAAGGATAGAATCTTAAAGGCCATGAGAAAACAATCAAATTATATTGTGGAAACCAATTCTAACCTCAGCTCATATCTCAACCCAGACCATCAAATCTTGGAGGTCTTGGAATGATATATGTCAAGCTCTGAATAAAAAGAAATGGATGGTAAACAAGAATTTTGTATCCAGCAAAATTAAACTTCAGATTTGAAGATGAAATAAAAATTTTCAATGAATTAAAAAATTTGGAAGCA
Organism: Sciurus carolinensis; assembly: GCF_902686445.1. Taxonomy (NCBI): domain Eukaryota; kingdom Metazoa; phylum Chordata; class Mammalia; order Rodentia; family Sciuridae; genus Sciurus; species Sciurus carolinensis. The sequence goes on along the minus strand of NC_062221.1, from coordinate 85,856,813 downwards.
TTCACAACTAGAAGTCCTTCACTGTAGAACATTCCCAACAAAATATTCCATGAAGATGAAATGAAAAAGAAAAAAGTGAAAACCAACAAAATAAAGGATGACATCAAAGGAATTATCAAGGAAAGGAAAAATTAAGTTAAATTAAAAACCAGAAATAAACCAAAATGAGCAGAAATACAAGTTGTATCTCAATAATAACCTTGAATGTTAATGGCCTAAACTCATCAATCAAAAGACATTGAATGACTGATTAGATGAAAAAAATAGAGCCAACAATATACTGTCTCTAAGCGACTCACTTCATAGGCAAATACATGCACAGACTGAAGGGAAGATCACGGGAAAAAAATGTATCATTCATATGGATTGTGTAAACGAGCAGGGGCTTCTATCTTCATCTAAGACAGAGTGAACTTTAAACCAAAGTTAATGAAAAGAGACAAAAAGGATATTCCATACTGCATAAGGGATCATCTATCTACATCAAACAAATATTCTCAGTTTCAAGTATCAAATAGATGACAAACAAGAACACTGGGTGGATTTAACATACCCCTCTCATTACTGAACGAATCTTCCAAACAAATGCTAAATGAAGTGCTGTGTCTATTTCCTGCCACTCAGACACTTGACATGTTCTGTTGGAGTAGAGGATCCAACACTTGACATGGTTCTGTTGATCATCCTCCCTCTTGGGGGCCAAAGGCGTGGCATTTATCCATGTGTAGTTGCTTTTTAATAATATTCAATATATTATTAAAAACTTATTGATAAAAACATTGGGAAGGTTTTACGGTATTGGGACACAAAACAGTGCACAATGAATATTTAGCAGTAATACATAGATAAAATATATGAAAATAAACAATTGTGGCTGTGCTTTAGTTTAAAGGAGACTGTGATTACTTTACTGTAATAGTAGATGGACAAAGAGGCATTCCTCTGAGCTTGGATGTGGTGTTTAGCCTTTGTTGCTTTCCTAGTTTTAATAGTTGCTTCTAGAGATACTTTACATAATAAAAACATTCAGGTTAGTCATAAATATAATTTGTGCTTTTCCTATGTTTAGTCTAATTCTTTGAGAATCAGAGAAAGGGTGTAGTCTGCCATTATGTTAACTAGAATAGACTAAATATTGACTACAATTTGATTTCTTTGCCCCTTAATAATAGTAAAAGTTTCTCACTGTTAATGGAGTTCATGGTGGGGGTGGTTTCTCAGAAAATCTAGTAACATGTTTGTTCTGAAGGTTAAAGCCTGGCAGATCATGGTGCCCTCAGTTTAGCTGGGAGACAAGGTTGTTTCAGTTTAGCTGGAAGACCAGGTTGTCTTAATCTAGCTGGGAAATAAGATTGTTTTGGTCTGGACTGTCACAGAGAGAGAATGTGTACTGGGTGGATTTAACATACCCCTCTCAATACTGAAGAGATTTAACAAACAAATGCTAAATGCAGAAAGTAAAGAACTATGTAATACAATCAATAATTTTGAGCTAACCGACGTATATAGTATTTTTCATCCATCAATGAGCAAATATACTTTCTCCTAGGCATCACAGCGATCCTTCTCTAAAATAGACCATATCTTATGCCACAAAGCATAAGATAAAAACAAAAGGAATGGAGGTATTACCCTGAATTCTATCAGATCATAATGAAATTAATTTAGATATCAATGATAAAATAAAAATAGAAGCTATACTAACACCTGGAGGCAACATAATGCACTAAATCTAGGATGATTTTGAGTTAAGTAACACGGGTAAAAGTTCCAGAAATTGATTGGAGGATGGTATCAAGACAGGTAGATATAAGAGTACTGGTAGGATGTTCTCCAGGGAGGGGAATGATGTGGGCTTAAGATGAGTTCAGAATTGCAGAAATTTGAATCTGAATATCCACAGGACCAAATTTTCTCTCTACAGGATCAGTAGAAAAATTGTATTCTTTTCATTTCCACTAAAGGAAACAACAAAACAAGAAGCGGGGCATGTTGACATATGCCTGTAATCCCATCAATTTAGGAGGTGAGGCCAGAAGATCACAAGTTCAAAGTCAGCCTCAGCAATTTGGTGAGGCTGTAAACAACTTAGAAGGATCCCATTTCTAATTAAATAATGAAGAGTCTGGCGATGTAGCTCAGTGTTTAAGTGCCCCTCGATTTAATCCTGAGTACCAAAATAAATAAATAAAATCACATCCAGGAATCCCTCATGGTGCACCTGTTACAGGCTTGTATTTTATTGTGGTCTTCACAGCTAAATGACTTTTATGTATCTTTTCCTTGCACAAACTACTATTTAAAACTTCTTCAGTTTCACTTCCTGACTCCACCACCCACTCCTTCAAAACTGCTTTGACAAGGGTCAGATGTGGCTTTCCTACTGACAAATCAAATATTCAGTTTCTGTTCTCAATGCCTCAAGAGCATTTGATGGAGTCGATCTACTCCTTAAGTCCACAAATTCACTGACGTAGCAGTATACAGCATAAGAACTAGAAAGTAAGAACATAATAACACATGTAATTTACGTTAGTGTAATAAAGAGAACACTTTAATGAATAAGGCAATAATGCATTTATGGGCATTTTAGATGAAAAGTTAAACTATTACAATGGATAGTTCAATACCATATCACCAAAAGCATGGCATTTTTCATCTTATTATTATTATACCGAAACCTAAAACTTTTGCCTTTACTTTGATCCTGTTGTCTTCTCAAAGATGCCAAGATTTCAAAACAAACTGGTCAAGGGCACTGGCATAGAAGAGAGTGAAGCCAGTTTTAAGACCAAGTCACCCATTATTTCCGTCATTGCACAGCATTTATGCTCACCTTTTTTCTCACCCTGAACTCCACATAAAAATTAAAACACAATTCCATTCATTTTAGCACACTCAAAATGAAATACTTAGTATAAACCTAACAAAGTCTATATAATATCTACAATAGTAAAACAAAATCTGATCAACATAATCAAACAAGAACTAAATAACTGAGGAGATGTTCCATCCTCATGGAGAGGAAGACTCAATCTTTTCAAGATCTTAGTTCTTCTCAATGTAACTTAAAGACTCAATGCAATCCCAAATAAGTTCTTAGTAAGTTATATTGTGGATACTGACGATTCTAAAGTCTGTATGAAAACACAAAAGACTCATAATAAACAATGGAACATTGAGAAGAACAAACTTGGATGACTGATATCACTTGACTTCAAGAATTACTATCCAGCCACATCATCAAGGGAGAGCAGAAAAAGCTAATACAGAGATAAAGACAAATCATAGCCTGGATGACATTATTTTCAAATGACACAAGTTTGACCCAAAATATACAACAAATTTGTAAAAATCACAGTAAGAAAACTGTCTTCTTCTTCTCCAGTTCTCCTATTAGATTTAATCTGTGACACTCAATGGACAAGTCCTCCCCTGGACAATGACTGCCTTTTCCTGTCCCTTATTTTACTTTCTCCTTTCTCGGTCTTTATTCATCAGCCTCGTCCCCTCATCCTTTCATACCAGGATGAGTCTCGCCCCAACCTCAAGATCTTTAACTACCAGGATGCAACCACATGAATGTTCATAGCTGCTCAAATCACAATAGCTAGAGTGTGCAACCAACCCAGATGCCCTTTAGTTGATGAATGGATAAAGAAAGGGTGGTATATATACGTAGTGCACTATTATTTAGATATAAAGAAGATTAAAATTTTGGCATTAGCTGTTAATGGGATGGAGTTGAGGAATATCATGCTAAGTGATAAAAGGCAAGCTCAAAAATCCAAAAGCTGAAAGTTTCCTCTGATAGGTGAATAATGATACATAATGGGATGGGGGAATGGTGGGGAGGCAAGAGAAGTTTGGAGGAACTTTGGTTAGTGAAGAGGAAAATGGGGCAGGAAGGGGTGGGGGAAGGATAGACAGTAGACTGAGATAGCATTATAACCCTATGTCTTAGTATGATTTACAGGAATGCTATGAATCTAAATAGTGTACAACCATAGAAATGAAAAGTTGTACCCCAATTGTGTACAATGAGTCAAAATGCAGTGTGTAAAAATTAAAATAAAAATGGAATGCAGTCTGCAGGTTAGCCTGCCCCCCTGAACCCCCGGGCTCAAAAAAGTGCTTCAAATAAGCCAAATCCACAGAACCAAATGTTGCGTTTTCTCTGATAAGCGGATGATGATACATAACAGGGACAGGACAGTTGAAGGGAAGAATGGAGGAACATTGGACTCTGAAGAGGGAAAGGAGGGGAGGGGAGAATGTGTGGAAGGGAAAGGTGGTGGAATGAGAGAAACACCATTGTCTATATCCATGTATGATTACATGAATGCTGTGACCCTACATCATATACAACCAGAGAAATGAAAATATGTACTCCATTTGTGTATGACAAATTTAAATCCATAAATAAAAATTTAAAAAAAAAGAAGAAACTACTATACTTACAGGAGTAGTGGCACACGCCTTTACTCTCAGTAACTTGGGAGGCTCACGTATGTGGATCACAAGTTCAAGGACAGCCTTAACAATTTAGAAAGGTCATTGATAAATTAGTGAGATCCTACCTCAAAACCAATATCAAAAGGAATAGGGATGTAGCTTCAGTGTAAAGCACCCCTTGGTTCAATCCCTACTAAAGAAGAAATAAATTAGTTGATAGCAGAATATGTTTAAAAAATTACAAAACTGTTAATTTTATAGACAAAAATTTTGATTAGATGTGTATAAAATCTATAAAATATTGGTTGAACAGAAGGTATAAAAATGCTTAAAGGAATGATAATTAATAACTTTTTGATAACTGAGCAGTCAATTTGAACTCCTTCCTCTCCACACATGGATCCCTATCAGGCATGAGTAGAATCCAACTGCACTGAATCACCCACACCAGCCTCTTTCCATGGCTCCTCTCCTCAGATCCTGCTCTAATTCTGTGCCTCAAATGCACTCATACTGCAGAGGATCAAAATCAAGTGGCATCTTCTTCTTGCTGCATCTTCTACCCAACTTCCTGCTGCCTCTCCTTCTAACTCTTATCTTGGGGGAATCAGGGCATCAGGATTCTCTCTGTTCCTTTATCGCTTTTCTTCTATCAGAAATGATGATTCTTTTGTTTCTTCATTCACTCATTTATTTTCTTGGTGTGCTGAGGATTGAAGATCCTAGGACCTTGCACATACTAAGAATATGATTTACCACTCAGTTAGAACCCAGCCAAAAACAGCTCAGACATCAGAACCGCCTCAGTCAAATGAGGCATGGTGGCACACAACTGAAAATCCAGCAACTCAAGACACTGAGGCAGGGGGAATCACAGGTTCAAGGCCAGCCTCAGCAACTTAGTGAGACTCTGTTTCAAAATAAGAACCTGAAGGGCTTGGGGATGTAGCTCAGTGGTAAAGTGCCCCTGGATTCCATACCCAGTAGCAAATAAATAAAGCCCAGTCACTGCACTGGGGGTTGAAACACACTGCAAACAGCAGGGCCAGCCTACTTTCAGTGTGGTGAGTGCATCTGCAACACGAGGACCTGAGCACCATGTGGAGTGGCCAGGGAAGTGCAGAGACAGGGGATCATGGGAACCATGTGGGCAACCCAGCCCACAGCACCCAGGTTCATGCAGAGAAGTAGTGAGCGTTAAGCTCTAAGACATGCAAGAGAGGAATTTCAGCTACTTCTGGTTGCAGAGGCTGTGTCCTGTCCAGAAAGAGCAGCCTGGAGGATGTCTGCTGGCTTTGCCCAATGATGAGAGCACCACCATGACAGCCAGGGCGGAGTCTGTGCTGATGTGGGCCAGGGAATGAAAGATGGAGCTGGTGAAGACGATCAGTTTCTTCATGGAATAAGGAACAGAGAGTAAAACAGGTGTTGTGGACACCAAGGACGTTAAGGGTGGGAGTCACTTGGATTTCAGATAAGAAAAAACACTTGCAGATAACCAAAGAATAGAATGGTAGTAACAGAACAGTCACTGTTTTCATAAATATATGCATATATGCATGCATAATGTTTTGATTCACACATGATTCTGGAAAAATAAAAACCACAAGGACTTAGGGAGAGAAAATGACAAAAAATGATGAAAGGCTTTTCTGGGGTAGAGAAAGAGGTCTAACCTTAATCATGATGGAGAATACACAGGACATGTCCATATGTCAAATTCTCTAAGTGTGACTAAATCGGGTGAATCTGTTTGTACATTATTCCTCTATAAAGGATTTTATAAAAATTTCTACAATGCCTCCCGAGTTTCCCCTTCTTCCCAAGTAAATTCCATGCTTGGATTTCTGGGCCTTTCTAATCTTGACCCCCACAGGTTCAACCTCATTGCCCATGCCACCCACTGCTTGATTTAGAGCCCTTTCCTCATTCTCCTCTAACAGCCTACTTTCAGGCTTCTGTGCCTCTTTGCAAAGGTGTGCCTCTCACAAACAAGGCCCTCTTGGCTTCTGCCTGTCCAAAATCACACATAGGACCCACACAGTGGCATGTCCTATTCTCCAAACTCACAGATTCTTCTAGTCTGCTACACCACTCCTAAGAGAGTTCCTGGGTATCTACCAGTGTTCTTCTGATGGCAGGTTTTTATCAACACAGGTGCAAGATGGACTTATCTCCCTAACATCCCTCAAATAACATGCAGCTTAGAACACAGTGGGCTTTCTATGCAAGGTCCCCAGGATGGAGAATGGTCTCAGAGATCCAGGGGGAGGAGAGATCTGAGCTGCATCCTCAGAGGTAGGTCTGGAAGGACTCATGAGCACCATGAGGGCCAAGGGCAGTGGAGAAAGCACAGAAAGTGCCTAGTGGCAGGGGTAAAAGATGCCTCTTAACAGCACAAGCATTTGGTTCGTGTTACCTGGTCTTCGTAGGGGCTCCTGGCGGTGGTCACCGCTACGACCTGGATAACAGCTGCACGAGGAGCAGCAGCCAGAGGCCAAAGGTGGGTACAGCCACTAGGAAGCTGTGCTAGGGTTAAAGAGTCAAGGCACTGGACAGTTCTGCCCCGGCCCCGCCTTTCAACCCAACACCTCCCTCCCTGGTTCCGCCCCAACTGGCCCCGCCCACCCATGTTCCTCTCTGATATGGACTGTTAGTCCAGTACACCCGAGGTGACCTCACTACACCCTGCTCTCCTCGTGACTGTCGGTTTTCAACGTTTTCAACGTCCGTGGCCCTGCTCCAATCTTTATTCCAGGGGTCTCTCCTACCCTGCCTCTCATTTGGACCCCTCTGGTCTTCAACATGTCCTTCACAGGTTCTACCAAGTGACTGCTCAAGCCCCACTCTGGCAGCCCGCCCTTGGCTACCCCACTCCTCTCTCGTCACTAACCCTCCTTCCCTATCACCCCAATTCTTCCAGTTTGGGCACTTGGTACTGTGTGGTTACGCCATAGCCTTTTCCAGGGAGAAAGGTGTCAGTCTCCTCTGGACCAGAACAGCACACACCCCTCCAGCATGGTTCCCAAGTACACGCTCAAAGAGAGGAGGAGGAGGAGGAAACGCCTGAAGTTCCTGTGACCCACGCAGTAGTTCAGCCACCTGCAGTGCTGGTAAAACTTCTAGAGGAGAGGAAGTAGGATCCAGGGTCTATCTGGTCTGGACTCCATCACCACCATATCCTGAGGCCTCCCCCAACCCTGCCCTCTAGCCACATGCCCTTGGCACAGAACCCCTCCCGCCTCCAGAGAGAAACTGGCATTTCCTTAATTAAAGCACAGTTAGGACTCCATGTCTCCTCAGGTCACCTGTCATCAGTAAGTTCTTAGAGACAAGACCTGTGTGGTGTCACTTTGAGCAGGATATAAAATAACACTGGGCCTCTATTTTCTCAGATACTGGATAAGAATGAAAAGAACACCCTTGCCCAGTCGCCTTGTGCAGTTTTAAACCCAAGCAGCGTGTGCACAGGAGAGAAGAGCACTCAGAACCCAGGAAACCATCCTATTTGGACACCCAGAGTGGACAGGCGAAGAGGCCCAGAACAGGACTGCACCAGTCTAAAGGACTTGGTAAGCAATATCGGGAAGCCAGGGGATGGGACAGGATTGCTCTTCTGCCCCTGACTCCAGCAGTCCCAGCACACATGTGGTGCCTTTTCTATGTCAGCACCTGTGCAAGCAAGGCCAGCTCTCAGGACAGGTGCAGACATGGAGGCCATGGCATATGTAAGTGTCCAAGAGTGACTGAGAGGCACTTTTAGCAGTCCAGGAAGAGGGACTCACCAACCACTGGTCTATTTTTAATGTGAGATTCCTGGTCCTTACTAGGTGCCCCTGATGGGTTGGTGAGTGGACAGGGGGAGGAGTACTCACTTCCACACAGATGTTACATGAAGAGCAGTGGAAGATGCGAGGTGAGCAGTGGAAGCCACAGTGTTTCTACCATGTCATCTCATGGTCCCTGAGATTCAGCCATGTGACATAGAGATCTTGGGGTCCTTCTCGAAGGAACCTGGATCCAAAAGATTTTGGGAAGTGGGAGGAATCCCCTCCAACCCTCTGCTGCTCAGGGCAGCATCATAGCATAAGTTGCAACAAGAAGCAGGTAGGAGGTAGGCAGTGGAATTCCTGGTTGATGTCTGTTGATCAAGGTGACCACTTGGATGCACAGGCAGTCAAAGAGAAGGCACTGTCAAGACAGAAGAGTTCTATATGGACTCTAACCTCTGGAAAAGTGGTCAGTGCTTGCACTGGAGTGTCAAATGGGAAGGATGAGTGAACTGTGTGGTTTGGACGAGCCTGCTGGCTTCTCTTGTCAGCTTACCCTGTCATCCCTTGTAAAGCAACTGGAAAACCTTCAGGATTTTGTTTTTTCACACCTCAGAGGCTTGGGAAATGAAGTGCCAGGGCCTAATTGATGATGACATGGAGATAAGGGATCCTGAGGACACAGGTGTGGTGACCACTGTAGAATGAGCCCTGTCCACATCAGCCCAGGAAGTGCCTTCTCTTTCTCCCAAGGTTCTGAGGACCTACCATGATGGAGGATTCCTGGATCACACAAATTCAGGGTAACCAGGGTGTAATGTCACCATGAAGACCAGGATCATTACCAGTGGAAATCCCCAGTCTCCCTTCTGGGCCTGCCATCTGCACCTGAGAACAAAGCCAGACTCAGTCCTAGTCTGGGGCAACCCAGAGTTCCCCATGAGGCCTACCTCACCTGTGAGAGGACTCACCTCAGAGACACATCTAAATATCCAGGCTACCCACCATATGTCACCAGCATTACCAGCCACCCACAGTTTCCTTAATGCATCAACGACTCTAGATCTCTGAGCTCCTAACTGTATATATACTCCTTTTTCCTGCTGACCCTCTCTCTCCACTTCCCTACCTCTGCACTATCATTGTCAATTTTTCCCTCCATCACTTTAAGGGAAACCTGATAGTGTGCATTGGAGATTGACGGGAAGGCAAATGCTTGACACTTAATGTCATTACGCCAGCAATATTCATGGAACTCCATAGGCTTTGACAATTCCAGGAACATCTCTTTCCTCTTTGGGGAGGGGCATTAAAACTTTTTAGTGGCAGGATGATGCCTGTGTTGTCACCAACAAATGAGAGCCAGAGATCTCTCTTCTGTATTGACACCCTGAGTGCCATGAATATGTCAAGTGTAACATCAGAGAGGTTTTGGAATGTGGGCTCCAGCTGCTTCCAGCGACTTCTGAGAGCAACCTTCCCACATCCCCACCTACAAACGTGTTGTAGACTGGGACATCCTGCTCTAACAATGTTGACTTTGGAGCTTGTGATGACGTGGATGTGGTTTGTCCCACAAAGTACTGGTGGCTTGGCTCTCAGTGTGGCAATGTTGAGGTGGTAGGACCTGTAAGAGGCGGGGCCTAGTGTGAGGTAATTCAGTCACTGGGGATGAGGCCATAGGAAGGGACAAATGTACTTCACCTGGGCCTCATTTGTTCCTGTGAGAGTCGGTTTTTATTAAAATTGCAAGACAGTTCCCTCTCCAGCTTCTGGCCATGCAATCTCTACTTCATGCATGTCCTCCCACCATGATGCCATTCACCATGTTGTGATGACCTTCACCAAAGGTCAGTCACTAATCCAGACTCTGACCTAAATTAAACTCATCTCTATTAAGTATCTATTTTGAGGTATTTTATTAGAGGAAGAGAAGCAGGCTAATACAGAGAACATATAATATGGTGGGCAGAAGTTGGGTGATCATTATCACCCTTTCAGGCCCAGAGCTAATGAAAGCAGACTGTGCTTCTTCTTATCCTGTCTCCACTTCTTCCCTTTTGTTGTAACAGAGTTCCAATTGGGGGAAGGAGGTAGCCCTCTCCTTCCTCTCCAAGTAAATCCCTCCCAGTTTCCCTCATTTCCAGGGTAGGTTTTCTGACACAATTCTGGTTGATGAGTCCTTTGCAAATGTCTACTGAGGGTTTCTACAAAAGCTTGCATCTTTTCAATAAAAGGGAAGATGATGCAGTTGGCTGACCTCTGACCCCCTTCTTTCTCTCTTGAAGCTAGACTGCTGGCTGGGATGTCACTTGGAACCTTTTAGGCAACAAGTCATGCTAGCCAGATACAACCTGAGCCCCTGTATTATCCCTCAACTGCTTCCCACTGATCTTAATTCTATGTAAAATAACTGGGTTTTTATTACACTGACGTGTCATTGTGTTGTCACAGCATCTGAAACCCTCTGGTGGATTCTTCCTACCATAACTCTTCATGAGGGGCAGAAACCATTTTCTCTTCCCAATATGAGCTGAGAATGACCAAATACTTGTGGCTTCTCTGACAGGTTACAGAGATGGTCCACGTGACATCAATTTAACCCTAGAACTGCTACCACTGACTGAATGAGAAGTCTCTGCTGAGATGTAGCAACTGCATAAATGTCCAGTGTCCATGGGTCCAACCTCCACTCATCCCATTTTTTTGGAGTCGAAATTGAACCCAGAGGTACTGTGCTACAACCCCAGCACTTTTAATTTTGTGGGAGGTTGCACTATGTTTCTGAAGCTGATTTTGAACTTGCAATCCTCCTTTTTCACTCAACCAAGCCTCAAGTTCTACAGTCATGTGCCACCAAGCCTGGCCAAGAAAATTAAACAGATTAAAAATACATCAGCCCTGGTGCCATTGAAATTAGGACAAAAGGTCAGTAATGTATAAAATGAACGATTGATGTCAGGAAGATAGGGGTGGATCGAAATGGAAATAAAATGCTAATACCTCCAGAGCACGTCCCTGTCTACAACCAGTGACCTAGTTTTCCTACCCTCAGGAATTTCTCTTCCCAGTAAAGCACTTTTAATAAGTACCCACTGGTTAGCTCTCTTCCTGTCTGTAGATATGGAAAACAGAGGTATCCCTATCTTTTTACCCATGTATACAGGAATGGAGGACAGGGGCATGGGAAAAGAGGAAACCAGAAATCTATAAAAGGTGCAGGAAACCCCCACACCTTGTACATCAGCTTGGAACCTCCTCTCTGGAGAACTCCTTTACACATAATGTCTCTCAAGCTCTTTGTTCTCTTTTCTCCACATCCATTTCCAAACATCCATTTAAGAAATCACGAAATATTGGGGAAAGGGTCTCTGCATTCAGAATTTCTGGAGTTCCATTTCTTGCAATCAGATCTAAGTCCTAAATACAGAACTACATCTGTGACCTTCTTTTTGGACCTATGGCAGGGGGAGGGGTTACTTAGGGGGTGATGAGAGGGTTGCTTTATCATGAGCTACATCCCTAACACTTTTTTTTTAAATTTCTGAGACGTGTCTCAAAAAATTGTTGATGCTTGGTTAAAACTTGTGATACTCCTTCTTTGGCCTCCTCAGTCACCAAACATTGCATAAGGTAGTCCTAACAATCTAAATGTAGCTCAACAAAGTTATAATGTACTCTATCAAGTTTATGGAACTCTCCTGCCAGTGTGTGTGTGTGTGTGTGTGTGTGTGTGTGTGTTTAGTGCTTGGATCAAATCCAGGGCCTTTTGCAGGCTGGGCAAGCACATCTTCAGTCCTTCTTAATTCTTCAGAAATAATCACTAAATTCTAAAGTGAGCTCCTGATTATCTCTACATTTTTTGAATTTTATGAGCACTCTCCTTCACTTTATTTTCTCCCTCTCTCTCGCTCTCCCTTCCTCTCTTTCTCTCTCTCTGTCTCCAGTGGGTGCTATAGGATTTGAACCAGGCATACTCTAGGCAAGTAAGTGCTCTAACACTCAGCTGTACCCCAGCCCTCTCTTTAATTTACATTGAGATAGGGTATCTCTAAGTTGCCCAGGAAGGCCTCAAACTTGAGATCTTCCTGCCTCTGCCTCTCCAGAAGCTGAGATAAGGTGTGTGCCACCAGGTGGTGCAAGATCATCTTTTCTGTGTTGAACAATGAATGCAATACATCTTGCTTAAGAAAACAAAATCAGCAACAAGTATAAAAACACCACCTATGGTACATAAAAATAAAAAGAACAGGGAGGTCAATCCTTCTATAAATGTGTACAATCCTGTTAAACATTCCCAAGCTATTTAAAAGTAATATTTCAAAACAATTGGATTTACTGAAACTCTGTTCCTTAACTAGGTATATGCCAGCTTCATCATCCCTAATAACACATCATAAAATGGATAAATTGAACAGTGATTTATAAGTGTTTTCATAATTTAAACAATCCCATTCAGAAAATGATTATAATCTTTCACTTTTGATTTTATATTTAAATTTCTGGATATGAAATTATATCTAATTATTGACTATTTTATAGTCAAGTTTAAGTTTTGAAATGAAGCAGACAACACAGAGCATCGCTGAGTTGCCATATGAGACAGGAAGAACACTTTAATAAATCTCACTGACCTCCTCTAATATTAAAGACACAACTAGAGAGCCTAGCAAATGTATTTTCCAAATGCCTACCTGATCTTAAAATGTGGATCCTATACTGGTTACCATATTAGACACTCATTTTATTATTGACATTCAGCATTTCTGTACAGTATTTGTAGCACAAATGGTATACATGCATATATATATGTCCATATATAAATATTTTTTGTTGCTTTTCAGTGGTGCTGAGGATTGAGCGCTGGGGATTCATGAAAGCTACATGAATCCTACCCTGAGCTGCTCCTGAGTTCTAACTCCAGCCTAACGAGATTGTAATTTTAAGAAGACCAATATCTATGTTTCCCTCAATTTTCTTGATTTTCTCCTGCTTACACCTAAACTCTTGCTCCCTCTTCCACTCTTCTTTAATTTTCACTTCTATGTTCTGCTTACTCTTAATCATCATGTCCTATACTACTTCTGTTCTCCCCTTGTCAACCGCTCAAATATATAAACCATCTAGCAAATTTACATTTTTATTGTAGGCAATAATTGTACATATCATTTTGTTTATTGTGACAAAACTGTAAACATCTCAGGAGATTATTTAGTTGAGGCTGGATATTGTTTGCATTGTATGAAGTTATTATTTGTCTCTCCCTTTATGGTAAGGAACATGTGTCTCAAGGTAGAAACTCTACTGCTTCAGAGCCACACTGCTGGATGCATAGACACCCAAAAACATGAAAAAATAAGGAACAAATTGCCCCAAACAAACCAAGATGATCCGATAATGGAATCCATTAATGCCACAGTGGAAGCTATATCAGAGAAGGCATTAAGAATGTACAAACTAAAAGTGATCTGCCAGGGAAAGCACAACTTAAGGAGTGATATTAGAGAAAAAATAAAAGAAACGAAACATCACTTCAATAAAAAGAGATTCTGAAAAACAATGGAGCAGCAACGCTTGAATGATGCAATCAATAAACCAAATTAAAAATTCACTGGAAAGTGTGATCAATAGACTAGATGACTTGGAAGACAGATTTTTAGGCAATGAAGACAAAACTTATCATCTTGAAAAACAAGTTGACCATGGAGAGAAGATGCTTGAGAGACAATGAACAGAACTTCTAAGAAATATGAGATAACGTGAAAATACCAAACTTAAGATTTAGCAGGACAGATGAGGGCATAGAGGTTGAAACCAAAGGAATACACAAACGTTTCAATGAAATTCTATCAGAAAACTTCTGAAACCTAAAGAATAAAATGGAAAATCAAATATAGGAGGCTTGTAAGACACCAATGGTACAAAACTACAGCAGACCCACTCGAACCACATTATAAGGAGAATGACTGACATAGAATATAAGGATAGAACCCTAAAGATCATGAGAGAAAAAAAAATCATATTACATATAAAGGGAAACAAAATCAAACCTCAGATCATTTCTCTACCCAGACACACAAAGGTAGGAGGTCCTGATATGAAAAAACAAGGAAACCAAGAAATGGATGACAACCAACAATTTGTATCCAGCAAAATTAACCTTCAGATTTGAAGATTAAATAAAAATCTTCCATGATTAAAAAAAATGTTAAGAGAATTCAAATAGAAAGCCTGCACTATAGGAAATTCCCAACAAAATATTCCATGAAGATGAAATGGAAAACAAAAAAGTGAAAACCAACAAAGAATAGAACTATACCAAAGGAATTATCACAGAAAGAGAAATTAAGTCAAAAACTAGAAATAAACCAAAATGACAAGAAATACAACTTATATCTCAATAATAACCTTGAATGTTGATGGCCTAAACTCATCTAACAAAAGACATTGAATGACAGATTGGATGAAAAACAAGACTCATCAATATGATGTCTCCAAGACACTCACTTCATAAGCAAATACACCCACAGACTGAAGGTAAGAGCATGGGAAAAATTGTATCACTCATATGGATTGTGTAAACAAGCAGGGGTTTCTAATCACTCATATCAAAGTCAATCCAAAGGGATTAAAAAAAGGACTTTCCATACTGCATAAGGCATCCTCTATATACATCAAACAAAACTTTCTCAGTTTCAGGAGTCAAATAGATGACAAGCAGTAATACCAGGTGGATTTAACATACCTCCATCACTACTGCATTGATCTTCCAAACAAAAGCTAAATGCAGAAAGTATAAAAGTAAATAATGCAATCAATAATTGAAAGTTAACTGACATTTACAGAACATTTCATCCATCAATGAACTTTCTTCTTGGCAGCCTATGGATCCTTCCCTAACATAGACCATATCTTATGCCACAAAGCAACTCTTAGTAAAAACAAAAGGAGTGGAGATATTACTCTGAATTTTATCAGATCATAATGAAATTAATTTAGATATCAATGATAAAATAAAAATAGAAGCTACACTAAAACCTGGAGGCAACCTAATACGCTATACCTAGGTGTCTTTTGGTTTAGGAAACCAGTGTGAATGTTCTTCAAATTGATTTGAAGATGGTATCAAGATAGGTAGATTTAGAGCACAGGTAGGATGTTCCCCAGGGAGGGGAATGATGTGGGATTATGATAACTTCAGAATTGCAAAAGATGGAGTCTGAATATCCACATGACCAAATTTTCTTTCTCTACAGGATCCGGAAAAGAATTGTGTTCTTTTGATTTTCACTAAAATTAACAACAATTAGCAGAGCATGGTGGCATATGCCTATAATCACAACATCTTAGGGGTGAGGCAGGAGGATCCCAAGGTCAAAACGAACCTCAGCAATTTGGTGAGGCTGTGAGCAATTTAGCCAGACACCATCTCTAAATAAAAATAACAAAAGGTCTGGTGACGTAGCTCAGTGTTTAAGTGCCCCTGGGTTTAATCCATAGTGCCAAAATAAATAAAATCACCTCCTGGAATCCCTCATGGTCCACCTGCTAAGGCTTGTATTATATTGTGGTCTTCACAGTTAAGTGGCTTTTATGTATGTTCTCCTTGCACAAAGGTTACCATTCAACACTTTCTTCAGTTTCACTTCCTGACTCCACTGCCCACTCCTTCAAAACTGCTTTGAAAAGGTCAGATGTGGCTTTCCTACTGACAATCAAATGGTCAATTTCTGTTCTCAATGCCTCAAGAGCATTGATGGAGTCAATCTACTCCTTAAGTCCACAAATTCACTGACTTAGAAGGATACAGTATATGAACTAGGGAGTGAGGGAATAATCACACATATAATTCACATTAGTGTAATAAAGATGATACATAAATGAATAATGCAGCCTTGCTTTTATGGGCATTTTAGATGAAAAGTTAGACTATTACAATACTTCAAAACAACAGTCACCAAAATCATGGCATTTTTCATCTTATTATTAATATACCAAAACCTAAAGCATTTTTCCATACTTTGATCCTGTTGTCTTCTCAAACATGCCAAGATTTCAAAACAACCTGGTCAAGGGCAATGGCAGAGAAGAGAGTAAAGCTACTTTTAAGACCATGTCATCCATTATATCCCTCATTCCACAGCTTTTGTGCTCACATTCTTTCTCACCCTGAACTTCAAATAAAATTAAAACACAATTCTCTTTACATTAACACCCTCAAAATGAAACACTTAGGTATAAACATAAAAAAGTCTATATAAGATCTACAATAGAATAGCAAAATCTGATCAACAAAATCAAACAAGAACTAGATAACTGGGGAGGTGTTCCATCTTCATGGAGAGGAAGACTCATTCGTTTTAAGATCTTAGTCCTTCCCAATTTAATCTATAGACTCAATGCAATCCCAAATAAGTTCTTAGTAAGTTGTATTGTGGATATTGATAAACTGATTCTAAAGTCTGTATGAAAGCGCAAAATACTCATAATAAATAATGCAATATTGAGAAGAACAAAGCTAGAGGACTGATAGCACTTGACTTAAAGACTTACTATCCAGCCACATCATCAAGAGAATAGAGCACTGGAAAATTAAGACACAAATGAATCCATGAAATGGAGAGATGCTTCAGAAGTATACCTATGTAAATGTAGTTACCTAGTCATTGACACAGGAGCAATGCAACACAATGAAAAAAAGATAGTTTTTTCATATGTCTCTAGAAATTTGTTGACGTCTTCGAGATTTTCTGTTTTGTTGGAGTATAGATTTTCGAAATAGCTTCTAATTATGTTTTGTATTTCACTCGTGTCTGTTGTGATGTTTCCTTGTTCATTCCGAATTTTAGTAATTTGAGTTTTCTCCCTCTTTCTCTTTGTTAGTGTGGCTAAGGGTTTATCAATTTTATTTATTTTCAAAGAACCAACTATTTATTTTGTTAATTTTTCCGATTGTTTCTTTTGTTTCGATTTCGTTGATTTTGGCTCTGATTTTAACTATTTCCTGTGTTCTACTACTTTTGGTATTGGTCTGCTCTTCTTTTTCTAGTGCTTTGAGCTGTAGTGTTAAGTCGTTTATTTGTTGATTTCTACTTCTTTTTTTGAATGCATCCCATGAAATAAATCTTCCTCTAAGTACTGCTTTCATAGTGTCCCAGAGATTTTGATATGATGTGTCTTTGTTCTCGTTTACTTCTAAGAATTTTTTTATTTCCCTCCTGATGTCTTCTGTTATCCATTCATCATATAATAGTGTATTATTTAGTCTCCAGGTATTGGAGAAGTTTCTGTTTTTTATTCTGTCATTTATTTCTAATTTCAATCCATTATGATCCGATAGAGTACAAGGTAGTATCTCTATCTTCTTGTATTTGCTAACAGTAGTTTTGTGGCATAAAATATGGTCTATTTTAGAGAAGGATCCATGTGCTGCTGAGAAGAAAGTGTATTCGTTCTTTGTTGGATGGTATATTCTATATATGTCCGTTAAGTCTAAATTGCTGATTGTGTTGTTGAGATCTATAGTTTCTTTATTCAATTTTTGTTTGGACGATCTATCCAGTGATGAGAGAGGTGTGTTAAAATCGCCTAGTATTATTGTGTTGTGGTCTATTTGATTTCTGGTATTGAGTAGGATTTGTTTGACGTACGTGGATGAGCCAATGTTCGGGGCATAGATATTTATGATTGTTATGTCTTGCTGATTTTTGCTTCCCTTAAGCAGCATGTAATGTCCTTCTTTATCCCTTCTGACTAGTTTTGGTTTGAAGTCCACATTATCTGAGATGAGGATGGATACTCCAGCTATTTTGCTGTGTCCGTGTGCATGGTATGTTTTTCCCCATCCTTTCACCTTTAGTCTATGGGTGTCTCTTTCTATGAGATGAGTCTCTTGCAGGCAGCATATTGTTGGATTTTCTGAACGAGGAGGACATACACAACTTAAATAAACCAATGTCAAGCAATGAAATAGAAGAGGTCATCAAAAGCCTACCAACAAAGAAAAGTCCAGGACCAGATGGGTTCTCAGCCGAGTTCTACAAAACCTTTAAAGAAGAGCTCATTCCAATACTCCTCAAACTATTCCATGAAATAGAAGAGGAGGGAACCCTCCCAAACTCGTTCTATAAAGCCAATATCACCCTGATACCTAAACCAGACAGAGACACATCGAGGAAAGAAAATTTCAGACCAATATCCTTAATGAACATCGACGCAAAAATTCTCAACAAAATTTTAGCAAATCGCATACAAATATATATTAGAAAGATAGTGCACCACGATCAAGTGGGTTTTATCCCAGGGATGCAAGGTTGGTTCAACATTCGGAAATCAATAAATGTCATTCACCATATCAACAGACTTAAAGTTAAGAATCACATGATTATTTCAATAGATGCAGAAAAGGCATTTGATAAAATACAGCATCCCTTCATGCTCAAAACACTAGAAATAATTGGGGTAGTGGGAACATTCCTAAGCATTATAAAGGCAATCTACGCTAAGCCCATGGCTAATATCATTCTAAATGGTGAAAAACTGAAAGCGTTCCCCCTAAAAACTCGAACAAGGCAGGGATGCCCTCTTTCACCGCTTCTATTCAACATCGTCCTTGAGACTCTAGTCAGAGCAATCAGACAAACCAAAGAAATTAAAGGGATACGAATAGGAAAAGAAGAACTCAAACTATCCCTGTTCCCCTGATGACATGATTATATATTTAGAGGAACCTGGAAATTCCACCAGAAAACTTTTAGAACTCATAAGTGAATTCAGTAAAGTAGCAGGTTACAAGATCAATGCTCATAAATCCAATGCATTTTTATACATAAGTGATGAATCTTCAGAAAGAGAAATTAGGAAAACTACCCCATTCACAATAGCATCGAAAAAAATAAGATACTTGGGAATCAATCTCACAAAAGAGGTGAAAGACCTCTACAATGAGAACTACAGAACACTAAAGAAAGAAATTCAAGAAAACCTTAGAAGATGGAAAGATCTCCCATGTTCCTGGATAGGCAGAATTAATATTGTCAAAATGGTTATACTACCTAAAGTGCTATACAGATTCAATGCAATTCCAATTAAAATCCCAATGATGTACCTTGCAGAAATAGAGCAAGCAATTATGAAATTCATCTGGAAGAATAAAAAACCTAGAATAGCTAAAGCAATCCTCAGTAGCAAGAGCGAAGCAGGGGGTATTGCAATACCAGATCTTCAACTCTACTACAAAGCAATAGTAACAAAAACGGCATGGTATTGGTACCAAAATAGACAGGTAGATCAATGGTACAGAATAGAGGACATGGACACAAACCCAAATAAATACAATTTTCTCATACTAGACAAAGGTTCCAACAATATGCAATGGAGAAAAGATAGCCTCTTCAACAAATGGTGCTGGGAAAACTGGAAAACCATATGCAATAGAATGAAATTAAACCCCTATCTCTCACCCTACACAAAACTCAACTCAAAATGGATCAAGGACCTCAGGAATCAGACCAGAGACCCTGCATCTTATAGAAGAAAGAGTAGGTCCAAATCTTCAACTTGTTGGCTTAGGATCAGACTTCCTTAACAGGACTCCCATAGCACAAGAAATAAAAGCAAGAATCAACAACTGGGATAGATTCAAACTTAAAAACTTTCTCTCAGCAAAGGAAACTATCAGAAATGTGAATAGAGAGCCTACAGAGTGGGAGAATATCTTTGCCAACCATACCTCAGATAGAGCGCTAATTTCCAGAATCTATAAAGAACTCAAAAAACTCTACACCAAGAATGCAAATAATCCAATCGACAAATGGGCTAAGGAAATGAACAGACACTTCACAGAAGAAGATATACAAGTAATCAACAGATATATGAAAAAATGTTCAACATCCCTAGTAATAAGGGAAATGCAAATCAAAACTACCCTAAGATTTCATCTCACCCCAATTAGAATGGCGATTATCAAGAATACAAGCAACAATAGGTGTTGGCGAGGATGTGGTGAAAAAGGAACACTCATACATTGCTGGTGGGGTTGCAAATTAGTGCAGCCACTCTGGAAAGCAGTGTGGAGATTCCTCAGAAAGCTTGGAATGGAAACACCATTTGACCCAGCTATCCCACTCCTTGGCCTATACCCAAAGGACTTAAAATCAGCATACTACAGAGATACAGCCACATCAATGTTCATTGCTGCTCAATTCACCATAGCCAGATTGTGGAACCAACCTAGATGCCCTTCAGTTGATGAATGGATAAAGAAACTGTGGCATATTTATACAATGGAATATTACTCCGCAATGAAGAATGATAAAATTATGGCATTTGTAGGCAAATGGTCGAAATTGGAGAATATCATGCTAAGTGAGATAAGCCAATCTCAAAAAACTAAAGGACGAATGATCTCACTGATAAGCGGATGAGGACATATAATGGGGGGTGGGAGGGGTTAGCATTAGGTTTAGGGTTAGGTTTAGAGTTAGGCTAAGGAGAGCGGTAAGAATGAAGGAAAGAAGGACTGTGTAGAGGGAAAAGAGGGGTGGGAGGGGTGGGGGGGAGGGGAAAAATAAAATAAACATCATTACCCTATGTAAACGTAAAAAAAAAATAACCCTCCCCCCAAAAAAAAAAAAAAAGAAAAGAAAAAAAGATAGTTTTTTCAATACATTGTGCTGGAACCATTCACATGCTAAAAAATGAATCTAGACATAGATTTTTTGATCTTCCCAAAAATCAACTCAAAATGGATCCCAGGCATATGTACAAAATTATAAAACTCTTAGAAGATAACCTAAGAGAAAAATGAGAAAACCTTGGGTTTGACAATGACTTTCTATGGAATTCAGCTAAAGCACACATGTAAAAGATTTATTAAGCTAGATTTCATTGCAATGTAAAATTTCTGCTCCAGAAAAGGTAATGTAGACATAAAGACCAGTCATATACTGGGCGAGATTGTTTTCCAAAGATAGAGCTTTTACCTAAAATATACAGCACACTTGTAAAAATCACAGTAAGAAAACAATTCGCTTCTGAATTTCTCCTTTTTATTAGATTTTCAAATATTCTCTATTTCTTTTAACCTATGTTTAAGTTTATATCCTTTAAATTATAACATGCATTTATTAACTTCCATACTACTCCCCCACAGATTTAAGAAAACTTCATCTCCAATAATGTTATCATTTCCTATGCATAGTTCAATATTATTTTCATTTTATCCTTTTTTCTTTCTAAATTAAATGTTGTCATTCTTTTGTAAGTATTCTTTAATTATTTACCTGTCATGCAGATATATCTTCCTATTATATGTGAATTTACCTTGGAAATTTCATCTTCCTTCTATCCACAGTGCGTTTTTGGAATTCTCTTAAAAAGTTTTGGGACTTTTTTTTTTTTTTTTTTTTTTTTTTTTTTTTTTTTTTTTTTTGTAATCTAGTACCATTTCAGTACAAGAGAGGTGCAGAATTTCCTGAGGGAGAAGCAGATCCAGATCTGGTATCTTTAATGTCATATTTTTGGTAACACATTCTTTATCCTGTTTTTCTGAAATTACTTGATTTTTCTCTTCATTTTTTTGCTTTTTTTTTTTTTTTCTTTGAGGTGCTGGATGTTGAACTAGGCACACACTCTAACATAAACACTCCTGCAGTCCACCTTATTCTTTATTATACTTTATTATACTTTAATTGTCAAAGCAATTAAAACAACACAGGAATCTCATATTTCTGGTACTAATGCTTTAGAAGTTAAATATATTAGGCCACTGCCTTCTGGTTTCCATTTGTAACATTTTTGGGGGGGATAACTCCTATTGCTCTCCTTTTGAAATATTCTTTTCATGTCTAGTTGATTTTAAGATTTTTTCTTACTTCCTCTATAGTTTCAACTTGATTTACTGAGTTATGAATTATTTTATCAGTTCAGCTTGAAGATATTGTTCTTTAATTTTATAATCCACTTGCCTAATTCATACTGGAAACTCTTTGCTTGTTCTACTCTATGATGTTCTCATTCTTCAATTTGGTACATTAATAACATCTGTCTACCAAGATTTATATGCTTTTATATGATCTTCACTACCATATTTAGTATTCTAGTATTTAGTATTGACTTTCTGAACCATATATTAGAAAGTTTCACTAATTCTTTCTTTTCCTGATTTGATCTTAATTCCACACTGGAGGATTTAAATTGCAGTAGATTTTGTTCTCTTGAATTTCCCAGGTACTTTCTGGTTTTGATTTGTAATTATGTCTCTGCTGTGTTGATAATATGCAATTACATTATATACTTTGAACTTTGATTCTATAGCCATTTAGAACTAATCATTACATGCTTAATCTGGTAATTTAAATATGAGAGTCTTTAAGATCTAAACCTATTGTGAAATTTACTGGAAAAATAAGATATCTGGAATGGCCAAAGCCATACTTAGCAAGGTAGGTGAAGCAGGAGGTATCTCAATACCAGACCTTTAATTATATTACAGAGCTATAGTAACAAAAACAGCATAGTGTTGACGCTAAAACAGACATAAAAACCAATGGTACAGAATAGAAGACACAGAGACATATGCACATAAATACACTTATCTCATACTAGACAAAAGTGCAAAAAACATTCACTGGTGAAAACAGCCTATTCAATAAATGTCGCTAGGAAAATTGAAAATCCATATGTAACAAAATGAAAATTATCCCCTCTCTCTCACTGAGCACAAATCTCAACTCAATGTGGATCAAAGAATTAGGCACTAGAACAGAGGTCCTTCTTCTAATAAAAGACAAAGTAGGCCCAAATCTTCACCATATTGGCTTAGGATTAGATTTCCTTAATAAGACTCCAAAAGCACAAGAAGTAATTCAAGAATCAACAAATGGTTAGGATTCTAACTAAATGATTTCTTCGCAGCAAAGGAAACAATCAATAATGTGAAGAGAGAGCCTACAGAAAGCAAGGAAATCTTTGCCATCTGCACGACAGATAGAGTATTAAACTCCAGGATATAAAAAGAACTCAAAAATGGAAACACCAAAAAACAAAATAAGCCAATCAATAAATGGGCTAAGGAACTGAATAGATATTTCACAGAAAAAGAAAAACAGTCCATCAACAAATATATAAAAACATGTTCAACATCTGTAGCAATTAGAGAATTGCCAATCAAAACTACTCTAAGACTTCATCTCATTCCTTTCAGACTGGCAATTGTGAAGAATACAAGCAAGAATAAATGTTGGTGAGAATGTAAGGAAAAAGGGACACTCATACTTTGCTGGTGGTACTACAAATTGGTGCAACCACTATGGAAAGCAGTATGGAGAGTCCTCCAAAAACTTGGAATGGAAACACCTTTTTTCAGTTATCCCACTCCTTCGTCTATTCCTAAAGTAATTAAAATCAGCAAAGTACAGTGATGCAGCCACATCAATGCTTATAGCAGCTCAACTCACAATAACTACACTATGGAACTAACCTCAGTGTTCTTCAAGAGATGAATGCATAAAAAATGTATATATACAAGTTGGAATATTACTCAGCTTTAAAGAAGAATGAAATGATGCTTTTTGATAGTAAATGGATCAATATGGAGAATATCCTGCTAATAGAAATAAGCCAATCCACACAACAAAATACTGAATGTTTTCTCTGATAAATGGATGCTAATTTGCAATAACAAGAGTAGCTGTCGAAGTATAGAGTTTCTTTGGTTGCCTCAAAGGAGATTGAAAGGAGGGGCAGACTTACGGGGACAGGAGGAATAGTTGAATGGTTCAGACATTACCTCCCTATATGCATATGGGACTACATGATGGATATGATGTACACAGTGTACGACCAAAAACATGAGATGTTATACTCTATATACATAGGATGTGTCAAAATGCATTCTATTGTCATGTATAACTAATTAGAACAAATATAAGCAGGATAATAATTATTGGCACCCAGGGACTGGAAGAGGAGGAATGAGAGATTACTTTATGGTGGCAGAGCTTCTGCTTGGAGTGACAAAACTGTTCTGGAAGAGAAGGATGTACAATATATTGAGTGTAATTAATGCCACTGGTTTGTCCACATAACATGGTTAAAATGGAAATTTTCATGTCACATGTCTTTAACAACAAGAAACACTTTATTAAATTTAAGAAATATTTTTATTTTAGAAAATGGAAAAAAGGATATGATCCAGGTCAGTGATGTTAATGGCAACTCCTCTTTTCTTTCTTAGGTGCCCAAATCAGTGGTTTCAATGTAGATAATGGTTTGGCCAGTTTCAAGAACGGGTGCTGTCAGGAAAAGGGGAGAGAGAAGAGCATGAAATTTATTAATAGAGAAACAAAACATTTCCTTGCAACTAAGCCTTGAAGACTACTTATGAATACAATTTTCTTAAAAAACACATATGTTAATACCTGCCCAAAACACTCCTAATCAGTACATACCTTCCATAGTTGAACACAGAGTTGTTTAATTTTCCTAATTCCCAAACATCAACAGGGAAATAGCTCCTAAATACACTCATGTCAACATTGAATGAATACATTATTTCATAATATACAAAAACATACTTCAACTATATTAAACATTTATATATATATAAATAATATATATATATATATATATTGTATATATTGTAGTTGTAGGAGGACACAATACCTTATTTTATTTTTAGTGGTGCTGAGTATCAAAAGCAAGGTCTAACATGTGCTAGGCAAGTGCTCTACCACTAACCCACAACCATAGCCCACAATACTAATCTTTTGTTCCTGGCAGATGGAACCGTTAAATGTAGTTGCTTCTTTATTGGTCGTGATGAATGAATAATGAAATGTTATTAACACTGATGCTCTTTCAAAAAGACTCAACATTTTCCAAAATGACATCTTTTACAAATTTACCTGTAACAATTCTGTGGCTGATCCTCTTTATCTCCACATCCATTTCCAAACATCCATTAAAGAAATCACAGAATATTGGGGAAAGAGTCTCTGCATTTGGAAGTTCTGGAGTTCCATTTCTTGCAATCAGCTCTAAGGTCTAAAAATGAACAGTATCTGTGACCTTCTTTTGGGGGCAATGACAGGGGGAGGGGTTAGTTAGGGGGTGATGGCAGGATTGCTTTATCGTAAGCTACATCCCTAACACTTTTTTACATGGTTTTTAGACTGGGTCTCACCAAATTGTTGAGGCTGGGTCAAACTTGTGATTTTCGTTCTTTGGCCTCCTCAGTCACCATGATTACAGGTGTGCAAACATTGCATAAGGTAGTCCTGACAGTCTAAATGCAGTTCAACAAAGTTATAATGTACTCTATCAAGTTTATGGAACTTTCCTGTGAGTGTGTGTGTGTGTGTGTGTGTGTGTGTGTGTGTGTGAGTGTGATTATGTGTGTGTGTGTGTGTGTGTGTGTGTGAGAGAGAGTGTGTGTGTTTATGTGTGGTCCTGGGATCAAATCCAGGGCCTTTTGCATGCCGGGCAAGCACTCTGTGGGAGGACATCTTCAGTCCTTCTTAATTCTTCAGAGATAATCACTAAATACTAAAGTGAGCTCCTGATTATCTTTACCTTTATGAATTTTGTAACCGCTCGCCTTCACTTCCTTTATTTCCTCCCTCTCTCTCTCTCTCTCTCTCCTTTCCTCTCTTTCTCTTCTCTTCCTATTCAGTGGGAGCTGTAAGAATTGAACCAGGCATACTCTAGGCAAGTATGTGCTCCACCACTGAGCTGCACCCCAGCCCTCTATTTCATTTATTTTGAGACAGGGTATCTCTAAGTTGCCCAGGCAGGCCTCAAACTTGAGATCTTCCTGCCTCTGCCTCTCCAGAAGTTGAGATTACAGGTGTGTGCCACTAGGCCTGGAAAGTTCATCTTTTCTGTGTTCATTTATGAATGCACTACATCGCTCATAAGAAAACAAAAAACAACAAATGAAAAACGCCACCTATGGTATACAAAAATACAAATAACAGTGATGTCAATTCTTCTATAAAGGTGTACAATCCTGGTAAACATTTGCAAGCTATTTAAAACTCACATTTCAAAACAATTGGTTTTATTGAAACTCTGTTCCTTTACTAGTTATATGCCAACTTCGTCATCCCTAATAACACATCATAAAATGGATAAATTGAAGAGTGACTTATAAGTGTTTTCGTAATTTGAACCCCATTCAGAAAATGATTGTAATCTTTCACTTTTGATTTTATATGTAAATTTCTGGAAATGAAATTATATCTAATTAATCGCCTACTTTGAAATGAAGCAGACAACACAGACCATAGCTGAGTTGCCATGTGAGACAGGAGAAACACTTTAATAAATCTCACTGACCTCCTTTAATATTGAAGACACAACCAGAGAGCATAGCAAATGTATTTTCCAAATGCCTACCTGATCTTAAAATGTGGATCCTATACTGTTACCATATTAGATACTCATTTTCTTATTAATAGCCTGCATTTCTGTACAGAATACTTATCACAAATGATGAATATGTGTACATATATATCTCTATATAAAAACATTTTTGCTTTTGTGTGGTCCTGGGGATTGAGTGCTGGGGACTCATGAAGGCTAGGCAAGGACACAACCACTGAACTACAACTTCAGCCTAAGAAGAATGTAATTTTAAGAAGACCACTGTATTCTTTCATGGATGGTCCTTGAAACAGTGTTGTACCTAAAAACACTGAGAAACCCAAGGTCACCTAGATTTTCTTGAGCATTAATTTTATTCTAAGACCTCAAGACTCAGACAGAAATCAATTTCAGATTAAGATCTGAAGACTGTTGGAAACCCCTATATCTCCATCAGAAGGGATAGGATGGGAGCCCATAAAATACTCAAGCTCAGTATTATCAACCCAACCACCAAGAGTCCCCCCTCCCCTGCCCCCATCTCCTCCCCACCTTGACATCTGACTCAATTTACTCTTTACTTTCATTTATGTTAATGATCATAAGCAGCCCAGGACTCACAGTCCTACCCCAATATTTCCACCCTAATGCCCATGTGGCACTGAACATGCTCCTTACTTTTACCAGCTGTGCTTTCAGGGGAACATTTCTTCTCTCCCAACCGTAGGTCTAGAGATGAAGAAAGTGTTCTTTTGGCCTCTCATTGCTCTCTGAAGTCTTCACGCTTCTATTTCTCTAATATGCAGGCTTTTGACGACAAATCTACATTTCCTTGTTTTCAATGCTTACTAAACACCAGGTCATTCCGTCCTCACTTTCTCGTAATCACAGCTCTTTGCACTGTTACCTCTCACATTACTCCTGTCCTGATTGGTGGCTACATCAATAGCTACACAGATGCCTGCTGCAGTTCCTTGTCCTCTGCTCTCATGCTCTCAGGGCTTGCCTTTCTCACCTTATACACTATGTCCTTCCCTCTACCAGGACAGATACCAGCAACCACCACCCTCACCTTTTGGTTGCTTCTACCTCCTATCTTTTGTATTCCCAGTACTCCAAGGTCAGCAATCCTCTGACTCCACTGTGACCTAGATTCCCATAGGACTTTCAGTGTTCATCGTTCCTTTCACATGTCACCTCCATGACCCTCTCCCAACTCAATGTAGTGGATAAACACCACTTATCTGCAATGACTGGCATCACTTACCATTGACATCCACTAACCTCATATGGGCTGTTAGTGCCTTCAGTTGTCACACTACATCTCCCTACTCCACTCACTCTCCTACTCTCCATTCCTGTCCAAAGACACATACACTCAGTTGTCATGTGTCCTAGCTGCTGCTTGGCTCTTGCAATTTCTCAGACTTCCCTTGTTTTTGGTGACTGTAGAGTTTTGAGGAGCACCGGTCAGGTGCTATATTATCCTTTGTAGGATACCCCTCTAATATAATGTATCTGACTTTTTCATGGTTATCTCAAAATTATAGGTTTTTGAGAGGAAGGTCTCAGAGTTAGCACTGCCAATTTCTTTATTTTATCTTCTCTTGCAGTACTGGGGATTGATCCCTAGAGGTCTCTCCCACTGAGTTACAGCTCCAGTCCTTTTTATTTTATAGTTTGAGACAGGGTATCACTACATTGTGGAGTCTATCTTCCAAATTGTGACCCTCTTGCCTCCACCCCTCACATAGCTTGGCCACCATGCCTGGCAACACTACCTTTTTCATTGCATCATATTTGGGGACATACAACATGACTCATGACTGTTGCGGTTGACCTTATCACCTGACCAAGGTCTTGTTAAGTGTTTCCACTGGGAAGCATCTCTTCCCTTTCCATACTCTGTTCACTTCAGTCCATACTTGAGTTAGCCTCTACTTCCTGAAGGGTGAATTTTTCAGCCTGGGTGACTGATCTGTCTCCTCTCCGAAATGTATTTATTCAAACATTTATATCAGCATGGACTCACAAATATTTATTTTAAATTTCAAGTTATAATTCCTTACAACTGTATTTTGATGTTCAAATTGTCCCTGCTTTGGTTAAGCTGCTCTTTCAGTTGACCCTATGATATACCTCCCTCAGTCTGGCCTCTTTTTAAAATTTGCAAGTTTATTTTAAATTGATTACTAATAATTATATAATGTGATGTTTTGATGTTGTATGCATTACAGCATGACTTTTTGATTTAATGATTTTTTTTTGTGGTGCCAGGGATTGAACTCAGGGCCTTACACACACTAACACACTAGGCAAATCTCTACCACTGAGACATTTGCAGCCCAGCATTCCTCCACCCCCTTTTTATTTTATTACTCTTTAGTTATTAGTCACAACTCTCTCATTTACTATTTAATGTTTGAATCTTTGAATGATCATACTCTACCCTTCTACCTTCAAGTGGTACACCAGACTTCTAGGTTTTTTTCCTTTGGCTCTGAAGCTTTTGTTTGTCATTTCACAAATGCATATCTCCAGCATCACTGCTATTATTCTTAAATAATCAGTTTTAATTTTTAAAGATATTTACATAACAAAAATTAATATATTTATCCATACAGTTAGAAGTACATTCAACTTTCATGTGTTTGAGAAAGGTGTTATTTAGCTATCAAAACATAGATTTCCTGGTTGATTTTTTTTCAGAACCTATTCCACATTTACTAAAACATTTGAAACTATCTCCCAGCTCACTGATAGTATTGCATTTAAAGTTATTTTTCACCTCTTTTTGCTTCACTATGGCTCTTTTCTATTGCTACGATAATCTATTACTAATCCATTCTCAAATATAATACTTCCATAATGTGCTATTCAGTGTGGTGTCAATGGGACAAAAATTCCTGAAGAGAAAAACAGAGGAACAGGTATTGGGCGCACAGATTCAGAGGTTTAGTCCATGGTGCATGGATTCCTTTTCTGTGACTCAAGGTGAAGCAGAACATCATGGCAGAGGGCATGATGGAGGAGTGCTGCTCTGCTCCAGGTGGCCACAACTCACAGAGGGGGAGAAAGCGAAAACGGAGAGCATGGAAAACGAACCCTTGGAGGGCAGCCCCCAGGGTCCCATCTCATCCAGCCACACAGTAACAGGAAAATAAACAATAATTGATATAAGACTCAGTGAATAACTCTCCAATGGTAAGGAGTCCTGAAAATACATTTAAAAACTCCTGAATTGATCATTAAATGGGCAAATTTTATTGTATGAAAATTATACTTCAATACAGTTGTTAAAATGTAAAGGAAACTATACCTGCCAATCTGTATTATATTAAAACATTGACTGTTTAAGATACTTTTTTCAGAGATTTCCCTACCAAGGATCAGGAGGATAATGAGCAACCAAACATGGCAACTAGGAAAAGCACTATTTTTGACATGTGATTTCTTTCCTATTCCTAAGGGTATACCAGATTAAAGTATAAAAGATCAAGATCAATATTACTTGCAAAGAAGTGGGCTTCTTCCTTGAACAAACCTTTATTTCATTGATGATGTAAACACATTAAGCATAAATGATTCCAACCACATATGATTTTAACTTAAAGTATTTTTAAAAACCAGATATATGACTTTAGAGACAGAGAAACATAGTAAATTAAAATAACAGCCCTCCTGGGCACGTAATTGGCAAAATCTACACTAAGATAAACAGGGCACATGATCTTGAATCTTTCAAGTACAATGCAAAGAAGAGAAACAGAAGAAACCATGTGGAGAAGGAGAGTCTAAATCTCAAAAGACCTTCCAGAGATGGCTGAACCAACTGTAACACGTGAACTTGATTTCGATGCTGATTTAAACAAACTACTTTAAAATCCATTATATTCCAATTCTTAACCAATGATATTCTAATTATGAAGTATAAATCCTTTCAGTTTTAATGTTTATTTTTATGTATTTACATGTTTGACAGATTTCATTTTTTGAGTAGAAAACTTCTTTCATTGCAAGGTCTGTGCATCTATATAGAAAAACTTCCTTCTAGGCCACTGACAATGAATATATCCCTAGCATAAACATGTTTACAAATCTACACCTTTTCCATCTAACCTGTAAATCATTTAAGTCAGTGAGGAGAAAAAGTCCCAAGAAAACAACAAATTTCATTGTCATGTTTAATTATAATGTATAAAAAATGGGGAAAAAAATGGAAAACTTCCAATTCCATTTCTAAGCAATCTATGAGATTAATGAAACACTCAGATTCCAAATGATGGTGAAGAGCCACCCAAACAGTTCACAAAAAGCAGAATCTCTGCAGGACAGAGGAAGGAGAAGAAGTATATTAGCCTTGAATACTTTCCAGAAACAATCTTTTTATGTAGTAGTGCTTCACAACTTTCTATGTGAGTCAGTCTTTTACCACTGTCTGATATCTTACCAGGAAGAGTACAATTGAGATAATTCGGCTTTGCTCTGTTGGACCCACAGAATTTTAAGACACTAAGCAGAAATCCTGGAGTCTTTCTTTGCCCTCCTTTGGTGATATACTGGAGGTGTGTAACAATGGAGCCCCCTTCTCTGGCATACCCTGACAAAAAGAAATTCAGAAATGACTGGTGGTTTGATTGCTCTAACAAAATCACTTTTCAGAGATAAATATCAAAATACATAAAAAAACCCAATACACATAATTTTAGATTTGATTAACAGATCTACTTTCCTAGAGATTTGCTTTCCTAGATCTGCTTTGCAAATGAACAGGCAACATCAAAACAGGGTAGTGGGAATGGAGTGCTGGGTTTGTTTGGGAAGAGGGACAGAAGTGTAAAACCTGCATTTCCTCCTGTTCATTACCCACCCAATTAGCTCCTAATTTAAAACCTTAAGCCAAAAGCAAAACTCAGATTATAGGAAATCAGATAAAGGATGCTTTTCTGGTTCTAGTCTAGAATTTCCACGAAAATAGAACACAGGATTTCCACCTTCATCCTTTCAGGACATAAAAATTTGGGGCTTCAAAAATAGGAACAGAACTTATATAGTGTTAAATATTTAACTTTTTTTGGGGGGTGGGCGGGAAGAAAGTATTGAACTCACAGGCACTCAGCAACTGAATGAAAGGTCAGTCCTTTATGTATTTTATTTAGAGACAGGTGTTGTGGAGTTGCTTAGCACCAAGGTTTTGCTGAGACTTGCTTTCAATTCGCCATTCTCCTGCCTCAGCCTCCTTAATTACTGGGATGACCCATAGGCAGCCATGCCCGGCCTGTTTTATACCTGAAAATGAACCTAACCATAGCCTTGTGTCTATATGTGGAAATAGGCCCCCCAAAAGATAACAAGTCCCAACACTGGACAAAATATTTTTAAAGAACAGGTTTTTTTTTTGGTGGGGGTTACATTTTTAGTAGTGGGATTGAATTTAAGGGTACTGCACCAGTGTGTCACAGGTTGTATTTTATTTAGAGACAGGGTCTCACTGTGTTGCATAGCACCTTGCTTTTTTGAGGCCTGTTGGACTCACAATCTGCCGGTCTCAGCCTCCTCTGCCTCTGGGATTACAGGTGTGCTCCAGTGTGCCTAGAAAGAACAGATTTAATAGAAAATGTGACTTTAAACAACAAGAAATGATCTTCAGTTCCCACCACCTTGGACTGACACTCCTCAAATAAGAAAGCAGTCTCCTCCACCAATGACAGTCAGGTATGATGACACAGGCCTGTAGTCTGACTGACTGTGCCTGAGGCAGGAGGACCAGCTCCCTCCATTTAGCTAAAACTTTTGTCTCAAGAGGTGGGAATGCACCTCAGTGTCGGAGCTCTGCTTGGGTTCAACCGCAGAACCCACAAAAATTGGGAAGGCTGAAGCAATGGGAGATGGACCCCAATTTCAAACGAGTACCATGGGAAAAGACTTTCTTAATACCATTGCATTTCTGGGAGGTAATATTATGGATAGTTTAAGTTCCAGAAGTGGAAAAAAACATAATGAAGAGCACTAATCATAAGACATGCCTCCCATATTTCCTTTAATCCTGAAAACAACCCACTGTGTTAAGATACCATCTCTGCCTGGGCTGGGGATGTGGCTCATGGTAGAGCACTTGCCTAGCATGTGGAGGCCCTGGTTCAATCCCCAGCACTAACAACAACAACAAAAGATATTATCTCTGCTTTACACATGAAGCTTGGAGAGACTAAGTTAGTACCCTCAGGACACTTAACCAGCACAGAGCAGAACTAAGTTTCCTAGGGAGTTTATGTGACTAGAGAACCTGCTATTAACTTCTATGCTATGCCATCACCAAAACAAGAAATAGCTATTCACAGTCTGCTCCACTGTGCCCAGTGATACATTACAGTTTTTCCCCCAAAATCCATTCAAAATGATATAGTAGTCCATTAAATGGTCATGCCATATTTTAAGCAGTTTCCTACTAATCACCCTTATGTTGATTTTTAGCTCCTTTGTGCTATCTAAATAATGCTACAAAGTCCTTAATCTGTGCTATTCTATTGTTTCCCTAGGACACACTTGCTAAATGTTACACTTCTGGCTTGAAATGTATACACACTAAACTAACATTTTCATTTGTTGCTTGGTATATATACATAAAAAGTTTTAAAACATTTTTGTTTTTATTCTTTTTATGGTGCTGGGAATTGAACCCAGTTCCTTCAGCTTGCTAAGCACATGCTAACCACTACAAAAATTATACCTAATTTCCCAAAATTTTAATTTTATGGAGTCAAATTGCTTGGTTTCCCCCCCCCCCATCTCCTGCTATGGAGATTGAATCCATGGGGCTTTAACAATAAGCAGCATCACCAGTGCCCCCTGCTTTTTCTTTTCTTTTTTTTTTTTTATTGTAAACAAATGGGATACATGTTGTTTCTCTGTTTGTACATGGAGTAAAGGCATACCATTTGTGTAATCATAAATTTACATAGGGTAATGTTGTTTGATTCATTCTGTTATTTTTCCCTTCTCC
The DNA here is from genome assembly GCF_902686445.1 of Sciurus carolinensis. NCBI lineage: Eukaryota > Metazoa > Chordata > Mammalia > Rodentia > Sciuridae > Sciurus > Sciurus carolinensis. The sequence goes on along the minus strand of NC_062221.1, from coordinate 85,823,219 downwards.
CCACCCCTCCCACCCCTCTTTTCCCTCTGTACCGTCCTTCCTTCCTCCATTCTTGCCCCATCCCTCACCCTAACTCTAACCCTAACACTAACTCCTCCCACCCCCCATTATGTGTCATCATCCACTTATTAGCGATATCATTTGTTCTTTTGTTTTCTGAGATTGGCTTATCTCACTCAGCATAATATTCTCCAAGCTTTTTTTACAAAATTGGAGACAAGAGTCTAAGATCCCAATGCCTGTCTCAAATTTGTGATCATCCTACCTCAGCCTCTGGAGTCTCTGTGATTACAGGTGTGAGTCTTGCAGCCTGGCCTCACAAGTTGTCATACTTTTTGTTCTACTTCAGTTTGGGAAGCAGAGAGCCCAGAGCTCTCATCCAGGAGCCTCATCCAGTCTGCAGTTTCCTGTGCCCCACATCTTGGTGCAAGAACCTACAAAAGCAAGAAACAGTGAAATTCCCAGAGACCCCAAGATTTTAGTGTAGAAAACCCCAAAGGAAAGGATCTATGTGTGTTAGGGTCAGGGAGCTAGAGTAGGGACCAGGGAAGAAGACCTAGCATTACCTCTCCCCACCAGCCCCAGTGTCCCCACTTAAGCCCCTGGTTAACCCACTCACTTGGGTCCAAGTGGTGCACAGAGGGTGTATACCAGTTCCAGGCCCATCCCTGGTCAAACAGGTTGTCCTGCTAGAGGGAGATGGGTGTAGATGTTCAGAGACAGGTTTGCTGAGGGTGAGGACGAAGGATGCCTACCCTTCTTAGCCTTACCCAGCGCGCTTACCCAGGCATCGGAGATCCAGCTCTGAAGGCACAGATCTAATTTTACTTAGGGTTGCACAGGACATATATAGACACATCATCCAATCAGGTTAACATGCTTATTAAAGTGTAACAGAGTCAGCCTATAGGTGAATATACGTTGAGGATCCAGGTAGTGTAAACAAACCAAGCATGCCTAAGCAATTCTGTCCAGCAACAGGTCTAAGACAAAGGACTAGGGGAATGGCAAGCTCCTGCACACAGCATGAGGCAAGGCAGCTCAGGCAGCTCACATCACAGCTTTCTGTGATGCATGTCAGAACGAGGCCTCCCCTCAGCTCAAACTCAGCCACAACAGCTGCAAAGACCTTCATTCCATGGCGAGTCTTTAGCATGACCTCAGTTTCTCTGTTCAGACTGTTTGGCTTACTTAGACCATGGTGTCAGTGACTGCTGCCAGATAAGCTTGAGGAATGTTCCCTACAGATGGGGATTGAAGAGGAGCTCAGGACCAGCAAGACTGGGCAAGGCCATCTCCCAGGACCCTCCCTAAGTTGGTCAGTTTAGCCTGGGCCTCCTCATAGGCCTGTGGCAAAACTCCAAGGACAGGGGAGCGCAAGAGAGACCCAGGGGCTTCTGCCTTCCAGCACGCCTAGGAAGAGTGACCTCCCTCAACCCACTTGTGAGCAGCTCTCCCCAGAGGAGAGCTCACACTGCAAACCTCTCCTGTCTCCTCAGGGCTCTCTCATCACCTTCTACCTCCCTCTGCCACCTCCTTCTGTGTCTCCATTGGCCACAGCTGTCTTCCTGCCTCATCCTTCTGGACACCCATTAAGATCTTCCCTGTGCTGCTAAACTGATCCAATGATGGTGTCACCAGCTGCTCCCACTTCACTTTCTTCCTCTTTGAATTTTCTAAACTGTCACTTCACTGAATTTCACTCTTAGGGAGGGCAGAGGAGCAGGGATGACCAATTACATTTTTCTACTCAAAACTCACATGACTCAGGGAAACCTGGGCTGAAGACTTTTAATCCACAAGCAGAAAAGGTCACACTGAAAGTCAACTTCTCCACTGGACACTGACTGGCTTCTCCCCTCCCTTTTTCCACTTTGTCTTTCCCTGATTTCATTCATCAGACTGGACAACTACCTTCCCACTGCCCAAGGCAAGGTTCAGCCTCACCCCAACCTCAGGCGCTTTAGCTAGAAAATATTCTGCTACAATAGGAAATGGCCCACAGCACCCCTGTCCACCCTCACCTCTCCCAATACCCATGCAAGAACACTTTGAACTTCAGCCCAACCTTCAAAATATTTAGCTTCCAAGATGCAATCACATCAATGTTCAGAGCTGCTCAATTCACAAAACCTAGATTGTGCTACCAACCCAGATGCCCTTCAATTAATGAATGAATAAAGAAACTGTAGTATATACACACAGTGGAATATTACTCAGCTATAAAGAAGAATAAAATTATGGCATTTGCTGGTATATGGATGGAGTTGGAGAATATCATGCTAAGTGTATAAGCCAAGCACAAAAACTCAAAGGCCAAATGTTTTCTTTTATAGGTGGATGATGATATATAATGGGGGATAGTGACAGGGAGGGACAAGAGAAGAATGGAGAAACTTTGGAATGTGAAGAGGAAAATGGGTGGGAGGGATGGGGGAGGGACAGATAGTAGACTGAGACAGACGTTATAATTCTATGTCTTGATATAATTACAGGAATGGTATGATTCTACAGTGTGTACAACCATAGAAATGAAAAGTTGTACCCCCAATGTGTATGATGAATCAGAATGCTCTGTGTAAAAATATCAATTTTAAAAAATGCAGGCTGCAGGCTAGCCACCACCCCCCCCCCATGAAAAGAAGAAGTGTGTTTAAAGAAGCAATCCCAAAGAACCAAAGTTCACATGTTTCTCTGATAATTGGATGATGAAACATAGCAGGGGCAGGGCAGTTTAAGGGAAGAATGGAGGAACACTGGATTGTGTAGAGGGAAAGGAGGGGAGGGGAGAGGGTGTGAAAGGGAAAGGTGGTGGAAAAAGAGAATCATCATTGCCCTGTATCATGTATGATTATGTGAGTGGTGTGACTCCTCAGCGTGTACAACCAGAGAAATGAAAATTTGTACTCCATTTGTGTACAATGAGTCAACATACAAAAGTAAAAATTGAATGAAACAAGACACTACAATACTGTCAGGTGCAATGGCACACACCTTTAATCCCAATGACTTAGAAGGCTAAGGTAGGAGGATCACAAGTTCAAGGTCAGCCTTAAAGATTAGCAAGGCCTTCAGGAAATTAGTGAGACCCTACCTCAAAACAAAATATCATAAGGAATGGGGATGTAGCTTCAGTGTAAAGCACTCCTGGGTTTAATCTCTCTAAAGAAAAAGTAAATTAATTAATTGCAGAATATTTTTAAACACTTTACATAACTGTTAATATTATAGAAATAATTTTTGATTAGATGTGTATAAAGGATATAATATGTGGGTTGGACGGAAGGTATAGAAAAATGCTTGAAGGAATGATAATAACTTTTCTAGAACTGAGCTCTGAATTTGACTTCCTTCCTCTCCCCACATGGAACCCTCTCAGGCATGAGTAGAATCCAAGAGTTTGGAAGTAGCCAGTCCAGACTCTATCACTGGCTCCTCTCCTGGCATTCCTGCTGTAATTCTGTGTCTCAAATGCCCTCATACTACATAGGACCAAAATCCAGGGGCATCATCAGCTTGTCCCATCTTCTACCCAACTTCCTGCTGCCTCTCCTTCTTCCTCTTATCTTGGGGGAATCAGGGCATCAGGATTCTCTCTGTTCTTTATCTCTTTTCATCTATTGCAAATATTGAATTCTCTTGTTTGTTGGGGACTCATCAGATTTCTTTTCTTTGTGTGCTGGGGATTGAAGAACCTAGGGCCTTGCACATGTGAAGCACATGCTCTACCACACAGATACAATCCCAGGCAGAAATGGTTCAGGAAATCAAAAATACCTCAGTCCAATGGGGCAAGGAAGCACCCACCTGTAATCCTAGCAACTCAGGACATCGAGGCAGGAGGATCACAATTTCAAGACCAGCCTCAGCAACTTAGTGAGACCCTGCTTCAAAATAAGAACTTGAAGGGCCTTGGGATGTAGCTCAGTAGGATAGTGCCCCTGGGTTTAATACCCAGTAGCAAAGAAAAAAAGCCCAGTCACTGCACTGGGGGTTGAAGCACACTGCAAACAGCAGGGCCAGCCTACTTTCAGTGTGGTGAGTGCATCTGCAACACGAGGACCTGAGCACCATGTGGAGTGGCCAGGGAAGTGCAGAGACAGGGGATCATGGGAACCATGTGGGCAACCCAGCCCACAGCACCCAGGTTCATGCAGAGGAGAAGCCCTGAATATTAGCAATAAGACATGCAAGAGGGCTATTTCAGCTTCTGGTTGCAGAGGCTGTGTCCTGTCCAGAAAGAGCACTCTAGAGGATGTCTTCTGACTTTGCCCAATGATGTGAGACCACCATGACAGTCAGAGCAAGTCTGGGCTGATGTGGGACAGGGAATGAAGGATGGGCCAGGTGAGCAGGATCAGCTCCACCAGGGAATAAGGTATAGAGGGTACAACAGGTGGAGTTGACACCTACGACATGAAGGGTGGGGGTCACTTGGATTTAAGATGAGACACAATCATGTGTAGATGACCAAAAGAGGGAATGGTAGTAACAGAAGCAGCCACTCTTTGGTACCATTCACTGTTTTCATACATACATACACACAGACTGTTCTCATTCCTACATGATTCCAGAAAGAGAAAAACCACAAGGACTTAGGGAGAGAAACTGACAACAAACGATGAAAGGCTCTTCTGGGGTAGAGAAAGTGGTCTAACCTCGATCATGGTGGAAAATACAGGACAGTGTCCGCTTGTCAAATTCCCTAACTGTAGCCTAAATTGGGTGAATCCTACTGTTTGTACATTGTTCCTCAATAAAAGACTTCATAAAAAAGTTCTACCATAGCTCCTAGGTTTCCACTTCTTCCCAAGTAAATTCCATGCTTGAATTTCAGGGGCTTTCTAATCTTGACCCCCCATGGTTTCACCTCATTACCCATGCCACCCTGTGCTTGAATGGGAGCCCCTTTCTCATCATCCTCTTAACATCCTACTTTCAGGTTTCCGTGCCTTTTTTGCAAACAGTATGTCTCACAAAAAAGCCCTCCTGTCTTCTTTCTCCACACAATCACACCTAGGACACACAGAGTGGCACGTCCAACTCTCAGTTCCTTCCAGTCTCCTGTGCCACTCTCAGGGAGTTCCTGGGTGACTGCCAGCTTCTTCTGTTTGAAGGTTGCTTATCAACACAGGTGCAAGATGGACGTACCTCTATTTCCATCCCTCAATAACATGCAGCCTAGCACACAGTAGGCTCTCCATGCAATGCAGCCAGGAAGGAGAATGGCCTCACAGTTCCAGTGGGAGGAAAGATCTGAGCTGCATCTTACAAGGTGAGTCTGGAAGGATTCATGAGCACCATCAGGGCCAAGGGTAGTGGAGAAAGCACAGAAAGTGCCTGGTGGAAGGGGAGAAAGAGGCCTCCTCAAGCACAAGCATTTGGTTCTGCTTACCTGGCCTTCATAGGGGCGCCTAGCGGTAATCACTGCCACGACCTGAATGACCAGCTGCAGCATGAACGGCAGCAGGAGGCCAAAAATGGGTACAGCCAATACAAAGCTGGGCTAGGGTTAAGGAGCCAAGGCACTGGACAGTTCCACCCTGTCCCCGCCTTTCAATTCTACTCCTAACTCCCTGGTGCCGCCCTAGTTGGCCCCGCCCACCCATCTTCCTCCCTGGACTGGACTGTTAGTCCAGTACACCCAAGGTGACCCCTCTTCACCACGCTGTCCTCGCGGACTGTCCGTTTTCAACGTTCATTATCACTCTCTGTGGCCCTGCTCCATTCTTTACACCACAGTCCATCCTACCCAGCCTCACACCCAGACCCCTCTGGCCTTCAACATGTCCTTCCCAGGTCTTTCAAGTGAGGCTGACGCCCCGCCCAGTGGGCCCCATATTCGGTTACCCTCCCCCACCCTCCCATCACCCCTGCTCTTCCAGTGTGGGCACTTGTCACTGTGAGGATACGCCATGGCCTTGTGCAGTGACAAGTGTGTGAGTCTCCTATGGACCAGGAAAAGCACACAGCTTGCCAGTATGGTGCCCAGGGACAGGAACAGAGAGAGGAGCGGGTGCAGGAAACCCTGGATATTTCTGGGGCCCACGCAGTTGTTCAGCCACATGCAGTGCTGGTAAGACTTCTAGGGGAGAGGAAGCAGGACGGAGGTTCTATCTGCTCTGGAATTTATCACACCCAAATCCTTAAGCCTCCCACAAAGGGGACTTCTAGGCCACCTGCCCTTGGCCCAACACAACAGCTCCAGCCCCCAGGGAGAAACTGTCATTTCCATAGTTAAAGCAGAGTTAGGACTTCATGGCTGCTCAGGTCACCTGACATCAGCAAGCTCTTAGAGACAAGACCTGCCTGGTGTCACTTTGAGCAGGATATAGAATATCTCTGGGGACTGTTTTCTGAGATACTGGAAAAGGATGAAAAGAACACTTTTGCCCAACCAGCTTTCTGTACTTGTAAACCCATGCAGGATGTGCACAGGAGAGAAGAGCACTCAGAACACGGGAAACCCTCCGACTTGGACACCCAGAAGTGGACAGGCAAAGATCCCAGAACAGGACAGCAGCCAGTCTAAAGGTTTTGGCATGTAGTAACTGCAACCCAGGGGCTGGGATAGGCACTGCTCTCCTGCCCCTGACTCCACCAGGCCCAGCACACATGTGGTGCCTTTTGCATGTCAGCACCTGTTCAAGTAAGGCCAGTCTCTCAGGACAGTTGCAGACACAGAGGCCATGGCATATGTAAGGGACCAAGAGTGGCTGAGCATGGACAGGGTGGAGGAGTAGTCACTTCCACACAGATGTTACAGGAAGAACAGTGGAAGGTGCGAGGTGGGTGGTGGAAGCCACAGTATTTACACCAGGTCATTTCATGTGCCCTGCCATTCAGCCGTGCGACATAGGGGGTCTAGGGGTCCTGCTCCAAGGAACCTGGATCTGGAAGAGATTTGGGAAGTGAAGGAGGACTCCATCCCTCTGCTGCTCAGGGCAGCCAAATAGCATCAGCTGCAAACAAGAAGCAGGTCGGAGGTAGGCAGTGGAATTCCAGTCAGGCTCTGTTGAACAAGCTGACCTCTCAGATGGGCAGTCAGGGAAAGAGAAGGCACTGTCAAGCCAGAAGAGCTGCATATGGACTCTACCTTCTGGAAAACTGCTCAGTGCTTGCACTGGAGTGTCAAATGGGAAGGAGGAGTGAACTGTGGGGTTTGGAAGAGCCTGCTGGTCTCTCTAGCCACCCTGCCCCATCCTCCCTTCTAAAGCAACTGGAAAACTCCAGGATTCTGTTTTCTCCTTTCTCTTGGGAAATGAAATGCCAGGGTCTAATTAATGATGACATGGAGAGAAAAGATCCAGAGGCCACAGGGGTGGTGACCACTGTAGAATGAGCCCTGTTGACATCAGACCATGAAGTGCCATCTCTTTCTCCCAAGGTTTGAGAACTCCCCATGATGGAGGATTCCTGTGTCAGAAAAATTCAGGGTAACCACGGTGTAAATTGTCACCCATGAAGAGGAGGTGCATTGCAACTGGAGAACACAGGTCTTGATTCTGGGCCAGCCATCTGCCTCTGAAACCACAGCCAGATTCAGTTCTACTGGGGCAACCCAGAGTTCCCCATGAGGCCTGCTGCACCTGTGAGAGGACTCACCTCAAGGACACATCTAAATATCCAGGTCTATCCACCAAATGTCACCAGCATTACCAGACACCCACAGTTTCCTCAATGCTTCAGCCACTCTAGATCTCTGAGCTCCTAACTAATATACTTCTTTTTCCTACTGACCCTCTCTCTCCCCTTCCCTGCCTCTGCACTATCAGTGTCAATATTTCCCTCAATCCCTTTGAGGGAAACCTGATAGTGTGCATTGGAGACTCATGGATATATGAAATGCAGGCCACTGAACATGATGACTGCAGCCATATTCATTGAGGCCCATAGGATTTCAAAAAGCCACAGACATCTCATTCATGTTTGGGGTGGGCGCATGTAAACACTTGAATCTGACATGGTGACACCTGCCTTTTCTCAAACAAATGAGCACCACTGATCTCTCTTCTGGGTTGACACCCTGAAGGCCATGACTATGGCAAGTGTAACATCACAGAGGCTGTGGAATGTGGGCTCCAGCTGCTTCCAGTGACGTCTGACAGCAACCTTCCCCCATCCCCACCTACACACATGTTGTAGACTCTGACATGCTGCTCTAACAATGTTGGCTATTTGGAGCTTGTGATGATGTGGATGTGGTTTTTTCCCCAGGGACTAGAGGCTTAGTCCTCAGTGTGGCAATGTTGAGGTGGTATTATGTGTAAGAGGCGGGGCCTAGTGTGAGGTAATTCAGTCACACTAAGGGATGAGACCATACGAAGGCAGTAATGTACTTCACCTGAGCCTCATTTGTTCCTGTGAGAGTCGGTTGTTATAAAAAGAGCAAGACCAGTCTGTCCCCAGTTTTCTGGCCATGCAAGCTCTAACTCATGAATTTCCTGCCACCATGATGCCATGCACAATGTTGTGATGACCCTCACCAAAGTTCAGTCACAGGGGATGCCAAATCCTGGAATCTGAGTATGCCACCAAGTTAATGTTCCTCAAACTAAAGTATAAATTTATAGAATTATAAAAAAATTAGGTTTCATGTATAACAGCTACTCTACAAACTCAATATGTCCTTCTCTTGCTAATATTATTTTATATTTTCCATGAATTTTAAAGAGTTTTCAGTTTATCTGTGAAAAAGTAGAACTTTCAATATGACAATCTGAGTTAATTTGAGATAATAGGCCATAATCAATATCAAAATGTATACATGCATTCTACTATCATGTACAACTTATTAAGGCAAAGAAAAAAATTAATTAAAAAAAAGTCAAGGGATAGGGTTAAGGAGGGTGGTAAGAATGGAGGAAGGAAGGACTGTATTGAGGGAAAAGAGGGGTGGGAGGGGTGGGGGGAAGGGAAAAAATAACAGAATGAATCAAACAACATTACCCTATTAAATTTATGATTACACATGGTATGCCTTGACTCCATGTACAAATAGAGAAAAACATGTATCCCATTTCTTTACTATTAAAAAAAAATTCAAGACAAAAGTGATGTAAGGCACACTCTCAGTACTAACACTGACCCCAATTAAATAGAAGGGGTAAGATAAGTACAAAGATACACATTAAAGGTACCATCCAGTACTTCTAACTCAAGACAGGTAAAACTGGATTTTTGGATGTGCAAGACCAGAAAATCAAAGACCATGTATTTTCTCTGATATGTGCATGCTAATTCACAATACCGTTAAAGTCTATAGAAGGATAGAGCTACACTGGAATAGGTAGAGGGAGAGAAAGAGGGGAAGGTTATGGTGATAGGAATGATTGTAGAATGAATCTGACATTATTACCCTTGTACATGTATGACTACCTAACCCATGTCATCCTACATGATGTCCATCCAAAAGAATGAGAAATTATACTCTATGTGTGATGTATCTAAATGCATTATACTGTCATGTATAACTAGAACAAATCAGAAGAAAAACTATGATCGGTGGAAGACAGAGGCTGGAGGAGGAACTAAGCAAATTTCAAATGTGGTACATGATTTCTCTTAATTGCTTACACAGGGAAACTACTTAAAGATGATATTTATAATCAACAGTGAAGCAGTCTAAAATGTTTTGGGAAATTCTCAGGGAGACCCCATTATAAAACAGTATAAAAGTTATATTAGGTAAAGAATATCATGGGTGTGGCTAAGCAATGATTTCTAAACAGATTAATATGGACAGAAGGAAACTAGAAGCTATTGATCAAGATAATGGGAGAATGACCCTGAGGCTTGTCTGAGATCTTTAATGATGTCAACTCCACCACTGTCCCAGAACATTAAGACATAACAGGTTCAAGGAAAGGTTCTAGAAGATTCATGAATTCTTGGTGTGCAGTGATTCACTGACTGGCACTGCCTCAGATCTCTTCTCTCTGTATTCTAATGCAATGCTACTATGCTAGCCCTGCCATAGCCCACGCAGTCTTGGGTATTATTCAGGACTCTACTACAAAAATATAGGTAATAATCCTGAGAAACTTAGGTATAGGACTAAATCTGCCAGCAGAAGGATGGAAGATGGGTACAGACATGAATATCCATCCTAGATTTTTTAAAATATGTTTCAATGGGCCTTGGCACATAGGCAGAGAATTTCCACAGAGGCTGAGCTGTGTACAAAGTCCCCACTAGGGTAATGGCCAGGCGGTTACAGGTTTATTAACACCACAGAGAGATTCCATTAGGGAAATGCTTAGTGGAACCATGGAAATAAGTCATATCCAGAGACCTTAGACCTATAGAGCCAGCAGCATGTAAACACAGCCTGGGAGAGCCCAAGGCAGGTGACTTTAACCTAGGAAACCTATAATCAGTGATGTAGCCAACATAGTCATAAGGACAGCATGTCCTGAAATTTGGAGGAACCAACCCGCATCCCAGTGTCTAGAACGGTAGGTTTAAAGAGTCTAAAAACTTATTCTCAAGCTTAAACTTTAATGCTGATATTCCTGTCACATTTTGGATTATTGGATCTGATACTTTCTTCTTGCCTTATCTCTCCATTAGAAAGGGAATGTCTATCATATGCCTGTACTACCATTGTGATGAGAAGCACATAACTCTTGATTTCATAGTCTCATACCTGGAGGGAAAAGGCCCTCAGAACAGATCATACATTGAGTCTGATTCACATAAGATAAAGATGATATGACTTTGAATTCAGACTTCTTAAGGTGAAAGGACTCAAAAGTTTTTGAGGCTAATGGAATAAAATGAATGCATTTTATATAAAGACATGAAAGTTGGCGAGAAAGGATGGGATGGTATATAGCTGGAATGATGCTGTTCCCTTAAGGATTCATGGTGTACCTTAATCTCCTATGAACAATATTTAGAAATGGGGCAAAAACTTGCTCAATACAAGCTGAACGCAGAGGAAAAAATGTCAAGAGTTATTCAAGAAGATGGCATCAAGTTAAAAATCATCTTCAGAGCAATGAAGCAAGTAAAAATATGAAGATAGAACCTACAGAATGGGAGAAATTCTTTTCTAACTATTCCTTATGAGAGGACTAACATAGAAAGGAACTAAAACAACAAAACCAAACATCAAAAGAAAAAATCATCCAAATCACAAACAAATTAATTAAATAGACATTTTTCAAAAGAAGAATTACCAATAGTCAACAAATATATGAAAAAATATTCAATGTCATTATCGATTAGGGATGGGCAAATCAAACATCACTGAGATTTTACCTCACACAGTCAGAATGGTACTCATCAAAAATGCAAACCATAATAAATTGTAAACAGTATATGGAGAAGAAAAGCACATTTTTACAATGTTGGTGCAACTGCAATCAGTACAACCACTAGGGAAATCAGTATGGAGTTCCCTCAAAAGACTAGGTATGGAACCACCATATGATCCAGCTATATATAACTCTTTGGGATTTATCCTCAAGAATTAAAGTCATCATACTATAGGGATGAGTGCATAGCCATGTATATAGCAGCACATTTCATCATAGCCAAACAATGAAACCAGCCTAGGTGTCCATCAACAGATGAATGCTTAAGGAAAACGTGGTATATACACAATAGAGTTTTATTCAGCCATTACAAAAATTAAAAAGTGAAATTTATGTTATTTGCAGTAAATATGGTTGGAACTTTAAATCAGCATATTAAGCAAAATAAACCAAACCAAGAAGGTCAAATGCCGTGTGTGTTTTCACAGAGAAAGCTAGGAAGAAAAAAGGCAAAATTGTAGGGAGGTCTGGAAATCTAATGAAAATCAAAGGGAGATCAGCATAATACAGTAAAGGGACCAGGGGGTGGAAAAGAGCAAAGGAGGGGAGATTGATGTGATGTGCAGTGACTTTGTCCAAATTATATTGCTATATTGTGTGCATGTACTATATTGTGTGCATGTACAAATGTAACAACAAATCCCATTCTTATGTGGGTCCGCAAAGCACCAATAAAATCTAGTGGGGAAATAAAGCACTGTGGCTTCTGGGATGAGCAGCCTTATAAAAGGCTGCAGGGCTGTAGAAAGCATTGTCTTCTTTTTCTGCCTTGCACCTCATAAGGACACAGCAAGATGCCACTTTGGATGCACTCACATGAAACCAGTGTTGGCACCTTCATCTTGATTCCTCCAGAACTGTAAGATATTAATTTCTATTCTCAATCTACTACTCACTATAGAGTATAAATGACCAATTTTGAAATATATTGTTATAGAAGCACAGACTGAGTCACTTAGTTAAACCAGCTCAAAGTTTTCAAATGTGATAATATTTTTAAAGGACCAAATATAAATCAATAATTTTTTCCTGTTATATGTTTTTTTTTCCCTGATCTAATTTTATTTATTTTCTTCCTTCTTGTAACTTTGGTGTATTTTGTTTAATTGTTTGTTTTATGTTTCTTTTGTTGTTGTTTTTGTTTGTTTCTTGAGTTCCAGAAGGATTATGTGAGTCAGATTTCCATTTCTATACTAAGAATCTGAGATAACTCAAAATGAAAGAAGGCTTAACTGAGTTTTGGAGTTTCTTGTCATGATTGACCATGTTACTTTCAACCTTGGTGAGAAAGGAACTCATGATGGAAGTGTATGCAGGAGCAAAACTGTTCACCTCATAGCTGGGAGTGAAAGAAGAGGCAGGGGCTGGAGTCCCACCACCCTCCTCATTCAAAGTCACCCCCCAACTAAGACACACCCATGACAGATTCCCACATCCCCTGTAGTATCAAACTGGGAACCCTCCTTTATCATATGGACCTTGGGGAAACACACAAGAACCTAATTACATCAAGGTCTAAAATTAGTCTGATTATTTAAGTTCTTTCTTTTCAATTTTGTTTATTTTTTCGAAGAACCAACTATTTATTTTGTCAATTTTTGTATTGTTTCTTTTGTTTCAATTTCATTGATTTCAGCTCTGAGTTTAACTATTTCCTGTCTTCTACTACTTTTGGTGTTGGTCTGTTCTTCTTTTTCTAGGGCTTTGAGCAGTAGTGTTAGGTCGTTTATTTGTTGAGTTTTACTTCTTCTTTAAATGCGCTCCATGAAATAAATTTTCCTCTAAGTACTGCTTTCATAGTGTCCCAGAGATTTTGATATGATGTTTCTTTGTTCTCATTTACCTCTAAGAATTTTTTAATTTCCTTCCTAATATCTTCTGTTATCCATTCATCATATAATAGCATATTGTTTAATCTCCAGGTGTTGGAGTAGTTTCTGTTTTTTACTCTTTCATTTATTTCTAACTTCAATCCATTATGATCTGATAGAATACAAGGTAGTGTCTCTATCTTCTTGTATTTGCTGACATTAGCTTTGTGGCATAATATATGGTCTATTTTAGAGAAGGATCCATGTGCTGCTGAGAAGAAAGTGTATTCGCTCTTGGTTGGATGGTATATTCTATAAATGTCTGTTAAGTATAAATTATTGATTGTGTTATTGAGATCTATGGTTTCTTTGTTCAATTTTTGTTTGGAAGATCTGTCCAGTGGTGAGAGAGGCGTGTTAAAATCACCTAGTATTATTGTGTTATGGTCTATTTGGTTTCTAAAATTGAGAAGGATTTGTTTGACATACATGGATGAGCCACTGTTTGGGGCATAGATGTTTATGATTGTTATATCTTGCTGATTTATGCTTCCCTTAAGCAGTATGAAATGTCCTTCTTTATCCCTTCTGACTAACATTGGCTTGAAGTCCACATTATCTGAAATGAGGATGGATACTCCAGCTTTTTTGCTGAGTCCATGTGCGTGGTATGTTTTTCCCCATCCTTTCACCTTTAGTCTATGGGTATCTCTTTCTATGAGGTGAGTCTCTTGCAGGCAACATATTGTTGGATCTTTCTTTTTAATCCAATATGCCAAACTATGTCCTTTGATTGATGAATTCAGGCCATTAACATTCAGGGTTATTATTGAGATATGATTTGTATTCCCGGTCATTTGGTTCATATTAAAAATTTTATTTATTTATTTATTTTTTTGACACAACTTGGTTCCTCCTTCATTTGACAGTTCCTTTAGGATAATTCCGCCCTTTGGTGATTTGCTTCTTTGTTTTTTATCTCTTCCTCATGGAATATTTTGCTGAGAATGTTCTGTAATGCTGGCTTTCTTTTTGTAAATTCTTTTAGCTTTTGTTTATCATGGAATGATTTTATTTCATCATCAAATTTGAAGGTAAGTTTTGCTGGGTATAAGATTCTTGGTTGGCATCCATTTTCTTTCAGAGCTTGAAAAATGTTGTTCCAGGCCCTTCTAGTTTTTAGGGTCTGGATTAAAAAATCTGCTGCTATCCATATTGGTTTCCCCCTGAATGAAATTTGGTTCTTTTCTCTCACAGCCTTTAAGATTCTGTCTTTATTTTGTATGTTAGGTATTTTCATTATAATGTGCCTTGGTGTGGGTCTGTTGTAATTTTGTGTATTTGGAGTCCTATAAGACTCTTGAACTTGATTTTCCATTACATTCTTCAGATTTGGGGAATTTTCTGAAATTATTTCATTGAATAGATTGTTCATTCCTTTGGTTTGTTTCTCTAAGCCTTCCTCAATCCCAATAATTCTTAAATTTGGCCTTTTCATGATATCCCATAGTTCTTGGAGATTCTGTTCATGATTTCTTACCATCTTCTCTGTTTGTTCAACTTTGATTTTGAGGTTAAATATTTTGTCTTCAATATCTGAAGTTCTGTCTTCCAGGTGTTCTATCCTATTGGTTATGCTTTCTATGGAGTTCTTAATTTGGTTTATTGTTTCCTTTATTTCAAGGATTTCTGTTTGTTTTTTTTTTTCAATATCTCTAACTCTTTATTGAAATGATCTTTTGCTTCCTGTATTTGCTCTGTTAGCTGTTGATTGGTGCGATCATTCAATGCCTGCATTTGCTCTTTCATCTCATCGTTTGCTTCTCTAATAATTTTATTTTTATTTTTTTATTTTTTTTAATTGTATACAAATGGGATACATGTTGTTTCTCTATTTGTACAAAGAGTCAAGGCATACCATTTGTGTAATCATAAGTTTACATAGGGCAATGATGTTTATTTTTTTCCATTCCCCCCACCCCTCCCACCCCTCTTTTCCATCTATACAGTCCTTCTTTCCTTCATTCTTACCGCTCTCCTTATCCCTAACCTTAAACCTAACCCTAAACCTAATGCTAACCCCTCCCACCCCCCATTATATGTCCTCATCCGCTTATCAGCAAGATCATTCATTCTTTAGTTTTTTGAGATTGGCTTATCTCACTTAGCATGATATTCTCCAATTTCGTCCATTTGCCTACAAATGCCATAATTTTATCATTCTTCATTGCGGAGTAATATTCCATTGTATAAATATGCCACAGTTTCTTTATCCATTCATCAATTGAAGGACATCTAGGTTGGTTCCACAATCTGGCTATGGTGAATTGAGCAGCAATGAACATTGATGTGGCTGTATCTCTGTAGTATGCTGATTTTAAGTCCTTTGGGTATAGGCCAAGGAGTGGGATAGCTGGGTCAAATGGTGTTTCCATTCCAAGCTTTCTGAGGAATCTCCACACTGCTTTCCAGAGTGGCTGCACTAATTTGCAACCCCACCAGCAATGTATGAGTGTTCCTTTTTCCCCACATCCTCGCCAACACCTATTGTTGCTTGTATTCTTGATAATCGCCATTCTAATTGGGGTGAGATGAAATCTTAGGGTAGTTTTGATTTGCATTTCCCTTATTACTAGGGATGTTGAACATTTTTTCATATATCTGGTGATTACTTGTACATCTTCTTCTGTGAAGTGTCTGTTCATTTCCTTAGCCCATTTGTTGATTGGATTATTTGTATTCTTCGTGTAGAGTTTTTTGAGTTCTTTGTAGATTCTGGAAATTAGCGCTCTATCTGAGGTATGGTTGGCAAAGATATTCTCCCACTCTGTAGGCTCTCTCTTCACATTTCTGATAGTTTCCTTTGCTGAGAGAAAGATTTTTAGTTTGAATCTATCCCAGTTGTTGATTCTTGCTTTTATTTCTTGTGCTATGGGAGTCCTGTTAAGGAAGTCTGATCCTAAGCCAACAAGTTGAAGATTTGGACCTACTTTTTCTTCTATATCCATTTTGAGTTGAGTTTTGTGTAGGGTGAGAGATAGAGGTTTAATTTCATTCTATTGCATATTGTTTTCCAGTTTTCCCAGCACCATTTGTTGAAGAGGCTATCTTTTCTCCATAGCATATTTTTGGAACCTTTGTCTACTATGAGAAAATTGTATTTATTTGGGTTTGTGTCCATGTCCTCTATTCTGTACCATTGATCTACCTGTCTATTTTGGTACCAATACCATGCCGTTTTTGTTACTATTGCTTTGTAGTAGAGTTGAAGATCTGGTATTGCAATACCCCCTGCTTCGCTCTTGCTACTGAGGATTGCTTTAGCTATTCTAGGTTTTTTATTCTTCCAGATGAATTTCATAATTGCTTGCTCTATTTCTGCAAGGTACATCATTGGGATTTTAATTGGAATTGCATTGAATCTGTATAGCACTTTAGGTAGTATAGCCATTTTGACAATATTAATTCTGCCTATCCAGGAACATGGGAGATCTTTCCATCTTCTAAGGTTTTCTTTAATTTCTTTCTTTAGTGTTCTGTAGTTCTCATTGTAGAGGTCTTTCACCTCTTTTGTGAGATTGATTCCCAAGTATTTTTTTTTCGATGCTATTGTGAATCGGGTAGTTTTCCTAATTTCTCTTTCTGAAGATTCATCACTTATGTATAAAAATGCATTAGATTTATGAGCATTGATCTTGTAACCTGCTACTTTACTGAATTCACTTATGAGTTCTAAAAGTTTTCTGGTGGAATTTCCAGGTTCCTCTAAATATATAATCATGTCATCAGCGAACAGGGATAGTTTGAGTTCTTCTTTTCCTATTCGTATCCCTTTTATGTCTTTGGTTTGTCTGATTGCTCTGACTAGAGTCTCAAGGACGATGTTGAATAGAAGCGGTGAAAGAGGGCATCCCTGCCTTGTTCCAGTTTTTAGGGGGAAAACTTTCAGTTTTTCACCATTTAGAATGATATTAGCCATGGGCTTAGCGTAGATTGCCTTTATAAAGTTAAGGAATGTTCCCACTACCCCAATTATTTCTAGTGTTTTGAGCATGAAGGGATGCTGTATTTTATCAAATGCTTTTTCTGCATCTATTGAAATAATCATGTGATTCTCTAACTTTAAGTCTGTTGATATGGTGAATGACATTTATTGATTTCCGAATGTTGAACCAACCTTGCATCCCTGGGATAAAACCCACTTGATCGTGGTGCACTATCTTTTTAATATATATTTGTATGCGATTTGCTAAAATTTTGTTGAGAATTTTTGCGTTGATGTTCATTAAGGATATTGGTCTGAAATTTTCTTTCCTTGATGTGTCTCTGTCTGGTTTAGGTATCAGGGTGATATTGGCTTCATAGAATGAGTTTGGGAGGGTTCCCTCCTCTTCTATTTCATGGAATAGTTTGAGGAGTATTGGAATGAGCTCTTCTTTAAAGGTTTTGTAGAACTCGGCTGAGAACCCATCTGGTCCTGGACTTTTCTTTGTTGGTAGGCTTTTGATGACCTCTTCTATTTCATTGCTTGAAATTGGTTTATTTAAGTTGTGTATGTCCTCCTCGTTCAGTTTAGGTAATTCATATGTCTCTAGAAATTTGTTGACGTCTTCGAGGTTTTCTGTTTTGTTGGAGTATAGATTTTCGAAATAGCTTCTAATTATGTTTTGTATTTCACTCGTGTCTGTTGTGATGTTTCCTTGTTCACTCTGAATTTTAGTAATTTGAGTTTTCTCCCTCTTTCTCTTTGTTAATGTGGCTAAGGGTTTATCAATTTTATTTATTTTTTCAAAGAACCAACTATTTATTTTGTTAATTTTTCCAATTGTTTCTTTTATTTCGATTTCGTTGATTTCGGCTCTGATTTTAACTATTTCCTGTCTTCTACTACTTTTGGTATTGGTCTGCTCTTCTTTTTCTAGCGCTTTGAGCTGTAGTGTTAAGTCGTTTATTTGTTGATTTCTACTTCTTTTTTTGAATGCACCCCATGAAATAAATCTTCCTCTAAGTACTGCTTTCATAGTGTCCCAGAGATTTTGATATGATGTGTCTTTGTTCTCGTTTACTTCTAAGAATTTTTTTATTTCCCTCCTGATGTCTTCTGTTATCCATTCATCATATAATAGTGTATTATTTAGTCTACAGGTATTGGAGAAGTTTCTGTTTTTTATTCTGTCATTTATTTCTAATTTCAATCCATTATGATCTGATAGAGTACAAGGTAGTATCTCTATTTTCTTGTATTTGCTAACAGTAGCTTTGTGGCATAAAATATGGTCTATTTTAGAGAAGGATCCATGTGCTGCTGAGAAGAAAGTGTATTCGTTCTTTGTTGTATGGTATATTCTATATATGTCCGTTAAGTCTAAATTGTTGATTGTGTTGTTGAGATCTATAGTTTCTTTATTCAATTTTTGTTTAGACGATCTATCCAGTGGTGAGAGAGGTGTGTTAAAATCACCTAGTATTATTGTGTTGTGGTCTATTTGATTTCTGGAATTGAGAAGGATTTGTTTGACGTACGTGGATGAGCCAATGTTTGGGGCATAGATATTTATGATTGTTATGTCTTACTGATTTATGCTTCCCTTAAGGAGCATGTAATGTCCTTCTTTATCCCTTCTGACTAGTTTTGGTTTGATGTCCACATTATCTGAAATGAGGATGAGTACTCCAGCTTTTTTGCTGTGTCCGTGTGCATGGTATGTTTTTCCCCATCCTTTCACCTTTAGTCTATGGGTGTCTCTTTCTATGAGGTGAGTCTCTTGCAGGCAGCTAATTGTTGGATTTTTCTTTTTAATCCAATCTGCCAGTCTGTGTCTTTTCATTGATGAATTCAGGCCATTAACATTCAGGGTTATTATTGTGATATGATTTGTATTCCCAGTCAATTGACTCATATTTGTTTTTGACATGATTTGGTTTCTCCTTTATTTGGCTATTCCTTTAGGCTAGCGCCTCCTGTTGCTGATTTGCATCGTTGTTTTTCATCTCTTCCTCATGGAATATTTTGCTGAGAATATTCTGTAATGCTGGCTTTCTTTTTGTAAATTCCTTTAGCTTTTGTTTATCATGGAAGGATCTTATTTCATCGTCAAATTTGAAGGTAAGTTTTGCTGGGTATAAGATTCTTGGTTGGCATCCGTTTTCTTTCAGGGCTTGGTATATGTTGTTCCAGGCCCTTCTAGTTTTAGGGTCTGGATTGAAAAATCTGCTGATATTCTTATTGGTTTCCCTCTGAATGTAATTTGATTCTTTTCTCTCGCAGCCTTTAAAATTCTGTCTTTATGTTATATGTTAGGTATTTTCATAATAATGTGCCTTGGTGTGGGTCTGTTGTAATTTTGTATATTTGGAGTTCTATAAGCCTCTTGTACTTGGTTTTCCATTTCATTCTTCAGATGTGGGAAATTTTGTGTTATTATTTCATTGAATAAATTGTTCATTCCTTTGGTTTGTTTCTCTAAGCCTTCCTCAATCCCAATAATTCTTAAATTTGGCCTTTTCATGATATCCCATAATTCTTGTAATTTCTGTTCATGATTTCTTACCATCTTTTCTGTTTGGCCAACTTTGCTTTCAAGATTAAATAATTTGTCTTCAATGTCTGAGGTTCTGTCTTCCAGGTGTTCTATCCTATTGGTTATGCTTTCTATGGAATTTTTAACTTGGTTTATTTTTTCCTTCATTTCAAGTATTTCAGTTTTTTTTTTTTTTTTTCAGTATCTCTAACTCTTTATTGAAATGATCTCTTGCTTCCCGTATTTGGTCTTTTAACTATTGATTGGTGCGATCATTTAATGCCTGCATTTGCTCTTTCATCTCCTTATTAGCTTCCCTGATCGTTTTAATTACGTACATTCTGAACTCCCTTTCTGACATTTCTTCTGCTGTGCTGTCATTGAGTTTTATTGATGTAGTATCTAGGTTTGTTTGGGACATTTTCTTCCCTTGTTTTCTCATATTGGTCAGCTGTCAGTGGGACCCTGAGATATTGCAGTTTTCCACTATTGGCTTATAGTGTCCCGGTAGATTTCCAGTGTATCACCTCCCAGTCTTCAGTAGCCTGATGTCTTGGAGGAATCTGATAAAGCAGTGCATCCAAAGAAAACTGCCCCTAGTCCCCTACTGGTTCCATGGTTTGGAACTGGCTCTGTGCGGAAATGCTCTCACTGTGGTCCAGCACCGTGCAGCTGGCCATGTGGGAGGAGCCCACTGCCAGAGTGTGGAAGGCTACCTTGGGAAGACTCCAGCTGCCCTGCCCGGCTCTGATAAGCCACCTCTATCTGGGCCTGCCACCCGGGCCGAGCTTTACCCAGTGGGCAGACTCACCTGTGGCTCTATTTCAGTCCGAGTCTCTCAATGCCTCCCCTTCTTAACTCCTGGGTTCTGGAGCGACTGGGCATGCAGTCACCCTCTAGGCCTGCCATCTTGGATCACCCCGTGAAGAGAGCCTGCGGCCGGAGTGGGCAGAGCTGCCTGAAGAGGTCTCTGGCTGCTCTGCCCTGATCTCAGAGGCTGCTTGCGGATCGAAGCTCTTCATTGTTCGGGGGCTTGTGGCTGGTTCTATGTAGAAAGACGCTCAGTGGGCGGTCTGCTCTGAGGAGCTAGCCTTGAAAGGCACCTCCCAGCGCAGGAGTCCAGGCTACTTGGGGAGGTCTCTGGCTGCCCTATCCTGGTCCCTGATGCTGCTTGTGTGCCAGAGTACGCTGTGCTGCGCTGGCTCCAGGACTTGGAGCTTGTTCTGGTCAGAAAGGCTCTCACTAGCGGGCCCGCTCCGGGAACCTGGAGATGCTGGCTGTGTGGGCGGGGCCCACCTCTGGAGTACACAGGACTGCCTGTGGAAGACTCTAGCTGCCCTGCCCAGCTCTGATAAGCCACCTCTATCTGGGCCTGCCACCCGGGCCGAGCTTTACCCAGTGGGCAGACTCACCCATGGCTCTATTTCAGTCCGAGCCTCTCAATGCCTCCCCTTCTTAACTCCTGGGTTCTGGAGCGACTGGGGGTGCAGTCTCCCTCTAGGCCGCCATCTTGGATCGCCCCGTGAAGAGAGCCTGCAGCCGGAGTGGGCAGAGCCGCCTGAAGAGGTCTCTGGCTGCCCTGCCCTGATCCCAGAGGCTGCTGGCGGATCGAAGCTCTCCGTTGGTTCGGGGGCTTGTGGCTGGTTCTATGTAGAAAGACTCTCAGTGGGCGGTCTGCTCTGAGGAGCTAGCCTTGAAAGGCACCTCCTATCGCAGGGGTCCAGGCTACTTGGGGAAGTCTCTGGCTGCCCTATCCTGGTCCCTGAATCTGCTTGCGTGCCGGAGTACGCTGCGCTGCACTGGCTCCGGGACTCAGAGCTTGTTCTGGTCAGAAAGGCTCTCACTAGCAGGCCAGTTCCGTTCCGAGAACCTGGAGAAGCTGGCTGTGTGGGCGGGGCCCACCTCCAGAGTGCGCAGGGCTGCCTGTGGATGACTCTAGCTGCCCTGCCTGGCTCCGATAATCCACCTCTATCTGGGCCTGCCACCCGGGCCGAGCTTTACCCAGTGGGCAGACTCACCTGTGGCTCTATTTCAGTCAGAGTCTCTCAATGCCTCCCCTTCTTAACTCCTGGGTTCTGGAGCGACTGGGGGTGCAGTCTCCCTCTAGGCCGCCATCTTGGATCGCCCCCTAATAATTTTAATTATGTACATTCTGAACTGCCTTTCTGTCATTTCTTCTGCCATACTGTCATTGGATTTTATTGATGTAACATCTAGATTTGTTTGGGACATTTTCTTCCCTTGTTTTCTCATATTGTTCAGGAATCAGTGGGTCATTAAGATATTGCAGATTTCCTCTATTGACTTATAATGTCCCTGAAGATTGCTAGTATATCCCCTCTTATCCTACAGTAGCCTATAGTCTTAGAGGAAGTTGATAATGCAGTGCTCCACAAGGAAGCTGCCTCTCTAGGGATGGTGACCCTCAGGTGGGGTATATTCCCTGCTAGTGGGCAGAGGTGCCTCCACTTGTTGACCAATGGTCATCCAAAGGGGAACTAGGCTGGGGGCTGAGGCAAGGACTGGTTTTACCGTCCTTGTGGGAAAATGTACCTTAAGTGTGTAGGAAAAGCATCTACGGATGGAGGTGTGGATCAGTGGTGAAGGTTGCCTGGCATGTGTCAGGCCCTGGGTTTGATGCTCAGCTACACATATAAATCAATAAAATAAAAGATCCATTGACAACTAAAAAATTTTTTTTAAATAAATGTATCAAACTACGGTACATCAACTATGTACAAAGGTGAGAATATTCTTACTTATACTCCAAACAAGACACCATACTGCTTACTAATAAAAATCTACACTCTTTGGACCATACATTCTATACCTCAGAAGCAATGTGGTTTGTGGATTCAAAGTAAAGGCAGAGATTGGTTTTCTCAAGTGATTCTAAATTCTTGACCAATGAAAACAGAAGGAAGTTCAACGTGCATCTTAAGGAAAAGTATTTTTCTTACATTAAAGCTGCCTTTAAATTGGTCTTACCCTTGAGGGACCTTCCTGGAGTTAGGGAAGCTCTCCTTGGACCATCTCAAAAGCCATGATACCCAGAGACCAGATATCCACTTTACGGCCATAACTTTTCCCTGTGACCATTTCTGGAGCCATCCAGCAAGGTGTTCAGCACGGAAGTGCGTTTATTCTGTTCAGGGGATTTTTGAAAAAAAAAAGAGCCAAGTCTGCTAAGACACAAAAACAAAGCATCTAAAGTTAATAGTTTCCAGAAATTGTTTTATACTACAGCACACCTCAGAAGACATAATTACATTTTGACTATGACACTTTTCTATTTCTTTAAATAATTTAATAATAAAGTGATTAGGATTGGGATTACAATATTTTGATAATATTGCATACTGCCCCCTTTTGCTTTTTCTTCCTGCAACAGAGTGGGAATTATTAGGAGGACATTTATCCTGAATAATACCTTTTCTCCTAAAAGTTATAGTAAAACTGAAAGAGATCCAAAGAGCAGGGAAAATCACCAAAGGTGGACAAAAAACCTAAATGCACTGAATCAGGCAAAGGTCAAGACACTGAAACTTCCTTAAAAGAAAATAAAGAGAAACTAAAATCAGAAAGCATACAATTTACAGAGAGCTTAGAAGAAAAAAACATATTTAAGTGTAGTTGCACAGACAAGGTAATCACTAGCATTAATCTACTTCAACTATTTCAAGTATAACTGTGGAAGAGAAAACCTTCTTTAGTACTTGATGCTAATTTTGTGTAAACTCAGGATGAGTATTTACAGTCTTCCCTTCTACTGTTAAAGCCATTCAATTACTTATTCATTCTTATTCATTACTGGCATCAGATCTGCAATCTTCAGAGTGTTTCTTATTTACATAGGAATGAATTACAGCTATGAACTGTTTCATTGGTTGTACCTAAGTAGGATGTTTTGTAAACTATTGTTTTCAGAGTTCCTTCCATATTAGTACATTTATGTGCCTCAATTAAAAACTATATTACAGCATATAAAAATACCATTCCTTTAGTGTTTGACATTTAAGGTAGTTTTAGTGTTTCTTTACCGTGATGCAGAGAATATCCTTTTACTAATTGTGGTGCACATAAGTAGTAATTCTATAGGAGTGAATATGGAAAAGAGTAAAGTTAAGAAAAATAATGATAATAATAAAAATAATAATAATACTTATAATATGGTGTCATATGACACCAGTGTTGGCACCTTGATATTGGTTCCTCCAGAACTGTAAGATATTAATCACAGTTCTCCATCTACTACTCACTTTAGAGTATAAATAACCCATTTTGAAATATTTAGTTATAGAAACACAGACTGAGGCATTTAGTTAATCCAGATCAAAGTTTTCAAATGTGATAATATTTTGAAGAACCAAAACACAAAATCATTAATTTTTTTCTATTATCTGTTTTTTTTCTGTGATATATTTTTATTTATTTTCTTCCTGTTAACTTTGGGGTATTTTGTTTTTATTGTCTGTTTTTTGTGTTTCTTTTTTTGTTTTTTTTTGTTTGTTTGTTTTTCAAGTTCCTGAAGGTGTATGTTTGTCAGACTTCCATTTCTATAATAAGAATCTGAGATAACTCATAACAAAAGAAGGTTATTTTAAGTCAGTTTTGGAGTTTCTTCCCATGATTGACCATGTTACTTTAACCTGGGGTGAGAAAGGAACTCATGATGGAAATGCATGCAGGAGGAAAACTGCTCACCTCATAGCTGGGAGTGAAAGACAGAATAGGCAGGGGCTGGAGTCGCACCGCCCTCCTCATTCAAAGTTACCCCCCACTAAGACACACCCATTACACATTCCCACATCCCCCAGTAGTATCACACTGGGAACCCTGCCTTTAACCTATGGACCTTGGGGAAACATGCAGGATCCAAATTACATCAAGGTCTAAAGTTAGGCTGATTATTTAAGATCTTTCTTCTTTTTAAATACAGGTATAAATCACTATAAGCTTCAATTGTAATACCCTTTTTGCTGCATCCAATAATATTTGCTATGTTGTATTTTCATTATGTTCACCTAATGGTATTTTCTAATTTCCCCTTTGATTTCTTCTTTGATCCATTGCTTGTTCAAGACTGTGTGGTTTCATTTTCGCCTATTGGAAAAATTTCCAGTTTTCCTTCTACCATTACTTTCTAATTTCACTCCATTAGAATTGGACAATATATACTTGGTGTGATTTCAATCCTCTTGAATTAGTTTATACTTATTCAGTGACTTATTATATAGATAGATAGATATCTGTCCGGGAGAGTGTTTCATGTGCCCTTGAGAAGACTGTGTATTCGATTGTCGTTGGGTGGAAAGTGCCTTGTATGTTTCTTAGGTCCAATTATTCTACAGTGTTATTCTAGCACTCTGTATCTTTAATGATCTTCTGTCTGTATGTTGTCTCCCTATTGAAAGTGGAGTATTGAAGTCCCAGGAATTAAGGTTACTAATGTGTTACTATTTCTCCCTTCAGTTCTGTCAATGGTTTCTTTATGTATTCTGATGCTCTGATATTGGGTGCGTGTATATTGATAATTTTTTCCATTTGTCCGATTGATCCATTTATCATTTTATAATGTCCTTCTTTGACTCTTCACAGTTGTAAATTTAAATTCTATTCTATTGGGTATACATGTGACCATCCAGCTTATTTATGTTTACTATTTCCATGAAATACTTTCCCATCCTTTAATTCTGTGTGTCCTTCAATATAAATTGAACTTCTTGCAGGTATCATGTTGAGGAATCCTCTTTTCATTATTTTTTATAGTCAATCACTCTATGTATTTGCATTGGGATATTTAATCCATTTCCCTTAATGTAATATTGGATTGGGTAGTATTTACTATAGCCATTTTATTAATTATGCTCTATTTGGTTGCATTGTTTTTCTTTTCCTCAGTATTTTTTTGTTGTTGTTGTTTTGTTTTGTTTTTTTTATTCGTTTGTCATTGATTTTTTGAAGTGACATGCCTTGATTCTTTTCTCATTTTCTTTTGTGTGTCTTCTGCAAATATAATTTTGTGGTCGCCATTTGACTTTTATTTACTTTCTTTCATTTATAACAATTTTTTTAAATGGGTATACACTCATTTTGTTTTGTAAATTCAAGAGAGAGGGTAAAATGAAGACAATTAAAAGCTATCAAAATCACAGAGAATTTCGAATTCACAGTCTTGCTGAATGAATTAATACATTTTTAATAAGAAATAAAGGGGTGAGATAGGCTATTGGAATAGAGAGTTCACTTCCCTAAATGTTCCCTGGCATTAAACTAAAAAAGGTAGACAGGAGCTTCTCTGCAAGGGGTGGGGGGTGAATGTACAAAAATTAGGAGGGTGTTTTGTGGAATATAATACTGTACACTCAAAAGAGATTGGAGACTCAGAAGATTAAATATATTAGGGAAGGAAATTAGTGTCACAGCTATGCAAGCTACAGCAGCCAACAAAGGCACAAGCCAGAATAGTAACTCCATGAACACAGTAAATTGATAAGGGATTCAAAGTAACCTGCATATTGGGGAGGACGGTGGCATGTCTGGATATGCAGGTTTAGAGACCAAGGACACTGCTTGGGCACTGCACAATATCTTGTGCAGGAAACAAAAAACTGCATCTCTCCCAACAGTGTGCAGAGGGCAAAGGAAGGAACCATTCTGCAGCCTGAGCATGGTCCCCATAGCAGTTGAGGAAGCCAATTTCTCACAGACCTAAGTGAGGCCCCAATAACGAGCCTGGCAACCCTTGCTGCATGACAGAGGTGGAACTAAGTACCAGGAACAAAGCAAGTATGGAGAGAGTTTTACACAGGAGACATCTGGTCATGGAAACACAACTGACTTCCCCCTCCCCCTCAATCCAGCTGCAGGCAGGACACTCTGATAAAGAACCAGACCCTTTTATGAGAATTTGAAAGGACAGGGGAAGAAAACAAAGAGTTTGGAGACTGAACCTGAGAAAAAGAATCAGTTTCTGCAAGAAATGTTGTGAACTGATTATTTGTTCCTACAACACATGGGCAGAAAACAAGAAGATCCCTGGGCTTCAGCCTTTCAGCATGGCCCAGCAATTGCTGGAGGTATTCTGTTTGAATATTCCAGAACAATTGGCTTTCAGTAAACTGACTGGAGCCCACATAGGCCTAAAGCCCACCTGTAGGAGTTCCACCTGCAAGATTAACCCTCTAAGCCTAGCAACCCCACCCTGAGGGAAGCAAACATCACATTACATGCTGCAGAGAAGGGAAGCTTAGGGTCTTTTGATATCCAATAGAAAAAATTCCCCGGAAATGGAGCTAGCCGATGGGCAACCAACTAGTCCAACATCACTGAGTGACCCTGCCCAAGCACCACACTGAGGATGGTGACCATGGCGGAGTAGGCTGGCAGAAGAACCAGCCACCGTGCATCGCAGAGCTATCCAGAGGGTGAACCAGCCCACCTGACCCCCACACCGAGATCAGGCACCATTGTTGAGCCTGCCTGCCTGCCCCGCCTACTGCTGAGGGACACTGCAATTGCCTCTGTGCTGACTCAGTGCACCCTCACTGGGGCTCCCCAGCTTCTTTATAGGCTGGTGCAGGCATTTTGAATTATTCCTGAGGGCATAGCCATCATCATCAGAAGGGCAGCTCCCTTCCTGAGACACCTACAGGAGACCACTGACAGGACTCAGGAGTCAAGACGAGGGGGTATTGAGAGACTCGGGACCAACTCAGAGCCACCGGTGAGTCTCTCCCACTGAGCCAACTCCCCGGATGGGGCCACAGTCCCGAAATGCAGGGAACTTCATGGAGTAGAGGGGCCCAGTGAGACTCCCCTGCTGGAGCCGTGAACCCAGTCAAGTGGGAGCATTGCAGAGGAGGGCTGCACAGCAAGAGGCTTCGAGCAGAGTGAGGGTCCGAGGCCCAGGTGGTAGCTCTGGTCCCCAGAGAATGTAGCAGAAGAGGGCTGCTCACAGAGCCAGTCTCCCCAGCCCAAGTAGTAGGTCGGGACCCCGGGAATGTTGCAAAGAGGGCAGCCCAGTCCAGGTGGTAGTTCTGGACCAAAGGGAACTTCTCAGAGGAGAGCTACCCAGTGAAACTTCCCCACCAGGTGAGTCTACCTCATGGGGCAAATCTTTCCCACCAGGGCAGTAGAACCAGAGACACAGGACCAGAGCAGATGTGCCCCAGTCTGCTGTCTAGTCAACCTTTGGCTGAAAATCAGTCAACATGTGGAGGTGCCTCTGAAACTGACAGGGAATATACCCCACCTGAAGGCCAACACCCCTAGAGGGGCAGCTTCCTTGTGGAGCACCATATTATCAACTTCATCCAAGACTTCATGTTACTGAAGGCTAAGAGGTGGGTTATTGGAAATCTACAGAGACAATATTAGTCAATAGAGGAAATCTGCACTATCTCAGAGTTTCATTACTAGAGGGCTACATACCTGAGCAATATGAAAAAAACAAGGAAAGAAAATGTCCCAAATAACCCTAGATGGTACAGCAATAAAATCCAATGACAGCATGGCAGAAGAAATGTCAGATAGGGAGTTCAGAAAGTACATAACTAAAATGATCAGGGAAGCAAATGATGAGATGAAAGAGCAAATTCAGGCTTTGATCTCACCACTCAACAGTTAAAAGAGCAAATGCGGGAAGCAAAAGATCATTTCAATAAAGCGTTAGGGATACTGAAAATAAAACCAGGCAGAAATCCTTGAAATGAAGGAAACAATAAGCCAAATTAAGAACTCCATAGAATGTGTAACCAAAAGGATAGAACACCTGAAAGACAGAATGTCAGATATTGAACACAAAATATTTAACCTTAAAAACAAAGTTGACCAAACAGAGTAGATGGTAAGAAATCATGAACAGAATCTCCAAGAACTATGGGATATCATGAAAAGGCCAAATTTAAGAATTATTGGGATAGAGGAAGGCACAGAGAAACAAACCAAAGGAATGAACAATCTATTCAATGAAATAATAACAGAAAACTTCCCAAATCTGAAGAACAAAATGGAAAATCAAATACAAGGGGCTTATAGGACTCCAAATATACAAAATTACAATAGACACACACCAAGGTACATTTTAATGAAAATACCTAGCATATAAATAAAGACGTAATTTTAAAAGCTGTGAGAGAAAAAAAATCAAATTACATTAATGGGGAAACCAATATGGATATCAGCAGATTTTTCAACCCAGACCCTAAAAGCTAGAAGGGTCTGCAGCAACATTTTTCAAGTTCTGATAGAAAACCGATGCCAACCTAAAATCATATACCCAGCAAAACTTACCTTCAGATATGATGACAAAATAAAATCCTTCCATGATAACAAAAAGCTAAAAGAATGTACAAATAGAAAGCCGGCACTTCAGAATATTATCAGCAAAATACTCCATGAGGAAGAGATGAAAAACAAGGAAGTAAATCAGCAAAGGGAAGAACTACTCTAAAGGAACAGCCAAATAAGGAGAAACCAAATTGTGTCAAAAAAAAAAAAAAAAAAGGAAAAGAAAAAAAAAGAAAATGAGTCAAATGACCAGGAATACAGGAATACAAAGCATATTTCAATAATAACCCTGAATGTTAATGGCCTGAACTCATCAATCAAAAGACATAGACAGGCAGATTGGATTAAAAACAAAAATGCAACAATTTGCTGCCTGCAAGAGACTTATCTCATAGAAAGAGATACCCACAGACTAAAGGTAAAAGGATGGGTAAAAACATACCATGCACATGGACACAGAAGAAAAGCTGGAGTATCCATCCTCATATCAGATAATGTGGACTTCAAGCCAAAGGTAGTCAGAAGGGATAAAGAAGGACATTTCATACTGCTTAAGGGAAGCATAAATCAGCAAGAAATAACAATCATAAACATCTATGCCCCAAACAGTGGCTCATCCATGTACAACAAACAAATCCTTCTCAATCCCAGGAATCTCATAGACCACAACACAATAATACAAGGTGATTTTAACACACCTCTCTCACCACTGGACAGATCCTCCAAACAAAATTTGAACAAAGAAACCATAGATCTCTATAACACAATCAATAATTTAGACTTAACCGACATATATAGAATATACCATCCAACAAAGAGTGAATACACTTTCTTCTCAGCAGCACATGGATCCTTCTCTAAAATAGACCACATTTTATGCTACAAAACTAATATTAGCAAATACAAGAAGATAGAGATACTACCATGTATTCTATGAGATCATAATGGATTGAAATTAGAAATAAATGATAGAGTAAAAAACAGAAACTACTCCAACACATGGAGATTAAATTATACACTATTGTATGATAAAGGGATAACAGAAGACATCGGGGGGGAATTAAAAATTCTTAGAGGTAAACAAGAACAAAGTTACATCATATCAAAATCTCTGGCACACTATGAAAGCAGTACTTAGAAGAAAATTTATGGAGTGTATTCAAAAAAAGAAGAAAAAATCAACAAATAAATGACCTAACACTACAGGTCAAAGCCCTAGAAAAAGAAGAACAGAGCAACACCAAATGTAGTAGGAACACCAAATGAAGACAGGAAATAGTTAAAATCAGAGCTGAAATCAAAGAAATTCAAACAGAAGAAACAATTGAAAAAATTGACTAAATAAATAGTTGGTTCTTTGAGAAAATGAACAAAATTGATAAACCCTTAGCCACAGTAACAAAGAGAGGGAGAGAGAAAATTCAAATTACTAAAATTTGGAATGAACAAGGAAATATCACGACAGACACGAGTGAAATACAAAACATAATTAGAAGCTATTGTGAAAATCTGTACTCCAACAAAACAGAAAATCTCGAAGACATCAACAGGTTTCTAGAGACATATGAATTACCTAAACTGAACTAGGAGGACATACACAATTTAAGTAGATCAATTTCAAGTAATGAAATAGAGGAAGTCATCAAAAGCCTACCAATCAAGAAAAGTTTGGGACCAGATGGGTTCTCAGCCGAGTTCTACAAAACTTTTAAAGAAGAGCTCATTTCCAACACTTCTCAAAGTATTTCATGAAATAGAAGAGGTGGGAACCCTTCCAAACTCATTCTATGAAGCCAGTAACACCCTGATACCTAAAACGAACAGAGACACATTGAGGAAAGAAAATTTCAGATAAATATCCTTAAGGAACATTGATGCAAAAATTCTCAACAAAATCCTAGCAAATCACATACAAAAATATATTAAAAAGATAGTGTACCACAATCAAGTGGGTTTTATCCCAGGGATGCAAGGTTGGTTCAACATAAGGAAATCAAAAAATGTAATTCACCATATCGACAGACTTAAAGTCAAGAATCACATGATTATTGCGATAGATGAAGAAAAAGCATTTGATAAAATACAGCATCGTTTCATGCTCAAAACACTAGAAAAAAATAGGGATAGTGGGAACATTCCTTAACATTGTAATGGCCATCTGTGCTAAGCCTGTGGCCAATATCATTCTGAAAGGTGAAAAACTGGAAAGCATTCCCCCTAAAAACTGGAAGAAGGCAGGGATGCCCCCTTTCACCACTTCTATTCAACAATATCCTTGAAACTCCAGTCAGAGCAATTAGCAGACCAAGGAAATTAAAGGGATACAAATAGTAAAAGAAGAACTCAAACTATCACTATTCGCTGATGACATGATTATATATTTAGAGGAACCGGGAAATTCCACAAGAAAACTTTTAGAACTCATAAGTGAATTCAGCAACGTAGCAGAATATAAGGTCAATGCTCACAAATTTAATGCATTTTTATACATATGTGATGAATCTGCAGAAAGAGAATTTAGGAAAACTACCCCATTCACAATAGCTTCAAAGAAAGAAAATACTTGGAAATCAATCTAACAAAAGAGGTTAAAGTCCTCTACAATGAGAACTACAGAACACTCGATAAAGAAATTTAAAAAACCTTAGAAGATGGAAAGATCTCCCATGTTCTTGGATAGGCAGAATTAATATTGTCAAAATGGCCATAATACCAAGAGTACTATAAAGATTCAATGCAATTCCAATTAAAATCCCAAGGACATACCTTACAAAAATAGAGCAAGCAATCATGAAATTCATCTGGAAGTAAAAGAAACCCAGAATAGTTAAAGCAATCATTAGCAGGAAGAGTGAAGCAGGGGGTATCGCAATACCAGAACTTCAACTATAATACAAAGCAATAGTAACAAAAATGGCATGGTATTGGCACCAAAATAGACAGGTAGATCAATGGTACAGAATAGAGGACACGGACACAAACTCAAAGAAATACAATTTTCTCATACTAGACAAAGGTGCCAAAAATATGCAATGGAGAAAAGATAGCTTCTTCAACAAGTGGTGCTGGGAAAACTGGAAATCAATATGCAACAGAATGAAACAAAACCCCTATCCTCTACCATCTAAAAAAATTAACTCAAAATGAATCAAGGACCTTGGAATCAGACCAGAGACCCAGCATCTTATAAAGAAAAAGTAGGTCCAAATCTTCAACTTGTAGGCTTCAGATCTGACTTCCTTAACAGGACTCCCATAGCACAAGAAATAAAAGCAAGAATCAATAACTGGGACAGATTCAAACTAAATAGCTTTCTCTCAGCAAAGGAAACTATCAGCAATGTGAAGATGGAGCCTACAGAGTGGGAGAAAATCTTTGCCACTCATACTTCAGATAGAGCACTAATGTCCAGAATATAGAAAGAACACAAAAATCTCTACACCAAGAATACAAATAACCCAATCAACAAATGGGCTAAGGAAATAAACAGACACTTCACAGAAGATCTACAATCAATCAACAGATATAGGAACAAATGTTCAACATCTGGTAATAAGAGAAATGGAATCAAAACTACCTTACGATTCCATCTCACACCAATTAGAAAGGTGATTATCAAGAATACAAGCAACAATAGTTGTTGGCGAGAATGTGGCGGAAAAGGTACACTCATACATTGCTGGTGTAGCTGCAAATTAGCGCAGCCATTCTGGAAAGCAGTGTGGAGATTCCTTAGAAAACTTGGAATGGAAACATCATTTGATCCAGCCATACAACTCCTTGGCCTATACCCAAAGGACTTAAAATCAGCATACCACAGAGATAGAGCCACATCAATGTTCATAGCAGCTCAATTCACAATAGCCAGATTGTGGAACCAACCTAGATGCCCTTAAATTAATGAATGGATAAAGAAACTATGGTATATATACACAATGGAATATTACTCGGCCATAAAAAATAATGAAATTATGGCATTTGCAGTCAAATGGATGCAGTTGAGGATATCATGCTAACTGAGATAAGCCAATCTCAAAAATCCAAAGGACAAATGATCTCACTGATAAGTGGTTGATGGCAGATAATGGGGTTGAGAGGCGGGCAAGAATGGAGGAAGGAGGGACTGTATAGAGTTTATAAGAGGGGTGGAGGGGGGAGAAAAAAATAACAGAATGAGTCAAACACCATTACCCTATGTAAATGTATGATTACACAAATGGTATGCCTCTACTTCATATACAAAGAACAAGATGTATCCCAGTTGTTTACAATAAAATAAATTAAAAAACGAAAGAATTCCCCAACTTTTAATAGAGATTTAGTTTGACATTTTTTCATCCCCCTCTCATTTCCACCATTATTGAAAATAATTATTTTTTATGGATCACTTTATTGATGACTAGGATGCCTGATTAGTATATTTCCATTTTCATTGTATATTTTTTTCTCTCAAATATGTTTTCCTCAATTCTCTTTTTTCTCTCCTGCTTACATTTAAATTATTACTCCCTCTTGTTCTCTTCATTAATTTTCACTTTAATTTTCTCCTTATACTTAATCAACACATCCTATACTATTTCTGTTCTCCCCTTATCCACCCCTTGAAAATATAAAACACCAAAATACACAAAATACACTATCTCTAGGTGACGTTTGCTTTAGGTACCCAGGGTCAATGTTCTACAAATTGATTTGAGGATGGTATCAAGATAGGTAGACATAAGAGTACAGGTAGGAAGTTCCCCAGGGAAGGGAATGATGTGGGGTTATGATGAGTTCAGAATTGCAAAAGATGGAGTCTGAATATCAACATGAACAAATTTTCTCTCTCTAGAGGATCAGGAAAAGAATTGTGTTGATTTCCACTAAAATAAACAACAAAACATGTAGTGGGGCATGATGGCACATGCCTGTCATCCCAGCAACTTGGGAGGTGAGGAAGGAAGATCATAGGTTCAAAGCCAGCCTCAGCAATTGGGGCTGTAACAACTTAACCAGACTCAATCTCCAAAAAAATTAGCAAACATTCTAGGGGTGTAGCTCAGTGTTTAAGTGCCCCTGGGTTTAATCCCTAGTACCAAAATAAATAAATAAAATCACCTCCTGGAATCCCTCATGGTCCACCTGCTACAGGATTGTACTTTTTTGTGTTCTTCACACTTACCTGGCTTCTATGTATCATCTCTTTGCACAAAGGTTACTGTTCACCACGCCTTCAGTCTCACTTCCTAACTCCACCACCAACTCCATCAAATCTACTTTGACAAGGTCAGATGTGCCTTCCCTACTGAAAAAGCAAATGGACAATTTCTGTTCTCAACTTAATGCCTTAAGAGAATTTGATGGAGATGATCTACTACTTAAGTCCACAAATTGACTGACTTAGCAGTATACAGCATAAGAACTAGAGAGTGAGTGCATAATCAAATGTGCAATTTACATTAGTGTAATAAAGATAACACTTAAATGAATAATGTAACCATGCATTTATGGGCATCTTAGATTGAAGGATAAAAATATTACATGGAGAGTTCAAAACGACAGTTATCAAAATCATGACATTTTTCATCTTATTATTATTATACTGCAAACTAAATCCTTTCCTTGTACTTTGCTCCTTTTGTCTTGTCAAACGTACTAAGATTTCAAAACAAACTGGTCAAGGGTAGTGGCAGAGAAGAGAGTGAAACTAGCTTCAAAGACCAAGTCATCCATTATTTCCAACATGCCACAGCTTTTGTGCTCACAGTATTCATCACCATGAACTTCATATGAAAATTAAAATGCAATCCCATTTTTATTAGCACCCTCAAAGTGAAACACTTAGGTATAAGCCTTATATAGTCTTTGTAAAATCTACAATAGAAAAACAGAATCTGATCAACAAAATCAAACAAGAACTAAATAAGTGGAGAGAAGTTCCATCTTCATGGAGAGGAAGACCCAAACTTTTCAAGATCTTAGTTCTTTCAAATTTAACCTATAGACTCAATGCAAACCCAAATAAGTTCTTAGTAAGTTATATTGTGGATATTGACAAACAGATTCTATAATCTGTATGAAAACACAAAAAACCATAATAAACTATGCAATATTGAGAAGAACATAGTTGGAGGACCCATAGCACCTGACTTCAAGACTTACTATCCAGTCACATCATCAAGAGAATAGAGCACTGCAGAATCAAGAGCCAAATGAATCCATGAAGCAGAGAGACACTTCAGAAATATACCTAAATAAATGTAGTTACAAAGTCCCTGACACAGGAGCAATGCAACTCAATGAAGAACAGATAGTTTTTTCAATATATGGTGCTGGAATTACTGTATATTCACATGCTAAAAAAAATGAATCTAGACATAGATTTTTCAACCCTCCCAAGAATCAACTCACAATGGAAGCCAGGCTCATATGCAAAATTATAAAACTCTCAGAAGACAACCTAAGAGAAACATGAGATGGCCTTGGGTTTGACAAAGACTTTCTACATAATTCAACAAAAGCACACGTGTAAAAGAATTATTAAGCTAGATTTCATTGGAATTGAACATTTCTGCTCCAGAAAAGACAATGTAGAGATAAAACCAAGCCATAGACTGTGTGAGATTGTTCTCAAAAATACAGCTTTTACCCAAAATATACAGCAAACTTGTAAAAGTCACAGTAGGAAAACTGTCTGCTTTCTGATTTTGCTATTAGATTTTCAAATGTTCTCTATTTCTTTTAACCTATGTTTAAGTTTATACACTTAAAATTATAACATGCATTTGTTACTTCCATACTACTCCTCCACAGTTTTAAGAAAACTTCATCTCCAATACTGATGTTATCATTTTCTATCCATAGTTTAATAGTATTTTCATTTTATCCTTTTTCTCTCCAAATTAAATGTTCCTATAGTTTTGTAAGTGTTTTTAAAATATTTACCTATTCTTCAGATATAGCTTCCTCCTACATGTGAATTTCTCCTTGAAGTTTCATATTCCTTCTATCCACAGTACATTTTCAGAAGTCTCTTTTTTGTGGGGGTGTAAAGCAAGTTTCATTGAAGGAGAGGACAGACAACGACTCTCCAGAGGGGAAGCAGATCCAGAGCTCGAATCCCTTAATGACATATTTTTGGTGACAAGTTCTTTAATGTGTTTTTCTGAACTGTCTTGATTTTTCTCCTCATCCTTTTGCTTTGTTTGTTTTTCTTTGAGGTGTTGGGTGTTGAACTAGGCGCACATTCTGACAAAAACACTACTGCAGTCCAACCTATTCTTCATTATACTTACACATCAAGAATAAAAAAAAAACAGGAATCTCATATTTCTTGCACTAATACTTCATAACTTAAAACTATTAGTCTACTGCCTTCTGCTTTCCATTATTGATATTTTGGGGGGATTACTCCTATTGCTTTTCTTTGAAATACTCTGCTTTTTATCTCTACCTGCTTTTAACCTTCTTTTCTTAGTCCTCATAGTCTATAGTATCAACTTGATTTTGTTGAAGAATGAATTATTGTATCAGTTCAGCTTGAAGACAGTGTACTTAAATTTGATGATCCAGTAGCCTAATTAATACTGCAAAATCTTTTCTTGTTCTACCGGATGATATTCTCATGCTTGAATTTTGTACTTTTTAATACCATCTGTATACCATGTCTTATACACTTTTAATTTATCTTCAGTACCATATTTAGTACTCTAAATAATTTTGACATTCTGAACCATATTTTAGGAAGTGTATTAGTTTGTTCTTCAATTCATTTATAATCCATCAGCAATTATATGAAAACATGTCCAACATCTTCTGCAATTCTTTCTTTTCCTGTCTGATTGCATCTTCATTCCACATTGTAACACATTTAAATTGTAACAGAATAAGTTTTCATTAATTTCCCATGTACTTTCCACTTTCTATTTGTAATTATTTCTATTCTGTTTTGATAATATGTAATTACATTTCATATTTTGAACACTGAATTCTATAACCATTTAGAAATAATCATTCTATGTGTTATCTGGTCACTTAAATAATATGAGAGTCTTTTATTTTTAATTTATTTATATTCATTGTACACAAATGGGGTACAATTGTGGTTTTCCTGGTTGTACACAAAGTAGAGTCACAGCATTTGTGTAATCATACATGTACATAGAGTAATGATGTTTGTCTCATTCTGTTATTTTTCCTTCCCCCATCCCCTCCTATCCTTCTTTTCCTCTATAAAATCCATGCTTCCTCCATTCTTGTCTCCCTCCCACTCCCAATTAAGTATCATCATCCGCTTCTCAGAGAGATCATTCCACCTTTGGATTTTTGGGATTGGCTTATCTCGCTTAGCATGATATTCTCCAACTCTGTCCATTTACCTGAAAATGTCATAATTTTATTCTTCTTTATGTCTGAATAATATTCCATTGGTGTGTATATACCACAGCTTCTTTATTCATTCATCAATTGAAGGGCATCTAGGTTGGGTCCACAATCTAGCTATTGTGAATTGAGCTGATATGAACATTGATGTGGTTGCATCACTGCAGTATGCTGATTTGAAGTCCTTTGGGTATAGGCCAAGGAGTGGGATACCTGGGTCAAATAGTGCTTCCATTCCAAGTTTTCTAAGGAATCTGCACATTGCTTTCCAGAGTGGCTGCACTAATTTGCAATGCCGCCAGCAATGTATATATGTACCCTTTCCCCCACATCCTGGCCAATACCTATTGCTAGTTGGATTCTTGATAATAGTCATTCTAATTGGGGTGAGATGGAATCTTAGGTTCGTTTTGATTTGCATTTCAATATGAGAATCTTTGAGATCTAAAACTATTGTAAATTCACTGGAAAAATAAGGAATCCAGAATAGACAAAGCAATACTTAGCAAGAAAAGTGAAGCGGGAGGCATCACAATACCAGAGTTTAAATTATACTACAGAGTTATAGTAACAAAAACAGCAAAGTGTTGCCACCAAAACAAACATGAAAAACAATGGTGCAAAATATAAGACACAGAGACCTATTATCTCATATTGGACAAACGTGCTAAAAATATTCACTGGAGAAAACAGCCTATTCAAAAAATCAAGCGGGGAAAATTGGAAATCCTTATGTCTCAAAATGAAAATAAACCCCATTCTCTTACCATGCACAAATCTCAATGCAATGTGGATGAAAGATATAGGCACTAGAACAGAGGCCCTTCTTCTAACAACAGAAGAAGTAGTCCCAAATCTTCACAATATTGGTTTAGGATTGGATGGCTTAAGAAGACTTCTAAAGCACAAGAAGTAAAATCAATAATCAATAAATGAGTTGGATTCAAACGAAAAAGCTTCCGCTCAGCAAAGGAACCAATCAATAATGTGAAAAGAGAGCCTACGGAAAGTAAGGAAATCTTTGTCATCTGCACCATAGATAGAGCATTAATCTCCAGGAAATATAAAGAACTCAAAAATCTTAACACCAAAAAACAAATAAACCAATCAATAAATGGTTTTAGAAACTGAACAGATATTTCACAGAAGAAAATACAATCCATCAACAAATATATGAAAAGATGTCCAACTTCTCTAGCAATTGGAGAAATGCAAATCAAAACTACTCTAAGAATTCATCTCATTCCAGTCAGACTGGCAGTTTTTAAGAATTTAAACAACAGTAAATGTTGGTGTGGATGTGGAAAAAGGACATTCATACATGGCTGGTGGGACTGCAAAATGGTGCAACCACTATGAAAAGCAGTACGAAGATTCCTAAAAACTTGGAATGGAAACACCATTTGACGCAGTTATCCCACTCCTTGGTCTATACCCAAAGGACTTAAAATCAGCAAAGTACAGTGATAGCAGCTCCACTCACAATAGCTACACTATGGAGTTAACCTTGGTGTTCTCCACATGAATGCATAAATAAAATATGGTATATATACACAATGTAATATTACTCAGCCTAAAGGAGAATGAAATGATGGCTTTTGCAGTTAACGGATGGAGCTGGAGAATATGCTAAGTGAAATAAGCCAATCCAGGTTAAGATTCAAGACTGTTGAAAGTCTCTATACTTCCATCAGAAGGTACAAGATGGGAAGCTCACAAAATACTCAAGTTCAGTATTACCACTCTCACCATCAACAGTCCCCCACCCCTGTCCCCAATCTCCTCCCCACCTTGTCATCTGACTCACTTTACTCTTTGCTTTCATTTATGTTAATGGTCATAGGAAGCCCAGGACTCCCTGTCGCCCCCAGTATTTCCACCCTAATGCCCAAGTGGCTCTGAACATGCTCCTTACTTTCACCAGCTGTGCTTTCAGGGGCAACATTTCTTCTCTCACAAACTCAAGGTCTAGAGATGAAGGAAGTGTCCTTTTGGATTTTCATTGCTCTTTGAAGTTCCATCACTCTAAAATTGAAAAAAGAAAAATAAAAGATTAGTAAGAGTAGTAAAGGCAAAATAGTCAAAAGGCAGAAAGATAATGTACAAAAGACTAGAAACCTTGTTTTTGAAATAACCATTACTGATTTCCACAAAAGATTTCATACATATATAAAGAGCAGTTGCCAGGAATAAAAAAACACAGGCCTCTGTCCTGAGATCAGGGTCCACTGGCAGTCCTGGGAGCACTGCCTGAGCTCTGCACTGGGTCCACTGCATCACAGTCCACAGCAAGTCCCCTCAGGAGTTCTCTCTCCCTGGCTCCTCCCTTAGCTGGTGAGGACGTTCACTCTCAACTGTCTATTAAATGATATCAAGGCTTCGAGAAAAATGTAAAAAACTAAAACAAAATACATAATCTGGGAAGAGAAAAGATCCAAGATTTAGATATAATAGCTATGCACAATATGAAACAGAAAGAACAGAGAAAGAGATGATTTTTCTGGAAAACAGGGCAAAATATAGAAAGAAATAACCCAGTGATTTAAGTATTCTAACTTTTAAGAAGCCTTTAGATTTTTAATTTTCCAAAATGTGTGATGAGTACTCTCTAGGTAAACGTCTTAATGTAATTTTAATATTCTCATACAAAAGTATGTTAAACTTGAGAGCATTTTGAAATCATCACTGAAAGTCAAATGCCACCCGCTGTTTTCAGCAACACACATGCACTGATGCACACACCAGGTCATGGGTCAATCACTCACTGATTCTGTATGATCTGTTTGTGGGCCAATGACAGGAGGTGCAGCCTCTTCACCCCATCATCCTCCTCTCTCACTACTGCTGATGTTTCTGATCCCTTGGTGTTCAGCTGCATTCATCACATGAGCAAAGAAGATTAAAAGGTTACAATGTGATGGATCATCTCTTTTTTTATATATACTTTAAGAAATTATTTTTTCAATAGCTAATTTTTAAATGATTAAAACTCACTGGTTCCAATATCATCATTTAAAGACTTAAGTTGATTTTATGAAATATGGAAAAGTAAGTATATAAAGTAAAATATATGATAAGTATTCTTGAGTAATAATTGCAAATATATTACATAGTTATTTACCTGTAATGGTGGAATTCATTTTAGAAAGAAAAATACAAACAGATTTGTATTGGGTAACCTGAATTAGAAGAAGATTTAAAAGAAATAAATTGACTTACTGCTGAGGATCCACAAGGGAAGCCATCCTTTTCTGAATATGAAAGAGAAAGAATGCTAACAATTCAAGGAAGAAAACTTTCATATGACAAAAAGAAAAATAATATAAAAGAGCAAGTGAAATTTCTTAAACTGATTACAATTTAAGTAGAATTACTTCTTTCATAAAATGACAGTAACGGTAACATAAAAAGTAATTGATATAAGACTCAGTGAATAACTCTCCAATGTTAATGAGTACTCTAAATACATTTAAAAAATCCTGAATTGATCAATAACATGGGTGAATTTTATTGTATGAAAATTATACTTCAATACAGTTGTTAAGATGTAATGAAAAATATACCTATCCATCTGTAGAAAATTAAACATTTACTGTTTAAGGTACTTTCTCCAGGGAATTGCCTACCAAGGAACAGGGGAGTAATAAGCAACCAAACAAGGCAACTAGGAAAAGCATGATGTTTGACATGTGATTTGTTTCTAAAATGCAACTTCCTTTCTAGTTGACCCAAAAGTTCTAGGTACAAGTTTTTCCTTTTCCTAAGGGTATACCAGATTAAAGTATACAAGGTTAAGATCAATATTACTTGCAAAGAAGTGAGCTTCTTCCTTAAACAAAGCCTTTATTTCTCTGATGAAGGAAACATATTAAATACACTTGATTCAAACCACATAAGATTTTAACTGGATTATATTATTTTATAAAACTTGATATATGACTTTAGAGACAGGAGAACATATTAAATAAAAATAACAGCCATCCTGGTGATATAATTGGCAAAATCAACACTGAGATAAACAGGAGACATAAACTTCCATCTTTCAAGTACAATGGAAGGAAGACAAAGCAGAAGAACCAGTGTAAGGAAGGAGAGTGTAACTCTCACAAGACCTTCCTGAGAT
Organism: Sciurus carolinensis; assembly: GCF_902686445.1. Taxonomy (NCBI): domain Eukaryota; kingdom Metazoa; phylum Chordata; class Mammalia; order Rodentia; family Sciuridae; genus Sciurus; species Sciurus carolinensis. The sequence continues at coordinate 85,781,788 of NC_062221.1, read as the reverse complement.
GGCTCAACCAACTGTAACACATGGACTTCATTCTCATGATGATTGAAATAAACATTTTAAAAATCCATTATATTCCAGTCCTTACCCAAAGATATTCTAATTATGAGTTATAAATCATTTTAGTTATAGTGCTTATTTTTATGAATTTACATATTTGACAGATTGCACTATTTGATTAGAAAAATTTTTTTTTAATTGCAAACCCGTATATCTATATAGAAGGCAATTTCCTACTAATGAACTTTAAGTAGATTTTTAGCTCCTTTTTGCTATCTAAATAACGGGACAAAGCCCTTAATCTATGCTATTCTATTATTTCCCTAGGACACACTTGCTAAAAGTTACATTTCTGGGTCAAAGGTATACATTTTCACTTGTTGCTTGGTATATATACATAAAGTTTTTTTTAATATTTTTGTTTTTATTCATTTTTTGGTGCTGTGAATTGAACCCAGGGCCTCCACCATGCTAAGCACATACTAACCACTACAATAAGTTACACCTCAAGCCCCCTAATTTTAATATTATGGAGTCACATTGCTTTGTCTCCTCCCTGATGCCCTGTACTGGGGATTGATTTCATGGGGCTTTAACACTGAACTGCATCACCAGTGCCCCCAATTTTTTTACAAAAGTGGAGAGAAGAGTCTTGCTAAGATCCCTATGCCTGCCTCAAATTTGTGATCCTCCTGACTCAGTCTATGGAGTCTCTGGGATTACAGGTGTGAGCCATGCTTCCTGGCTTCATTCTTGTTCTTTTTGTTGTTGTATATATATATACAACACCATTTAATGAAGGTTTGCTTCAAACTCAAGAACTCAAGTGATCCTTGTGCTCTAGTCTACAGAGTAGTTGGAAATAAATGCATGTGACGCCAAGACCAACTTTTATCTTTTTATTTTTTTCAATTTTTGATTTTAGGCAGTACTGGAGTTTGAACCCAGGCACATTATGCCACTGAACTACCTCCTCACCCCTTTTTATTTAGCAGGGTCTTACTAAACTGCCAGGCCTGGTCTCAAAATTATGATCCTCCTGCCTCAAGCTCCTGAACTTCTAGGGCTGTAGGTATGTGTCATTATGTTCAGTCATCTTAAATTGCTGCTTTATATTCTGGATTTACTCACCTTCCATAAGGATGCAATATCTCCACTCCCTGGGGGGCCCACAAATGGAGACTTGGACCCAGGGAGGTTTGGGAGTCGCTGTGGGGAGTGGATTGGTGAGCCCACAGCCTCCAGTGCTTTCCACTCTGTTCCCTCCTCTCTCTGGAAAAGCAGGTCTTCTGACATGTACCTGGGGAACAACAGGTCAAATGCAAGGGGTCACTTCTCACCTTGGCCTGGGCTCCCTAACCCCCTCTCCACTCAGCTTGCAAAACACAGAGACCAGAGCTCTTAAACAGGAGCCCATTCAGCCTGCAGTTTCCCTCTACCCCAATTCGTGGGGCAAGAATCAACAGAAACAAAGTACTGTGAAATTCACAGAGGCCCCTAGGTGGCTCTGGAGAAAACCCCAAAGGAAAGGATCAATGTGTATCAGGGCCTGGGAGCTGGGGTAGGGACCAGGGAAGAGACCTAGCTCCAGCCCTCCCGACCAGCCCGAGGAATCCCACTGAAGCTCCTGGTTTACCAACTCACTTGTGTCCCAGTTGTGCACAAAGGGTGGCATACCAGTTCCTGGTCCAGCCCTGTCTAACACGATGTCATGCTAAGGGAGATGGGGATGGGAAGAGGAGCTCGGAACCTGAAGGATGGGGCAAGACTATCTCCCAGGGACCCTCCCTAAGTTGGTCAGTTAGGTCTGGACCTCAACACAGGTGTGTGGAAGACTGCAAGGACAGGGAAGCCCAAGAAAGACCTAGGACCTCCTGTCTTCCAGCATTCCTAGGAAGTGTTATCTCCCTCAACCCACTTGTGAGCAGCTCTCCCCAGATGAGTGCTAACTGAGCACACCTCTCCTGCCTCCTCAGGGCTCTCTCATCACCTTTTACCTCCCTCTGCCACATGCTCTGTGTCTCCATTGACCACACTTGTCCTCCTGCCTCGTCCTCCCATATACCTTTTAAAATCTTCCTTGTGCTGTTAAACTGATCCAAAGATGGTTTCTCCACATGCTCCCACTTTCTTATCTGTTTTTTCTAAAGTGACCCTTCATTGAATTTCACTATCAGGGAGAGCAGTGGCATTATATTTCCTATTCAAAACTCACATGGCCAGGGAAATCTGGACTGAACAACTTCAACACAAAAAGCAGGAAACGTCACACTTAAATTCAATTCCTCCCCTGTACACTAACTTGCTTCTTTTCCCCCATATTCCACATTCTCTTTTCTCTGTTTTTATTCATCAGCCTTGACCTCTCCTACTCTCAGACCAGGATGAGTCTTGCACCAAACTCAAGATTTTTAGCTACCAAGATGCAAACACATCAAAGTTCATAGCTGCTCATATCACAATAGCTAGATCATGCTAACAAAGTAGAAGACCTTTAATTGACGAATGAATAATGAACCTGTGGTATATATACACAGTGGAATATTACCTAGACATAAAGAAGAATAAAATTATGACCTTTACTGGTAAATGGGTGAAGTTGGAGAATATCATGCTAAGAGTATAAGCTAAGTCCCAAAACCCAAAGGCCAAATATTTTCTTTGATAGTGGATGATGATACATATTGGGGGATGGAGTGATGGGGGTAAGAGAAGTATGGAGGAAATTTGGATGGTGAAGAGGAAAATGGGGCAGGAGGGGTGGGGGAAGGAATGGTAGTAGACTGAGATAGACATTATAACCATATGTCTTTGTATGATTACAAGAATGGTGTGACTCTACATCATATAGGACCAGAGAAATGAAAATTTGTACCCCATTTTTGTACAATGAATCAAAATATACAAATTAAAACTTAAAAAAAGAAGAAATTACTATACTTCCAGGTGCGGTTGCACACACCCTTAATCTCAGTGACTTGGGAGGCTGAGGGAGGAGTATCACAAGTTCAAGGAGAGCCTTAACAATTTAGCAAGGCCATTGGTAACTTAGTCAGTCCCTATCTCAAAACCAAATATCATAAGGAATGGGGATGCGGCATCAGTGTAAAGCACCCCTGGGTTCAATTCTTACTAAAGAAAAAATAAACTAATCAAGCAGAATATTTTTAAAAAGTTAAAAAAAACTGTTATCTTTATAGACATAATTTTTGATTAGATGTGTATAAAGTATAAAAAATATTGGTTGGACAGAAGGTATAAAAAGGCTCAAAGGAATATAATTAATAACTTTTTGAGAACTGAGCACTAAATTTGAATTCCCTCCTCTCCACACAAGGAACCCTATCAGGCATGAGTAGAATCCAACAGCACTGAATCACCCATACCAGCCTCTCTCCATGGCTCCTCTCCTCGGACTCCTGCTCTAATTCTGTGCCTCAAATGCCTCATACTGCATAGGACCAAAATCAAGTGGCATCTTCTTCTTGCCCCATCTTCTACCCATCTTCCTGCTGCCTCTCCTTCTTCCTCTTATCTTGGGAGAATCCGGGCATCAGGATTCTCTCTGTTCCTTTATCTCTTTTCTTCTATCAGAAATGATGATTCTTTTGTTTTTTGGCTCACTCATTTATTCAGATTTATTTTCTTTGAGTGCTGGGGATTGAAGAACCTTGGGCCTGGCACATGCGAAGCACATGTCTGACCTCTCAGATACACCCCAGCCAGAAATAGTTCAGGGCATCAAAATCGCCTGAGTCAATGGGTCATTGTGGCACCCATGTGTAATCCCAGCAACTCGGGACACTGAGGAACGAGGATCACAATTTCAAGACCAGCTTCAGCAACATAGTGAGACGCTGCTTCAAAATAAGAACCTGAAGGGCCTGGGGATGTAGCTCAGTGGTAATGTGTCCCTGGGTTCCATACCCAGTAGCAAATAAATAAAGCCCAGTCACTGCACTGGAGGTGGACGCACACTGTAAACAGCAGGGCTGGCCTACATTTTGTGTGGTGTCAACAACTCTAAAACTAGACCCTGAGCACCAAGGAGTGCTCAGGAATGTGTAGAGAGAGGGAATCATGGGAACCATGCAGGGAACCCAGCCCACAGCACCCAGGTACAAGCAGAAGAGAAGCCCTGAGCTTTAAGCCCTAAGACATGCAAGAGGACTATTTCAGCTACTTCTGGAGGCAGAGGCTGTGTCCTGGGCAGAAAGAGCAGTCTGAAGGATGTCTTCTGGCTTTTCCCAATGATGAGAGCCCCATCATGACAGCTAGGGCAGAGTCTGGGCTGATGTGGATCAGGAATGAAGGATGGATCTGGTGAGCAGGATCAGCTCCATCAGGGAATAAGGCATAAAGTGTAAAACAGGTGGAGTGCACAAATCGGACATTAAGGGTGGGGGTCTCATGGATTTAAGATGAGACACAAACATGTGTAGAGGACCAAAAGAAGGAATGATAGTAATAGAAGCAGCCACTTTCTGGTATCATTCACTGTTTTCATACATACATACACACAGGCTGTTCTCATTCCAACAAGGTTCCGGAAAGTGAAAAACCACAAGGACTTAGGGAGAGAAAAAGACAACAACTGATCAAAGGCTTTTCTGGGTTAGAGAAAGTGGTTTACCCTTGATCATGATGGAGAATACACAACAGTATCCATTTGTCATATTCCCTAAATTGGGTGAATCTCACTGTTTCTAAATTATTTCTCAATAAATGAATGCATAAAACAGTTCTACCGTGGCTCCCAGGTTTCCACTTGTTCCCAAGTAAATGCATGCTTGAATTTCTGGGCCTTTCTAATCTCGACCCTCACAGGTTCAACCTCATTGCCCATGCCACCCAATGCTTGAATTACAGCTCCTTTCCTCATCATTCACTTAACACCCTACTTTCTTGTTTCTGTGCATGTTTGCAAACTGTGCCTCTCACAAACAAAGCCCTCCTGGCTTCTTTCTCTCCAAAATCACACCTAGGATACACGGAGTGTCATGTCCAACTCTACAGCTCAGTCATCATTAAACTCTCAGTTCCTTCCAGTCTGCGACTCCAATCTCAGCAAGTTCCTGGGTGTTTCCGAGCGATTTCTGATTGAAGGTTCCTTATCAACACAGGTGCAGGATGGATCTACCTCTATATCCATCCCTGAAATAACAAGCAGCCTAGCACACAGTAGGCTCTCCATGCAATGCAGCCAGGAAGGAGAATGGCCTCAGAGATCCAGGGGGAGAAAAGATCTGAGCTGCATCTTAAGAGTTGGGTCTGGAAGGGCTCATGAGCACCATCAGGGCCAAGGGCCGTGGAGAAAGCACAGAAAGTGCCTAGTGGCAGGGGTGAAAGATGCCTCCTCACAGCAGAAGATTTGGTTCGGCTTACCTGGCCTTCATAGGGCGCCCGGCGGTGCTCACTGCCATGATCTGCATGAACAGTGGCATGATGAGCGGCAGCAGGAGGCCAAAGGTGGGTACAGCCACTAAGAAGCTATCCTAGGGTTAAGGAGCCAAGGCACTGGACAGTTTATCCCTGGCCCCGCCTTTTGTCTAGAACCCCTCCCTCTGGTCCCACCCCACCTGACCCCGCCCCCCCATCTTCCTCCATGGACTGGACTGTTAGTCCAGTACACCCAGGGTGACCTCACTCCACTGCACTGTTCTGGCGCCTGTTCCTTTTCAAGATTAATTATCACTCTCTGTCTCCCTGCTCTTTTCGTTTACTCTCCAGTCCATCCTAACCTGCCTCTCACCCGGACCCCTCTGGCCTTCAACATGTCCTTCACAGGTCCTACCACGTGACTGCTCAAGTCCCACTCTGTCAGCCCCGCCCTCGGTTACCCTCCCCCACCCTCCCACCACCCCTGCTCTTAGAGTGTGTGCACTTGGCAGTGTGTGGATACGCCATGGCCTTGTCCAGAGAGAAAGGTGTGAGTCTCCTACGGACCAGGAATACCACACAACCCGCCAGAACGATTCCCATGTACAAACTCAAATAGAGGAGTTGGAGCAGGAAACTCCTGATGTTCCTGTGGACCACATCGTTGTTCAGTCACCTGCATGATGGTAAAACTCCTAGGGGAGAGGAAGCAGGACTGAGGGTCTATCTGCTGTGGACTCTGTCACTCACCCCAAAATATTGAGGCCTCCCCAAACCCTGTCCTCTAGGCTGCCTGCCTTTGTCCCAACACAAGGGCTCCCACCTCTAGGGATAAACTGGCATTTACATAGTTAAAGCACGGTTAGGACTTCATGTCTCCTCAGGTCACCTGTCATTAGCAAGCTCTCAGAGACAAGACCTGCCGAGGTGTCACTCTGAGCATCATATAGAATATCTCTGGGTCTTTTTGCTCAGGTACTGGATAAAATAAAAAGAACACCTTTACCCAGCTGCCTTGTGCACTTGTAAACGCAAGTGGCTTGTGCACAGGAGAGAAGAGCACTCAGAACACAGGAAATCCTCCTACTTGGACACCAAGAGGTGGACATGCAAAGAGACCCAGAACAGGGCAGCAGCCAGTCTAAAGGTCTAGGTATGTAGTATCAGCAATCCAGGGGATGGCACGGTCACTGATCTCCTACCCCTGACTCCACCAGGCCCAGCACACATGTGATGCCTTTTGCATATCAGCACCTAAGCAAGCAAGGCCAACCTCTAGGGGACAGGTGCAGACACAGAGGCCATGGCATACATAAGGGACAAAGAGTGGATGAGAGGCACTTTTAGCAGTCCAGGAACATGGCCTCACACTCCTGGTCCATTTTTGATGTGAGATTCCAAGTCCTGGCCAGGTGCCCCTGATGGGTTGGTAAGAGGACAGGTGGGAGGAGTACTCACTTCCACACAGATGTTACAGGAAGAGCAGTGGAAGGTGCAAGGTGGGCATTGGAAGCCACAGTGCTCTGGCTAGGGCCATTCCACAGTGAACCTTAAAGTTTTCACCCATGACTGCTGCCCTGACTGACCTTATCAGGTATCCTGTCATGTCTGGTCTGTGATAAGGCTCTGTGCAAAACCCCAGTGATCCACACCTCCTAAAGAACCAAACTGCATTCTCCCAAAGCCATTCCTCCCAAGCAGTCCCCTCACCTCTCCCATGAAGTCATTGAGACAGGGACATTTTACATGGAGTGGTTCATGAAGAAATGCTTGGTTCCCTTTCATCAAACAGTAAGTCTTTACAAGTTTTAAGATATCTCCTCATTGTTGTTTGTGGGCTCTCTGAGTATCATTGACTACAAAAGGGAGGCATTTTCAATTCTGCCCTTCTGTAAACTCCTCCAGGAAAAGGGTGTTAAGCATTTAAAAACCATAGATCCCCTCCTTACCCTCCAGAAGTTCCTTGGGCTCACAGAGCAGAGAAATATACCACAAGTAGGTCTCTATTTCCCCCTGGGTTATCACATTTGGAAGTTCATAGTGGCAGGAGAGGTCAGTCACCTCTCTAAGTCTGAATTCTCCAGGTTCTTTGCCATGTATTCATTCTGCCAATGGTGCCACCAATAGACTTGGCAGAACCATGTGATGACAGACAGGTTTGCTGGCCATCAGAAGCTCATAGGGACATGTCCCTAAAGAAAAAAAAATGGAGTTTTCTCTGGCATGGATGCATGAGTTCTGTTTTCTTATACTCAGATGGTAAGTTCTTTCTCAACAGTTATGTTCCAACACTAGCCTATACATATGTACAAAAAATAAATTGAGATTTTCATGTTGTTCAGGAGGGATCCTTGTCCTCATAAAAGAGGGGTGGAAACTGCTGACCACTACAGTCTCTGGGAGCTAGATTCTCAAAAATGCCTCATTTTCTTCTGCTGCCAGGCCTGGGAAATGACCTCACTGCAGTTGGGAAAAGGAGATCTTTCATAATTTTCTGCATCCAATCTGGTCTGATTACCAACTGAGGGAATGAAAACTGGTCTCCTGGGCAGACAAAAACCAAACAACCATACATTAAGGGACTGATTTTACAACAGGAAAACAAATGGTTAAAGTGCCCTATGTAGGAGGCATTTTTCCCTCAACGCAGGACAGTAGGTTCTCTTACTTCTTACGTACTAGCAGATCTCTATCTCTCCAAGGTTGACAGAACTTCAAGAAATGGCAAAACATACAAGGCTTGCAGAGGACTGGTGTGAGACCTAAAGAAACAAAAAGGTGTCACTTTAAAATTCGACTCATTGTAGGACCTAAATTGCTGGCTATCTTATCTGCTCCTATGCTCTACTAACCTGGATTTGTAAAATGTCCTTCTCTAAACACTACTGTAGAAGAAGGAAAAATGGAAGGATCTTGTATATAAAGAGGCTTGTAAAGCCTCTTTACCTTGGGAATGTTTACCTAAGGATTTCAGGTCTCTCACAATTTCAGATATATGGGCCGACTCTATTCTGAACCAAATGTGCACTCTGATCTGATGAAGATGTTCTTCATGCTCCCTTTCTCTGGTAACTATGGCTGTGTCAGTTTTTTTTTTTTTTTTTTTTTTTTGAGCTCATGCTTGTATAGTGAATTTACATTAGATCCTATGTGCCTAAATTAAAACATTTTTCTCATCAATCTATCTTCAAATATGGGGTTTTGTCTCACTTTCTTTGTTCAGAGGTCAATTTCTCAAGAATTGGCTCTCAAATACATTGCAAACTCTCCTTCACAATATCGTAAGAAGAACATAGACATAGTGAGGTTAGGATTTAATCATCTGATAGCCATTGGGAACCTAGCATTTGCAACTAAACAGGCCTGCTGGAAATTTAAATCGTAATATAAAAACCTGATAGACTTGAACAAAAGAAACAATACAAAAAATTGACAAAATAAATAGTTGGTTCTTCGAAAAAATAAACAAAATTGATAAACCTTTAGCCACACTAACAAAGAGAAGACGAGAGAAAACCCAAATCACTAAAATTCGGAATGAACAAGGAAATATCACAACAGACACGACTGAAATACAAAACATAATTAGAAGCTATTTTGAAAATCTATACTCCAACAAAATAGAAAATTTCGAAGACATCAACAGGTTTCTAGAGACATATGAATTGCCTAAACTAAACGAGGAGGACATACACAATTTAAATAGACCAATTTCAAGTAATGAAATAGATGAAGTCATCAAAAGTCTACCAACAACGAAAAGTCCAGGACCAGATGGGTTCTCAGCCGAGTTCTACAAAACTTTTAAGGAAGAGCTCATTCCAATACTTCTCAAAGTATTCCATAAAATAGAAGAGGAGGGGACCCTCCCAAACTCATTCTATGAAGCCAATATTACCCTGATACCTAAACCAGACAGAGACACATCGAGGAAAGAAAATTTCAGACCAATATCCTTAATGAACATCAACGCAAAAATTCTCAACAAATTTTAGCAAATCACATACAAAAACATATTAAAAAGATAGTGCACCATGATCAAGTGGGTTTCATCCCAGGGATGCAAGGCTGGTTCAACATCAGGAAATCAATATATGTAATTCACCATATCAATAGTCTTAAAGTCAAGAATCACATGATTATTTTGATAGATGCAGAAAAAGCATTTGATAAAATACAGCATCCCTTCATGCTCAAAACACTAGAAAAAATAGGGATAGTGGGAACATTCCCTAACAGGTTAAATCTTATAGAAGTTTGAGTAAACATCTCTTGCATTGCCTCCTACTTGTGGTGCTCTTCTACAAAAAACTACAAGATCTCTGTTTCCTGGCTGTTTTATTTTGCTGTGCACACCTGTCTGTTAGAGTGTGGAATCTACATATATGCCATTCTCCCTGTATCACGTACATATATCAAAATTGCCCTATATATAATGAAGTGCTCATGGATCACATGTTAGAAGAAAAAGAATCCAAGTACATTTCAGTTCACCTGACTAAAAAAAAAAGTTCAGTTTAAATTGTGTAAGCAGAAGATAAGAAAGGTGTCTTTAAAATTACTAACTCATAAGTTTTTCTAAGTAGTTAGACCAGTATGAGAGTGTTGGTTTGTATAAAATGTCTACAATGTAATATCCATTGCTTCTAGGATTTTTCATCAATAGGGAGAGAAGGTTAATACTGTTAACTACACTTGTCTGGTATCTTGGTATTTATAGTTAAAACGGATATAGTTTTAACATCAATGGGATAAATAATAAATGTGTTTTTTACCAAAGAGATCTGAGTAAATTGAAAGTTATAATGCTATATCCTCAAATGCTACATAGAAAATCAAATACATTTCACTTCTTAAAGTCCTTAAGGTAATTTATACAAATTCAGAAAATTCATAAATATTGTTTGGAATATGAATGTTTAAATGGGACAACAAAAAAAGGCTCTATGTATGGTAATTTGTTTTAGTAGCAAAAGTAGAAGAAAAAAGTAGTGTTTCTGGATTAGAAAGTCTTTTTCGTGGTTAAAGAGAAGAGTTGTAATTTGCAGAAGTTTTGTGGAACTTAATTTTGAAAAAAATTTCATATAATCAACTTGGTTGTATAAATTTATCACAATCAGTTAAAGTTATTTAAGGATTTTTTTATGCTCAATTATTAATGTATTGATATAAACCAATTTGTTTCAATTTGTTGAAGTAACATTTTCCTAATACATTAATCTGTTCTTAACTATCAAGATAACTTCTTGTGTTGGTAAATTTTTAAAATTTTTTTGTTGAAGAATAGACAAGATACCATTATATCATTATTTATTCCTTTTTAATTTATTTTTGTAGTGCTAAGGATCAAACCAGGGCCACACACATGCTAAGGATGTGCTCTAGCACTGATCCAACACCTCAGTCCTAAGTTTTATTATTTTGAGAAACTAGTCTTAAGGAAAGTGGTATGTACAACTCTGTTAAAGAATCACTGTGTATGGGAATACTATACTACACTAGATTCTGAATTTTTCTTTAAAAGCTAATATTCTTGAAGAAAAGAATATCAGTGTAATTGTGGTGCTATTACTGGATTCAGGGTATAGATGTATTCATGTTTTAAGTACAGAAATCATTTACACAAGGTTGAAAAGAACATTCCATTATGCTGATATTCTTCAAACTGAAGTGTAATGTAAAAGTATGGAATTATAAAACTTATGTTTCATGGATACAACTACTATACAATCTCAATTTGTTTTAATCTTACTAACATCATTTTATATATTCCTTGAAACTTTTTATCAGTTTTCAGTTACTCCCTGACAAATTAGAACTTTCAGTATGACAATCTGAGTTAATTTGAGATAATAGGCCATAATTGATATCAAAATATATAAATGCATTCTAGTTTCATGTACAAACACTTTAAACAAATAAAAATTTTTTTTGAAAAGCCAAGGGGGGAAAAAAACTATGTAATGCTCACTCTCAGTACTAAACTGATCCCAATTAAATAGAAGGGGTAAGATAAGTACAATGTTAGACATTAAAGTTACAAAGCATTATTTCTACCTCAAGACAGGTAAAACTGGATTATTGCCTATTCAAGACCAGAAAACAAAATGCCTTATGTTTTCTCTGATATGTGGATGCTAATTCACAATAAGGGTGAAGTCTTTGAAAGAATAGAGCTACATTGGAATAGGTAGAGGGAGTGAAGTTAGGGGAGGGTTATAGTGATAGGAATGATTGTAGAATAAATCTGACATCATTACCCTTGTACATGAGTGACTATATTACTCATGTCATGCAACATGATGTCCAACCAGAAGAATGAGAAATTATACTCTAACTATGAATGACATGTCAAAATTCATTCTAGTGTCATGTATAACTATTTAGAACAAATCAGAAGAAAAACAAAGAATGGTGGAAGCTAGGGGCTCGAAGAGGTTAACTAAGCAAATTTTAAATGTGCTGCAAGATTTTTCTTAATTTCTTACAAAGGGAACCTAATTAAAGTTGAAATTTATAACAAACAGTGAAGCAGTCTTTAAAGATTTGGAATAGTATCAGCATGGAGTCGTTATAAAGAAAAATAAAAGGTATATTTGTGAGAGAATATCAAGGAATGATTTGATAAGGATTCTTACGGACAGAAAGAAACCAGAAGCTATTCATCAAGATAATGGGACAATGACCCTGAAGGCTATTCTGAGATCTTTAATGATATCAACTCCACCACATTTCCAGAAATTTAAGGCAAGAACAGTTTCGAGGAAGGGTCCTAGAAGATCCACAATTTCTTGGTGTTTAGGAACTCTCTGACTAGCACTGCCTCAGCTCTCTTCTCTCTGTTTTCTAATGCAATGCTACTATGCCAGCCCTGCCATAGCCCAAGCAGTCTTAGGTATTATTTAGTACACTACTATCAAATATATAGGTTGTAATCCTGAGAAACATATGTATAGTGCTAAATTTGCAGGCACAAGCATGAAAGTAGTGTAGAGAGAAGAATACCACATCGTGAATAAAAAAAAAACAAAACAAAAAAAAAAAACATAAAAACAAAACAAAACAAAACAAAAACATGTCACAGACCCTTCAACTTGGTCAGAGAATTTCCACAGAGGCTGCACTGGGTACAGAGTCCCTACTAGTCTAATGACCTGGGTGGTTATGGGTTTAAAAACACCACAATGATATTCTATTAGGACAAAGATTATGGAATTGGGCTTATCCAGAGGTCCCAGAGCTATAGAGTCACCAACATGTAACCCCATCCTCGGAGATCCCAAGGCACAAGATTTCAACATAGGATAGGTAGAGTCTGTACTCTACCCAGCAAAGACATGAGGACATGATGTCCTGAAATTTGGAGGAACCAACCCCCATCCCATTGTCTGGAAGGTTGGTTACAGAGTCCAAATAGTTATTCTCAAGCCTGAAACTTTAATGCTGATTTTCCTGTCAGGTTTTGGATCATTGAATTGGACACTTTCTGCTTGTATCTATCTTCCTACTGGAAAGGAAATGTCTATCACATGGCTGTACTACCATTGTGCTTTGTAAGCACATAAAGCTTGATTTCATAGCCTCATACCTGAACGGATATTGTCCTCAGGAAGAATCATACATTGAGTTTCATTCACATAAGATGCAGATGATATGACTTTAGAGTCAGACTTTTTATGGTGAAAGGTGTCAAAAGTTTTTGGTGTACTGGAATAAAACGAATGCATTTCATGTAAGGATATGAAAGTTGGGTATAAAGGGTGGGATGACATATAGCTCACATGATGGTGTTCCCTTAAGAATTCATATTGAAACCTAATCTCCTATGCAGCAATATTTAGAAATGGTTCCAAAACTTGCTCAATACAAGATGAAAGTTCAGGAAATAATTTTAAGAGTTATTCAAGAAGAGGTCATCAAGTTAAAAATCTTCTTCAAAAGAAGGAAGTGATTACAAATTTGAAGAGAGAGAAGCTACAGAAAGTCATTTCTAGCTATCCCCTTTCTAGGACTAATATAGATAAAGAACTAAAACAACAAAACACAACATCAAAAAAGAAATCATCCAAATAATAAATAAACAAATGAATAAAACAGATTTTTTTCAAAAGAAAATACAAATAGCCCTCAAATATATGAAAAAATATTCAATATCATTAGCAATAAGGGATATGCAAAACAAAACTTCACTGAGATTTTACCTCACATAAAAATTACCTCAAATAGAATGGCAGTCATCAAGAGTGCAAATCATAATAAAATGTAGAGAGAATCTGGAGATAAATAGAACACTTTTTCACTCTTGGTGGGACTGTAATTAGTAGGCCTACTATGGAAATCAGTATGGAGTTTCCTCAAAAGTTTAGCCATAGAAATATCATATGATCCAGCTATATATTACTTCTTGGGATATATCCTAAAAGATTACAGTCATCATACTGTAGAGATAAATGCATATCCATGTTTATGGCAGCACAATTCATGATAGCCAAACAATGAAACCAGCCCAGGAGTCCATCAACAGAGGAATGGATAAGGAAAATGTGGTATATACACATTAGCGTTTTATTCATCCATAAAGAAAATTGAAAAAATGAAGTTTACACCTTTTCCAGTAAATATGGATGGAACTTGAAATCATTATATTTAGCAAAATAAGTCAAACCCAGAAGGTCAAAATTCTTGTGTTTGCTCTCACACTGGAAACTAGCAAGAAAAAAGGCAAAGAAAAGTGTAGGGAGGGCAGAGAAACTACTAATAATCAAAGGGAGATCAGCAGAATGGAGGAAAGAGACCAGGGGATGGAAAAGAGCAAAGGAGGGAAGAGTGATGTGATGTGCAGTGACTTTGTCCAATTATATTGCTATATTGTTTGCACGTACAAATGGAACAACAATCCCATCGTTACGTTGAATTGCAAAGCACCAATAAAAACTAGTGGGAAAATGCAGCCCTGTGGCTTCTGGGATGAAACCTGTATAAAAGGCTTCAAGGCTGAAGAAAGCACTCTCTTGTTTATCTGCCTTGCACCTCATGAGGACAGAGCAAGATGCCACTTTGGAAGCAAAAAGCAGCACTCACTTGACACCAGTGTTGGCACCTTGATCTTGATTCCTCCAGAACTGTAAGATGTTAATTTCTCTTCTCAATCTACTACTCACTATGGTGTATAAATTACCTATCCTGAAACATGTTGTTACAACAACATCAACTGAGGCACTTAGTTAATCCAGCTAAAAGTTTTCATTCAAATATGATGATCTTTTAAAGAAACAAACAATATGAATAATTTTTTTCTATTATCTATTTTACTTTTTCCCTGATCTAATTTTATTTTTTTCTTCGTTCTTTTAACTTTGGGTTCTTTTTTTTTGTGTGTCTGTTTTTCTGTTTCTTTTTGTTGTTCTTTTTGTTTGTTTCTCAGCTTCCTGAAGGAGTTTTTGAGTCAGGTTTCCTTTTCTATAATAACAATCTGAGATAACTCAACTTGTACTGAGAGGAGGCTTATTGTGACTCAGTTTTGGAGGTTCCTGTTGATCATGTTACTTTCAACCTGTGGTGAGAAAGGAATTCATGATGGAAATACCTGCAGGAGCAAAACTGCTCACCTCATAGCTGGGAGTGAAAGAAGAGGCAGGGGCTGGAGTCCCACCACCCTCCTCATTCAAGTCAGCCCCCACTAAGACACACCCATTACAGGTTCCCACATCCCACAGTAGTATCAGACTGGGAACCCTGCTTTTACCATATAGACCTTGGGGAAACACAAAGTATGTAAATTACATCAAGGTCTAAAGTTAGGCTGGTTGTTTAAGATCTTTCTTCTTTTGAAGTACAGGTATTAGTCACTATAAGCTTCCATTTTTGTACCCCTTTTCCTTCAGCCAATCAGATTGGGTATTTTGTATTTTCAATTTTATCCACCTGATGGTATTTTCTCATTTCCCCTTTGATTTCTTTTTGATTCATTGCTTGTTCAACTGTGTGGTTTCATTTTCGCCTATTGGAAAAATTTCCAGTTTTCCTTCTACCATTACTTTCAAGTTTAATTGCATTAGAATTGAAAAACATATACTTGGTGTGATTTCAATCTTCTACATTTATTCTTATTCAGAGACTCAAATAGATATATAGTTAATCTGTCCTACAGAGTATTTTAGGAGCACTTCAGAAGAATGTATTCAACTGTTGCTGGTTGGAAAACACCATGTATGTACCTTAGGGTCATTTTTTTTTTTTTTGCGGTGCTGGGTCTTTTAATCTGCAGTGTTATTCTAGCCCTCTGTATATTTAATGATCTTCTATCTCTATGTTGTCTCCCTATTGAAAGTGGGGTATTAAAGTGTTACTATTTATCCCTTCAGTTCCTTCAATGGTTTATGTATTCTGATTCTCTGTTATTGAGTGCATGCATAATGATAAGATTTTCTTTGTGCCCAATTAATTGACCCATTTATCATTATATAATGTCCTTCTTTGACTCTTTTCACTGTTGTTGATTTATTCTATTTTATCAGATGTTCATATGACCACCCTGCTTGCTTATGGTTACTATGCACATGAAATATTTTCCCATCCTTACATTCTGTGAGTCCATAATTATAAATTGAATTTCCTGTAGATATTATTTTGAGGAAACTTGTTTTTCTTATTTTTTATCCAGTCATCCACTCTAAGTATTTGGATTGGATGTTTAATTCATTTGCACTTAGTATAATTATGGACATGGTAGTATTTACTAATGATACAGGATATTAAATCAAGAAAAGCAGAGCTCTTCTGTTAGGGGGTTGAATGGATAAAATGTTGGATGATCTTTGCTGGAATTTAATACTGTACACTCAAAGAAATTGGAAACTCAGTCGACCAAATATATTAGGGAAGGAATTCCCAGTGTTACAGCTATGGAAGCTACAGCAGCAACCATTGGCACAAACTGGAATAGTTACTCCATGACAGGGGAAATTGATAAAGGCTTCAAAGAAAACTGCATATTGGGGAGGACTGTGGCATGTCTGTGAAAGGAGAATTTAGAGAACAAAGACACTGCCTGGTCATTGTACAATATCTTGTGCAGGAAACAAAAAACTGCATCTCTCCCAACACTGTGCAGAGGGCAAAGGAAGGAACCATTTTGCAACCTGAGCATGGTCCCCACAGCAGCTGAGGAAGTCAATTTCTCACAGACCTGAGTCATGCCCAAAAAACTAGTCTGGCAAACCCATGTTGCTTGAGAGAGAGTGGGCCTCAATGACCAGGAAAAAACAAGCAGGTTGTATATTGTTTGCATTATATGAGGTTATTTTTTGTCTCTCCCTTTGTGGTGAGGAACATGTTTCTCAAGGTGAAAATTCTACTCCCTCAGATCCATATTGCTGGGTGTGTAGACACCCAAACAACATGAAAATAAGAAACAAATTGTCCCAAAAAAACCAAGATTCTTCAATAATAGAACCACTAATTCCACAGAGGAAGCTCTATCATAGAAGGAGTTAAGAATGTACTTACTAAAACTGATCTGCAAGGAAAAGGACAACTTAAGGAGTGACATTAGACAGAGATCCCAGGAAAAGAACGATCAGGTCAATAAAGACATAGAGATTCTGCAAAATAATCAAGCAGTAACACTTGAAATGATGCAATCAATAAACCAAATTAAAAATTCAATGGAAAGAATGAACAACAGATTAGAACACTTGGAAGACAGATTTTTAGGCAATGAAGACAAAACTTATCATCTTGAAAACAAGTTGACAATGGAGAGAAGATGTTGAGAGACCATGAACAGAATTTCCAAGATATATGACATAACTGAAAAGACCATTTTAGTATTTAACAGGATGGATGAGGGCATAGAGATTAAAATCAAAGGAATGCACAAATTTTTCAATGAAATTATATCAGAACACTACTGAAACCTAAAAAATTAAAAGGAAAATTAAATAGAGGAGACTTGCAGGACACCAAAAGTACTAAATTATAACTGACCCAAATTAAGGCACATTATAATGAGAGTGAGTAATATATAGAATAAGCATAGAAACTTAAAGGGCATGAGAAAATAATCAAATTACATATTGTGGGAAACCCCTCCTAACCCCAACTCATATCTCAACTCAAGCACTCACTTCTTGGAGGTCTTGGAATGATATATTTCAAGCTCTGAAAAAAAAGAAATGGATGGTAAGCAAGAATTTTGTATCCAGCAAAATTAAACTTTAGATTTGAAAATGAAATAAAAATCATCATGATTTAAAAAAAGTTAGAATTAACTATAACATGTTTTCAAAAAATATTCCATGAAGATGAAATGAAAAAGAAAAAAGTGAAAACCAGCAAAGTAAAGAACAACACCAAAGGAATTATCAAGAAAAGGAAAAATTAAGTTAAATTGAAAGCAAGAAATAAACCAAAATGAGCAGAAATACAACTTGTATCTCAGTAGTAACTTTGAATGTTAATGGCCTAAACTCATCAATCAAAAAAACAATGAATGACAGATTGGATGAAAAAAATAGACCCAACAATATATTGTCTCAAAGCGACTCACTTCATAGGCAAATACATCCATAGACTGAAAGTAAGATCATGGGAAAAAAATGTATATTCATATGGATTGTGTAAATGAGCAGAGATTTCTATCCTCATATCAGAAAGAGTGAATTTTTTTATTTTTTAATTTTTTTACGTTTACATAGGGTAATGATGTTTCTTTTTTTTCCCTTCCCCCCCACCCCTCCCACCCTTTTCCCTTTGTACAGTCCTTCTTTCCTTCATTCTTACCGCTCTCCTTAGCCTAACTCTAAACCTAACCCTAAACCTAATGCTAACCCCTCCCACCCCCATTATATGTCCTCATCCGCTTATCAGCGAGATCATTCGTCCTTTAGTTTTTTGAGATTGGCTTATCTCACTTAGCATGATATTCTCCAATTTCGACCATTTGCCTACAAATGCCATAATTTTATCATTCTTCATTGCGGAGTAATATTCCATTGTATAAATATGCCACAGTTTCTTTATCCATTCATCAACTGAAGGGCATCTAGGTTGGTTCCACAATCTGGCTATGGATGAATTGACTGAAATAGAGAAAGAGTGAATTTTAATCAAAGTTAATCAAAAGGGACAAAAGAGGACATTGCATATTGCAAAAGGGATCATCTATCTATATCAAAAACACATTCTCAGTTTCAAGTAAACAAATAGATGACAAACGAGTACAATGGGTGGATTTAACATAACCCTCTCATTACTGGATGGATGTTCCAAAAAAAACCACTCAATGCAGAAAGTACAGAACTAAATAATACAATCAATAATTTAGAGTTAACAGACATATATAGAATAATTCATCCAGCAATGAGCAAATACACTTTCTTCTTGGCATCACAGGGATCCTTCTCTAAAATAGAACCTATCTTATGCCACATAGCAACTCAGTAAAAACAAAAGGAATGGATATATTACCCTGAATTCTAACAGATCATACTGAAGTTAATTTAGGTATCAATGATAAAACAAAAATAGAAACTGCACTAACACCAGGAGGCAACATAATACAGTAAATCTAGGATGATTTTGATTTAAGTAAGCAGGGTAAAAGTTCCAGAAATTGATTTGATGATGCTATAGAGACAGGCAGATTCAAGAGTACTGGTAGGATGTTCTCCAGGGAGGGGAATGATGTGGGATTAAGATAAGTTCAGAATTGCAGAAGATTGAATCTGAATATCCACAGACCAAATTTTCTCCCTCTACAGGATCAGTAAAAAAATTGTGTTCTTTTCATTTCTACTAAAGGAAACAACAATACAAGTAGGAGGGCATGGTGGCATATGCCTGTAATCCCACCAATTTAGGAGGTGAGGCAGGAAGATCACAAGATCAAAGTCAGCCTCAGCAATTTGGTGAGGCTGTATGCAACTTAGAAGGATCCCATTTCTAATTAAATAACGAAGAGTCTGGCTATGTAGCTCAGTGTTTAAGTGCCCCTCGATTTAATCCCCAGTACCAAAATAAATAAATAAAATCACCTCCCAGAATCCCTCATTGTGCACCTGTAACAGGCTTCTATTTTATTGTGGTCTTCACAGCTAAGTGACTTTTATGTATCTTCTACTTGTACAAACTACTATTTAACACTTCTTCAGTTTCACTTCCTGACTCTACCACCCACTCCTTCAAAACTGCTTTGACAAGGGTCAGATGTGGCTTTCCTACTGACAAATCAAACGGTCAATTTCTGTTCTCAGTTCCTCAGGAGCATTTGATGGAGACGATCGACTCTGTAAGTCCACAAATTCACTGACTTAGTAGTATACAGCATAAGAACTAGAAAGTGAGAGCATAATATGACATGTAATTTACATTAGTGTAATAAAGAGAACACTTTAATGAATAATGCAACCATGCATTTATGGGCCTTTTAGATGAAAAGTTAAACTATTACAATGGATAGTTCAAAACCACAATCACCAAAGGCATGGCATTTTTCATCTTATTATTATTATACCAAAAACTAAAGCCTTTGCCTTTACTTTGACCCTGTTGTCTTCTCAAAGATGCCAAGATATCAAAACAAATTGGTCAAGGGCAATGGCAGAGAAGAAAATGAAGCTAGTTTTATGACAAAGTCACCCATTATTTCCATTATTCCAAAGCATTTATGCTTACATTTTTTCTCACCCTGAACTCCACATAAAAATTAAAACACAATTCCTTTCATATTAGCACTCCCAAAATGAAATACTCAGGTATAAACCTATCAAAGTCTATATAAGATCTACAATAGAAAAACATAATCTGATCAACAAAATCAAACAAGAACTAAATTACTGGGCAGATGATCCATCTTCATGGAGAGGAAGACTCAATCATTTCAAGATCTTAGTTCTTCTCAATGTAACTTATAGACTCAATGCAATCCAAATAAGTTCTTAGTAAGTTACATTGTGGATATTGACAAAGTGATTCTAAAGTCTGTATGAAAACACAAAAGACTCATAATAAACAATGCAACATTGAGAAGAACAAATTTGGAAGACTGATATCACCTGACTTCAAGAATTATTATCCAGCCACATCATCGAGAGAGAGCAGAAAAAGATAATATAGAGATAAAAAGAAATCACAGATGAGGTGACATTGTTTTCAAAAGACACAAGTTTGACCCAAAATATACAACAAATTTGTAAAAATCACAATAGGAAAACTGACTTCTTCTGCTCCAGTTCTCCTTTTAGATTTTCAAATATTCTGTATTTCATCTAATCTGTTTGTGTTTATCCCCTTAAATTATAATGCATTTATTATTTCCATACTACTCCTCCAAAGATATAAGGAAACTTCATCTCCAATAATGATGTTATCATCTTTGATGCATTATTAAAGAGTATTTTTGTTTTATCTTTTTTTAGATCCAAATAAAATATTACTATTTTTAGCTAACTATTCTTTAAATATTTACTTGTTCTACAGATACATCTTCTTCTTATATGTGAATTTCCCTTTGAAATTTCATTTCATTTTTATCTACAGCACATTCTCTGAAGTCTATTAATGAATTTCTTTTCTGGAAACACAGTTTGGTTTAAAGGATAGGACAGACACAGACTTCTCCCAAGGGAGAATCAGAACCAGAGGTGGAATTTCTTCATGACAAATTTTTGGTGTTACTTTCTTTAACATGTTTTTTGAAATGGCTTGATTTTGTTCATGTCCTTTAGGTTTCTTCGATTTTCATTGAGGTGCTGGGTGTTGATCTATGCACACACTCTAACATAAACACTCCTGAAGTCCACCTTATTCCTTATTATACTTATATGTCAAGACTATTAAAAAACACAGTAATCTCATATTTCTGGCACTAATGTTTTATAACTTAAAAATATTCCTCTACTGCCATCATTAATTAATTCCATTAATGATATTTTTTGGTGAGTACTCCTATTACTGTCCTTTGAAATGGTCAGCTTTTTATGTCTATCTATTTTTAAGATTCTTCTTCTTACTTCTAATTTACTTTCAAATTCATTTGCTAAATTATGAATTATTTTATCAGTTCAGCTTGAAGATATTGTACTTTAATTTTATAATCCTGTTGCCTAATTCATAATGGAAGCTCTGCTTATTCTATTTTATGATCTTCTCAGGCTTCAATTTGGTACTTTTAATAGCATCTGTCTACAATGCTCTATACTCTTTTGTATGATCATTAGCACCATATTTAGCATTCTGAATAATTTTGTCTTTTTGAACCATATTTTACGAAGTTTCCTTAGTTTGGTCTTCAATTCATTTACTAATTCTTTCCTTCCCTGTTTCTGATTTAATCTTCATTCCACACTGGAGGATGTAAATTGCAGCAGCATATGATCTCTTTAATTTCTCAGGTACTTTCTGTTTGTAATGATGCCTTTTCTGTTCTGATAATAGGTAATTTCATTGTATATTTTGAACTTTGAATTCTATAACCATTTAAAAATAATCACAATCTCTACATGGCCTGGAAACGGGGACAGTTGCAGGGTTCACTTCAGTTGTTACTCACTTTCAAACATCACTGTCCTTCATTCATTGTCTGACACAGTGTCTAGAAAACCACTTATTCATATAATCTGATTTCTATGGGATGTTCGGGCAAGGGGGTTTAATCTGGTCCATGTTACTTTATTTTGATTGGAAGCAGATATCCTTATTCATCAAGTGTACATCTAAATAGATCAAGGCTCAGTCTTCATCTTAATTGAAATAACTGTAGTGTCTCTCAAGATGATCTCTCCCTCATTTTTGCCTGTGGATTTCAAGGTATGTCTTCATCTAGTTTTATTTGTATTTCCAGTGATTCCTTCTTAGTCTCCTTGATGGTCTGCTTCAACTCTCAGATATAAACCTGTGTCAGAGTGTCAGCTATCTTTATGTCTGTCTATACCCACCTGATCTTGTGTCCTCAACTTGTCTTAAAACTTTAGAAAATATCTGTACCTTAGGAGCCTCAAGTTAATACCTCTAACCTGGATCCCAGACCTGCAGACCCCACACTCTCATCAACATATCCACTTGACCATCTCACTAGGTGTCCTAACCTTAACATGTCTAAATACATTATCATGTTGTCCACTGACCTCACAACTAACCTCCCAACCCCTCCATTCCTCCTGCAGTGCTTCCTGTATCAACTAAGGCAAACCTCAATTTCATCCTTCACCTTGCTTAGGATAATCTCCTGGAACTATCCACAATGCTTCTTTTACATAGACTTTCCTTTCAAAATACATCCAGAATCTAATGATTTTTTTTATCACCTCCTTGATTCCATCCAGGTCTACATCACTGTCATTTCTTATCTGACTTATTGCAATAGCTGCCTAATTGGTCTTCCTGCTTCTGCCTTCGCCTTCCTTGAGAATTTCTTCTCAACAAAGTGACCAGTGTGTGCCTCTTAAAATTGAAGTGAGAACATTTTATGCCTCTTCTAAGAACTTTCCTATGGTTTCCCCATATTAGAGTAAAAGTCAGAATTCCAATCTTAGATACAAAGTCAGAATCCTCACAAAGCACTGCACAGTGCCTCATTTCCCTGACGAACTTAATGCACATTTTTTGCTAAATGCACTGTAACTCTGCTGAAATCCTTAAAGATCTTTGAATGCACCAGGAAATGCTCTTCTCTAGTTAAATACGCATCACTCTCTTACATCCCACGTCCATGTGTTGCCTTAGTGAAGCCCTCCAAAAGCACCCTTTTAAAAGCAAACCCCTGACTGACTTTCTCTCTCTCACTCTCTCTCTCCTTACCAGGAAGAGCATTGAAAGCATCCATTGCTTTATCCAGTACTCTGTGTAAGGACATCTCAGTTGGCTTCTTTCTTTTAACAATCTTGAATTGAGCATGCTTTCTATCCTCATGTATAACTGATTAGAACAAATTTAAAATAATCAAAGTTAAACAAGCATCCATTCCTAAAGTATTATTTGTATTTTTCTTATTCTTTCTCCCCTTCCAGTAGAACGTGTGTCCTACAACAGTAGAAATTTTTCTTGGTTCTCTAGTTAGCAATTTAAACACAGCCTAGCACAAGTCACGTACAAAATTTTATATTGGCTAATGAATGTAAGAAACTAGAGGCTTTGGAAAATTGTTCTGAGAAGTATTCTAAATTAA
Source organism: Sciurus carolinensis (assembly GCF_902686445.1). Taxonomy (NCBI): domain Eukaryota; kingdom Metazoa; phylum Chordata; class Mammalia; order Rodentia; family Sciuridae; genus Sciurus; species Sciurus carolinensis. The sequence continues at coordinate 85,758,246 of NC_062221.1, read as the reverse complement.
TTACCTGAAAAGTATTATAACTGCTTACTTGAACTGCAATCTTTGGCAATGGGGCAAAAAGCATTCAGGAAAAAAATATCTAAATCCAATTTCCTCTGTTGTCTGGCTTTTTTTTTTGTTTAGCCTAATATGTTCAAGGGTCAATGTTATACACTCATCGGTACCTCCATCCCTTTTACAGCCAAATAATATTCTGCTCTTTATCAAATGACAGCAAATTGGATGGTTGCCACCTTTTGCTCTTCTACATAACACTTCTATGGACCCTTGGTGCAAGTTTTGTGAGCACATGTGCTATGACTGCCTTTTTCCTTTTGCAGTGTTGTGGATTGAACCCAGGGCCTTGTGCATACTGGGTACTCTACCATTGAGCTACCTCTCCTACTCCATGGACATATGCTTTTCATTCTCTTGGATATGTACCTAGCAGTGAAATTGCTAGGTCATGTGGTAACTGAATAATAACTTTCTAAGGAACTGTCATTGTTTCTAAAGCAGTGCAATATTTCAAATTTCCACCAGCAATATATTAGTGTTCCAATCTTTTTTTTTTTTTTCATTTTTATTTTTGTAGTACTAGGAATTGAACTCAGGAGTGTTCTTCCTCTAAGCGACATCCACAGCCTTCTTTCTTTCACTTCAATCTTGCAATCCTCCTCCCTCAGCCTCCCAAGTTCCTGGGATTAGAGGTGTGCACCACTGAACCTGGTCTAGAATTCCAATTTTCCCACATTCTCATCAGCACTGATTATTGTCTGACATAAGATGTAAGGTGGTGTTCTTTGGTTTTGGTTTATATTTCCTTATTTACTAATTACGTGGGGTCACAACAGACATGGGGCGATGGGTGAAGTTCTTCACCTCTACTGCTAGAGCATTTACTTGAATACTACCTGCTATGCACCTTTCTCAGAATTGTGAGCTTGCTTTCCTCTTTTCTGGACCTTGATATTCAGAGGCTAAAGTTCAGAGACTGAACAATCTAGAGATATTATTAGATAATCTCTTTCTTAGTCCCTTTTTTTCCCAGTGATTTTTTTTTTTTCTGTGCTGGCCAGAATGGCCTCAAATGATCCTTGTGTGTCCTCAGCAAGTAAGTCTGCATATATCTGCCAGTTGCCCAGCTCAATCACATCATCACTGATTCTTTCTTTCTTTCTTTCTTTCTTTCTTTCTTTCTTTCTTTCTTTCTTTCTTTCTTTCTTTCTATTGTTTTCAGTGCTGAGTCTCAAACCCAGAGCATTGTGTGTGCTAGGCAAATAGTCTACCACTGAGTTACAGCCCCAGGCTGTGCCACGGATTTTTAAAACTTAGTCTTCAGTGATCTCTTTAAAATGATGGATGAGTCCATATAACTTCTAGGCCTTTTCAGGTTTAGATTCCTAATATTACAAAGTACATGGTAAATAAAATAAATTCTTTAGAAATTCCTTCAACACTAGAGAATAAACTTGCAGTTATTTGCTCATGAAATCTGAGGGACTAAGAAGTCTAACCAATGTGAACTACTGAGAGAAGCAGGTATTAACGAGGATGATCTGGTTGCATTCAGATTTTATGTCAACCTATATTCACAAACTGACACCATAAATGAAAGTATATGCTAGGGCTAGAGCTCAGTGGTAGAGCACTTGCCTAGCATGTGTGAGACCCTAGGTCTGATGCCCAGAACTGAAGCTAACAAAACAAAATAACAAACTATAAAACACCACAATTAAAGGTAAATAGATGGAATGATGTTATTGTGTCCATTTAAATGTAAAATTTTTTTAAAAAGTAAGAATAAATTTTTCCCTTCCTTAAATATGAAAATAAGATGAGATTTTACATTATTCTTTGCTCTACAGTTTCTGAATATAAACTAAAGGATAAATGATATATTTGGGATAAGGTAGCTGTATTTTTATTCTTATTACCATCTGAGTAGAACAACAAAGTGCACATTATTTCTAACTACTAAAAATCTCATTCAAAATATTCTAGTGTAATACAAAGAAAAATAGATATAAATGATATCATCATATTAATTTTACCAGGCATTTAATCAGACTCTTGAAACAAATAAAGCCACAGAAAACTGCTGTTCCAAGAAGTAGAAATAAACTTGTCACAATGTAAATATTTTGGCACATCAAAGAAGACACAAGTAAATGCCATTAGAACAACTCCTAAAATTGATTTTATATCAACTATGAAAAAAATGAGGAAAACAAATTAAGAATAAACAGAAAAATTCTTGTAAGATTTTGATTAGGTTTTAAGGGATTAAATATACTTTGTTAAGGGTTATAATATTCAGAACTATGAAAGAGTTCTGAATTCTTCCTTTAACCATTAGGTGGAACACAATTCAGAATTATATTTTCAAATAATATTGCCTTAATAAAAACAATTTCACTAGGTATTACACATATTTTATAATTCAGTATGAATTATAGAGTAGTCTCCCATAAATTTTCTAATTTTGTCACTTATGACAGTGATCCCTGTGACATAAGACAAGTCGTATCAGGTTCCATGACAATAAGCAAACCATTAACCTGAGTCTTCTATATAGAAAAAAGTTACAGACAGACAGATGAAACACTGGCTACAACTCAGGCAATTTGGAAAATTCTACTAACATTAGCAAACAGTACATCTAGATATTCATTAAAAAATATAAGGAAACAACAATTTCTTCACCTTCTGTGAACTAAATAGAGCCAGAAGCAGACACAATGCTATCACATTAAAACGTGTGTCTTATATTGTTTATGATAGTTCTTGTTTCCAATATTGAAGGGGGAGGGAAGGTGAGGTGAAGGAAGGGATACTGGGAATGTATCGCAGAGAGATTTTACCACACACTTACACCAAAAACAATTTTTAGTTTTTATTTTGAGATAGGGTCTCACTAAGTTGCTTAGGGCCTTGCTACATTGCTGAGGCAGGTCTTGAACTTGTGATCCTCCTGCCTCAGCCTCCTGAGTCACTGGGATGACAGGCATATACCACCACACCTGACTGAGTGGCATATTTTTAATAGCACCCCCATTTATTCTCAATTTGCCCTGTCTGGATGGTAAACTATTGTGGTGTCTACAATGAGATTGACCTGTGAATTGAGTTCTTCAAAGGCCTTAACCAGGCATGCCTGTAATTCCATCTCCAACACAGGTAGAGGTAGGAGGATTACAAGTTCCAGATCAGCCTAGGCAACTTCAGAGTCTGTCTCAAATAGAAAAAGATAAAAAGGGCTGGGGATGTAGCTCAGTGGTAGAGAGTATCTGCTTTCAATTCCCAGTACCACAAAAAAATAAATAAGGGTCTATTCCTCATGTCCAAGGTATCCTACACATAAAACCCTCAAACTCTCATTTGAGATAACACAACATGAGATACCTTGCAGAGAATGTGTATAATAAAAATGGCCTGTGCACAAAACTTTTGTTTATTCATCTCTTGCTAACCACACATCATCCTACCTTATCCAAAATGAAAGAAAATGTACCTCTCTGCACACAGCAGAAATCTGTGCTTCCTCCATATGTGTTTCTGTGACAATAAAAATAAGTGGCCCACCAGAGAGGGACTCCATGACTACAAGCAAATCATCTCCTAACAGGTAACTAAAAGTAGACCATGAAAAGCATATTCAAATGTTTATTTTTCTAAATATCTGATACTTTCTATGTTCAAGAGTTCAAATGTTAAGCACCATAAGAAGAACTCTAGAGAACTGATAGTTGGAGACCAAAGAAGAAAACTAGAAAGTTATTATGTAACAGCACAAACAAGTACTCAGGATTCATTGTGATATTCATTATGATTTTTACATCATAGTTTGCCCATAAAAATTGTTAAGGTGTATACATAGGAGGTTCCCAACCACAATTACCCTATCACATAGTAATTATTGGTCTTCTTTTGCAGATACGGAGATAGAGGCTTGAAAGTTAAGTAGCTCATCTAAGGTCACATAAGTGAAAGAATCAGCATCTGAAGTCAAGTTCTATGTATTCCAAAAATATGGCTGATCTTAACAAGCATTCTTAGCTGACATAAAATATTATTTGAAAAAAAGAAAAGTGTACCTGAAAAGTTTATTTCTATAAATGCAGTCCCCATTTTTAGAGCTAAAGTCTCAAATTATTTTATTATTTCTCCATCCTAAACAATTTGTTGAGTGGAAGAAAATAATGTATTACCCTTTAATACAACCACTAGTATCATTAATTACTGGTCAACTTTTGTTCATAAATATGAACACTTTTTACAAACATTGAATAATATACTTATTTTCCATTCTGTCTTTCATTGTTTGTAAATATCAATTTCTAAATTACATGAGTTTTGTTTGAGCAGGGCGCATACCAGGGATAGAACTCGGGAGAATTGGAACACTGAGATACATCCTCAGCTCCATTTTGAATTTCATTTAGAGACAGGACCTCCCTGATTTGCTTAGCAGCTTGCTTTCTTGTTGAAGCTGGCATTGAGTTCATGATCCTCTTGCCTCAGCCTTCCCAGCCACTGGGATTACTGGTATGCATCACTGCACTCAGCCTAAAGGATCTTTTGATAGACATATACAATTTGCCCATGAAGAACAGCATTTGAAATAAAACTAACCTAAATGTTTCAGAATTGTGTGCTAGTCACCTCTGTGGGTTAAGACGTGAATCCCAGTTGACCATTCCTTAATATTTCATTTCTGCTTCTGATCATTTGAAATGAATATTCACACCACCAACAATGTCCTTCATTTCTCTCTCTTCTCTCACTTACCAAGTAATGTCCTTGTCACAAAAGCACCTTCTCACCTGGAATATGCTATTTTCACCTCTCCTCTTTCTCCCTTAAGTTTACTCCTCAATATTGGCACTTAGAAGTAGCCAGCATCAATCAAACTATGAGATTTCAAATTTCCACATTTTTATCCCAGTGTTTAAAAGAACTTCAAACATATTTACCTGACTATGAAATTTACTCTATTTGGATTCCTTAATTCCTTCATCACCCAGATCTCATTAACGATCAGTTCCTTCCATGGCTCTCTCTGTAAGTTCATCCATTTGATGGCAACCTATAATGCAAATAGAATTGAATAAAAACAATGGTTTTGCTCATTCTCTTAGAGAATAACCAACACTGACCAGTTAATAAATTGTAGTAACATAAGTTATATGTAGTGAGAGCATAACTGCCAAAAATAAGTATTTTTACATACACACTATTTTTACACCACACACACCCTAAATATTTTTGAGATTGATTTGAAGTGGATTTACCATTCTAGGATCAGTCCAGTGCCAGGAACTCATCCTCCTTTTACTGCATCTTGGGAAAATATTTTTTTTAGTATTTGCTTGTTCATGACATAATTCCTTCTTTGTTCACCCTAAAGTGAGAATGGCTATAAAATTATATAGATGAATTCCTACAACATATACAACTTTAAAAATATATTTCTATTGGTCATGGTTAGCTTTATCTAGGTTTTCTCCTAACTGAAAGTAGCTATATGTCTAGATAAAAAAATGTTGCTACCTTCTTTCCCAGAGACCCATCAGTAGCAGCAAAAACTCTACCAGAAAGCCAAGGGTTTAAGACACAATCAGAGTTAAAATTTATAAATCACTGTCATTTATAATATCTGAAGACTTTACCCGTCTCACAACTGAAAAAGGATCAAATAACACTTAAGATTTAGAATCTTTGTTTGAAGAGTAAAATGACAGTTTATTTCTTTCTTTGAACAGAGAGGAAGTAGGGCTTCCATAAGACACGGATCCCCAGAATTTAGATTCTTAGAAACAAAACAAGGAAAGGAAAAGAGGAGGATATTCTTGTGGCTAAAACTTTTACTTGAGATAATTCAAACCTACAAAAATATTGGGAAAAAAGATAAAAGAAAGAATAATATACACTAAGGAATACAGAGCCCTGCTGAAGAAACAGAACTGCAAATAAGCCCAAGAATTCTGGGTACGCCCTTTCCTATGACATTCTTCCTCCACCCACGGTTACCTGTATCTGGTGTTTATCCTGTTTCATGTGCATCCTTTACAAGCACTTTTCTATAGTTGTAGTGATTGAATTTCTGTATTTCTCTGCAAATTGCTTTATTAATTTGCAATATACCTGGCTAAGCATGGTGGCACATGCCTGTATACTGTCCTTGGAAGCATCACAGTGGTAAGGTGCCTCTGGGTTCAGGCCCCAGTAACATAAATAATCAAATTAATTAATTAATTAATTAATTAATTCACCTGGATTTGTGATACTTGCCTCTATATATAGGTATTATTCATTCATTCTTAATTATTCAATATATGACATCTATTACCATGTTCAAAATATTAGTATAATTTTCAATTTTTTATTCTTATTCAATCCATTTTGAACTTGATTTAGTTGTTAAAATGAAATTCATCAGAAATTTCAAAAACTTCATTCTAAATTTCACTAATTCTTTCTAAATTTACAGAACATTTTCTAGAACTTAGTAACATTAAAAATTCAAGATGTTCATTTGATCTCAAGCAATAGAGGAAAGAGCATTGTTAGTGTACTTCAAAAAGAAATTGTGGAGCAAAATCAGACAGATTCAAAGATCATAATCATATGATTCAAAAACACTTTATATATGTATTTGTTTTTTGAGTACAGGGGGATTGAACCAAGAGGCAACTTACCACTGACCTAACTCCCCAGTCCTTTTGATTTAAGGAAATAAACTAAATTGCTGAGGGTGCCTGAAAACTTGCAATTCTCCTAACTCAGCCTCCTGACTTGGTGGGATTACAGATGTGTTCCACCATGCCCAGCTAAATGAATGGGATTTTGCTTGAAATGCCACGTTTTGCACACAGGATCTCACATATCCTAGAAAAATACTTCACAATGAACTATATATCCAGCCCCAAATCAATGTTTCCATGTATTATATAATCCTACAATGAAATTGACTTGCCTAGCACGTGGAGGCCCTGCGTTCAATCCCCAGAACTAACAACAGCAACACAAGATAGTATCTCTTCTCTACAAATGAAGCTTAGAGACACCTAACCAGCACAGATTAGAACTAAGTTTCTTAGGGAGTTTACATGACTGGAGGACCAACTGTTAACTTCTATGCTATGCCATCTCCAAAACAAGAAATAGATATTCACAGTCTGCTCCACTATGCCCAGCGATACATTATGGGTTTCCCCCTAAATCCATTCAAAATGACCTAGTGGACCATTAAACGGTCATGCCATATTTTAAGCAATTTCCTCCCAATGACTTCAATAAAGAGATAGAGATTCTGAAAATCAAGCCATAACACTGGAACGATGCAATCAATAAACCAAATTAAAAATGCACTGGAAAGCATGACCAACAGATTAGACGACATGGAAGACAGATTCTTAGGCAATGAAGACAAAACTTATCATCTTAAAAATCAAATTGACCATGGAGAGAAGATGTTGAGAGACCATGAACAGAACTTCCAAGAAATCTTGGATAACGTGAAAATACAAAACTTAAGATATAGCAGGATAGATGAGGGCATAGAGGTTGAAACCAAAGGAATACACAAACTACACAAAAGTTTCAATGAAATTGTATCAGAAAAGTTCTGAAACCTAAAGAATGAAATGGAAAATAAAATACACAAGGCTTGCAGAGTGCCAACTGTACAAAACTACAGCAGACCCGCTCAAAGCACATTATAAGGAGAATGCCTGACATAGAATATAAGGATAGAATCTTAAAGATTATGGGAGAAAAAAATCATATTACATATAAGGGGAAACAAAATCAAACCTCAGGTCATTTTTCTACCCAGACACACAAAGATAGGAGGTCCTGATATGAAAAAAAAAAAAAACAAAAAAGAAATGGATGACAACCTAGAATTTTGTTTCCAGCAAAATTAACCTTCAGATTTGAAGGATAAATAAAAATCTTCCATGATTAAAAAAATGTTAGGAGAATTCAGAACTAGAAAGCATGCACTATAGAACATTCCCAACAAAATATTCCATGAAGGTCAAATGGGATAAAAAAGTGAAAACCAACAAAGAAAAAACTATACCAAAGGAATTATCAAGGAAGAGAAAGTAAGTCAAATTAAAAACTAGAAATAAACCCAAAAGACAAGAAATACAACTTATATCTCAATAATCACCTTGAATGTTAATGACCTAAACTCATCAGTCAAAAGACATTGAATGACAGATTGGATGAAAAACAAGACTCAACAATATGATGTCTCGAAGTCACTCACTTCATAAGCAAATATATCCAGAGAGTGAAGGTAAGAGCATGGGAAAAATTGTATCACTCAACTGCATTGTGTAAAGAAACAGAGGTTTCTATCTTCATATCCAATATAGTGGACATTAAGTCAAAGTCAATCAAAAGGGACAAAAAAGGACATTCCATATTGCATAAGGCATCTTCTATATATATCAAACAAAACTTTCTGTTTCAAGAGTCAAATAGACAACAAACAGTTAAACCAGATGGATTTATCATACCTCTCTCATTACTGCATTGATCTTCCAAAAAAAGCTAAATGCAGAAAGTATAGAACTAAATAATACAATCAAAAATTGACAGTTAACAGATATATATAGAATATTTTATCCATGAATGAGCAAATACAATTTCTTCTCGGGAGCCTATGGATCCTTCCCTAACATAGACCATATCTTATCCAACAAAGGAACTCTTAGTAAAACCAAAGGATTGGAGATATTATCTTGAATTCTATCAGATCATAATGAAATTAATTTAGATATCAATGATACAATAAAAAATAGAAGCTACACTAACACCTTGAGGCAAAATAATACAGTATATCTAAGTGACTTTTGGTTTAGGAAACCAGGGTGAATGTTCTCCAAATTGATTTGGGGATGGTATCAAGATAGGTAGACATAAGAGTACAGGTAGGATGTTCTCCAGGGAGGGGAATGATGGGGGATTAAGATGAGTTCAGAATTGCAAAAGATGGAGTCTGAATATCCACGAAATAAAATTTTCTCTCTCTACAGGATCAGTAAAAGAATTGTGTTCTTTGATTTCCATTAAAATAAAACAAGTAGCAGGGCATGGTGGCATATGCCTATAATCCCAAGAACATGGGATGAGGCAGTAAGATCACAAGTTCAAAACCAACCTCAGCAATTTGTTGAGGTTGTAAGCAACTTAGCCAGACACCATCTCTAAATAAAAATAACAAAAGGTCTGGTGATGTAGCTCAGTGTTTAAGTGCCCCTCGGTTTAATCCATAGTACCAAAATAAATAAATAAAATCACATCCTGGAATCCCTCATGGTCCACCGGCTACAGGCTTGTATTATATTGTGGTCTTCAAACGGAAGTGGCTTTTATGTATCTTCTCCTTGCATAAAGGTTACCTTTCAACACTTCTTCAGTTTCACTTCCTGAATCCACCGCCTACTCCTTCAAAACTGCGTTGACAAGGTCAGATGTGGCTTTCCTACTGACAAATCAATGCCTCAATGCCTCAAAAGCATTTGATGGAGTTGATCTACTCCTTAAGTCCACAAATTCACTGACCTAGCAGTATACAGCATACAAACTAGGGAGTGAGAGAATAATCCCACGTATAATTTACATTAGTGTAATAAAGATGACACATAAATGAATAAGGCAACCTTAGTTTTATGGGCATATTACATGGAAAGTTAAACCATTACAATGAATAAATAGTTCAAAACACAGTCACCATAATCATGGCATTTTTCATCTTATTATTATTATACCAAAAACTAAAGCCTTTTCCCATACTTTGATCCTGTTGTCTTCTCAAACATGCAAGATTTCAAAACAACCTGGTCAAGGGCAATGGCAGAGAAGAGAGTGAAGCTAGTTTTAAGACCAAGTCATCCATTATATCCCTCATTCCACAGCATCTGTGCTCACATTCTTTCTCACTCTGAACTTCAAATAAAAATTAAAACACAATTCCCTTTATATTAACACCTTCAAAATGAAACACTCAGGTATAAACCTAACAAAGTCTATATAAGATCACAATAGAATAACAAAATCTGATCAACAAAATCAAAGAAGTACTAAATAACTAGGAAGATAGTCCATCTTCATGGAGAGGAAGACTCATTCTTTCAAGATCTTAGTTCTTCCCAATTTAATCTATAGACTCAGTGCAATCCCAAACATGTTCTTAGTAAGTCATATTGTGGATACTGACAAAGTGATTCTAAAGGCTTTATGAAAACACAAAATACTTCTAATAAACCATGAAATATTGAGAAGAACAAAGCTGGTGGACTGATAGCACTTGACTTCAAGACTTACCATCCAGCCACATCATCAAGAGAATAGAGCACTGGAAAATCAAGACACAAATGAATCCATGAAATGGAGAGATGCTTCAGAAGTATACCTATGTAAATGTAGTTACCTAGTCATTGACACAGGAGCAATGCAACACAATGAAGTAAAGAGATGTTTTCAATACATGGTGCTGGAACCACTGGACATTCATATGCTAAAAAATGAATCTAGACTTAGATTTTTTGACCTTCCCAAAAATCAACTCAAAATGGATCCCAGGCATATGTGCAAAATTATAAAACTCTTAGAAGATAAAACCTAAGAGAAAAATGAGAAAACCTTGGGTTTGACAATGACTTTCTATGTAATTCAACAAAAGTACACATGTAAAAGATTTATTAAGCTAGATTTCATTGGAATTTAAAATTTGTGCTCCAGAAAAGATATGTAGAGATAAAGACCATACATACACTGGTTAAGATTATTTTCTAAAGATACTGCTTTTACCCAACATATACAACAAACTTGTAAAAGTCACAATAAGAAAATTGTCTGCTTCTCTATTTCTCATTTTTATTAGATTTTCAAATATTCTCTATTTCTTTTAACCTGTTTAAGTTTATACACTTAAAATTATAACAAGCATTTGTTACTTCCATACTACTCCTCCACAGATTTAAGAAAACTTCATCTCCAATAATGATGTTATAGTTATGCATAGTTAAACAGTATTTTCATTTTATCCTTTTTTCTCTCCAAATTAAATGTTGCTATTCTATTATAAGTATTCTTTAAATATTTACCTGTTATGCAGATACATCTTCCTCTTATATGTGAATTTGCCTTTGAAATTTCATCTTCCTCTATTCACAGTACAAATTCAGAAGTCTCTTAGATTTTTTTTTAATTTTTTTGGTAATCTACTATCATTTAAGTATAGGATAGACAAAGATTTTCCTGAAGCAGATCCAAATCTGGTATCCCTTAATGACATATTTTTGGTGACACATTCTTTAACCTTTTTTTTTAAAATGGCTTGATTTTTCTCTTTATTTTTTGCTTTGTTTTTCTTTGAGGTGCTGGGTGTTGAACTAGGCACACACTCTAACATAAACACTCCTGTATTCCACCTTATTCTTTATTATACTTATATGTCAAGACAATTTTAAAAAACACAGGAATCTCATATTTCTGTTACTAAAGCTTTATAACTTAAATATATTAGTCTACTGCCTTCTGGTTTCCATTAGTGATATTTTTTAATGGGGATAACTCCTATTTCTGTCCTTTGAAATATAGTTCTTTTAATGTCTAGTTGATTTTAAGATTTTTTTCTTAGTTCCCATATAGTTTCTACATGGTTTGCTGAGTTATGAATTATTTTATCAGTTCAGCTTGAAGATATTTTTCTTTAATTTTATAATCTACTTGCCTAATTCATACTGGAAACTCTGTGCTTATTCTACACTATGATCTTCTCATGCTTGAATATGGTACTTTAAATAACATCTGTCTACCATGATTTGTATGCTTTTATATTATCTTCAGTACCATATTTAGTATTCTAAATAATCTTAACTTTCTGAACCATATTTTAGGAAGTTTCACTAATTCTTTCTTTTCCTGATTTGATCTTCATTCCATGCTGGAGGATTTAAATTGCAGGAGAATATGTTCTCTTTAATTTCCCAGGTACTTTCTGGTTTTGATTGGCAATTATGCCTCTGCTGTGTTGATAATATGCAATTACACTGTACACTTTGAACTTTGAATTCTATAGCCACTTAGAACTGATTATTACACGCTTAATCTGGTAATTTAAACAGGAGAGTCTTTGACATCTAAATCTGTTGTGAAATTTACTAGAAAAATAAGATATCCAGAATGGCCAAAGCCATACTTAGCAAGATAGGTGAAGCAGGAGGCATCACAACACCAGACCTTATATTATAATACAGAGCTATACTAACAAAAACAGTGTAGTGCTGACAATAAAAGAGACATGAAAATCAGTGGTACAGAATAGAGGACACAGAGATATAAGCACATAAATACACTCATCTCATACTAGACAAAAGTTCAAAAAATATTCACTAGAGAAAATAGCCTATTCAATAAATGGTGTTAGGAAATTTGAAAATCCATATGTAACAAAATGAAAATAATACCCTATCTCTCACCTTGCACAAGTCTCAACTCAATGGGGATCAAAGATTTAGGCATAGAACGGAGGCCCTTCTTCTAATAAAAGAAAAAACAGGCCCAAATCTTCACCATATTTGCTTAGGATTGGATTTCCTTAACAAGTCTCCAAAAGCACAAGACATAAAATCAAGTATCAACAAATGGTTAGGATTCTAACTAAATAATTTCTTCTCAGCAAAGGAAACAATCAACAATATGAAGAGATAACCTACAGAAAGCAAGGAAATCTTTGTCATCTTCACCCCAGATTTTAGTTATTAGTCACAACTCTTTATTTACTATTTAATGTTTGAATCTTTCTAGGATCATACTCTATCCTTCTACCTTCAATTGATACACCCAGTGACACAGGACAAGACCCCTAGGGTTCTTCTCGTGGCCCTGAAGATTTTGTCATTTCACAAATGCATATCTCTAGCCTCCACTGTAATTATTTTTATATAACTAATTTTAACTTTTAAAGATATTTACATAACAAAAATTCATGTATTTACCCATATAGTTAGAAGTACATTCAACTTTCACGTGTTTGATAAAGTTGTTATTTAGCTATGAAAAGGTAGATTTCTGGGTTCATTTTCTTCTTTCAAAACTTCATTCCACATTTACTAATTCACTTGAAACTGTTTCCCAGCTCACTGATTGTATTGCATTTAAAATTATTTTTCACCTCTACTTCATGCTTCACTATGGGTCCTTTCTGTTGCTACGATAATCTATCACCAATCCATCCTCAAATATTATTGTCCATAATGTGCTATTCAGTGTGGTGTCAATGGGACAAAAATTTCTGAAGAGAAAAACTTAGAGGAACAGGTATTTGGCTCACAGTATCAGAGGTTAAGTCCATGGTGCACAGATTCCATTGCTGTGGGCTCAAGGTGAAGCAGAATATCATGACAGAGGTCATGATGAAGGAGTGCTGCTCTGCTCAAGGTGGCCAGAAAGCACAGAGTGGGAGAACTAGAAAACAGAGATCAGGGCAAATGAACCCTTGGAGGGCAGCCTCCAGGGTCCCATCTCATCCAGCCACACTCCTACAGGTACTACCCAGTGCATTCAAACTAGGAGAGTCTGACTGGTGATGACTCTCCCAATGCTCTCATTTCACTTACAAATAGTCCTGCATTAACACAGGAGCTCTTCAGTGACACTTCATATCCAAACCACAACACAAAATTAGGTTAAATGTGGGTCTCTTCAAAATATGTCTTCCAAATATTTGACTCTTTAATACCTGGGTTATAATTATAAAAATTATTTTACTGACTTTGTATGCTAATTCTCTTATCTGTGTCATTTCTGGATTGGCTTTAGCTGAATATTTGCTCCTCATGATGAACTTGGTTTTCCTACCCCTTTGCCTGTCTGTTAAAACTTTGGATATCTCAGTGCTTGTTGTTCCTGGTCACTGGTGGACTCCTATAAAAATTCTCCTATGTATTCCAGGCAGATAAAGGCTTCTTTTATTTGAATGACTGACCTGTAATAGTATGGGGGCCATACAGGAGGTAGAGCTTTTTTTCTGGCTCTCTTCATCTTTGAACAATCTTGATATTCTCCTCTTCTTTCCTTCACCTAAAGGTAATCCTCACAAATCTTGTGTTCTCCCCTGTTTCAGATGATTGGGCCTCAGACAGTTCAGGGAAGATTCTCACATGTCTTATCTACCTTCATCTTGTGGGTATGCTGTACTGGAATCTGCTTTGTTTTGGGCCATGCCCCTTTATCTTCTGGACAGGCTCTAATACATGTGGATCTTTTTAGATTCCTGGTATCTTGAGAGCACCTGATGCACAATATTCACCCTTCTCATTCAGGATTCCTTTCTCACCAATGCCTGGATTGGGCAACTGCCCTTCCTGAAAGCTAAGGTGATTTTCCAGATTGAGCCTGGGAATGCACAGTCAAGCTCATACATGACCAGCCCATCTTTGGTCAGATTCTGGATCTACTGATAGTTGATGGATGACATATTGAATTTAACTGATTTCACTGGGGTACAGCAGAAGATGCTGAAGACTAGCCTCTTCTGAGGCCTAAGTATAATCATGGCTGTAGTTATGGCCATACAAATATTGTTGAGGTTTGTTCTTGGATGCACTTCTAAGCTATTTGGGTCTCATTTCTAATATTCGTGAGGTGGAAATGAAGCAGTGTTTAATTTAAGGGTGATTAATCTCCCATTATTGAGAGACGGCTTTCGTGAGTTTTCTACTCAGTATCTTGTGAAAGACAATGTTTTCCATAGTGGCTATTAGGAACAGGCACTACACCAGGGCCTGCAGATGTGGCACGTTCTTGTCTTTCCTATCTAGTTTTTCTGAGATGGGGGTCTAAGTGTGTTGCCCAGACTTGAGCTCACCCTCCAACTAGCTGGGACTATGGGGGGGCCCCATCTCCCCCAGACCTGAGTTTGCTTCCAGTGATGGAGCTTGAAATGAGAGCTCTGTGTGTGCTAGGATGTAATTGGCCACTGAAGTATACCTCAACCCAGTTCTTTCCAATCTGATCAGATAATTATACATCAGTTCTTCTCAAAATTGGTTCTACACACCATTCTCTTTGAATGCTTAAGGGGGGCCCTCCACAGGGCTTGGGAGGCTTCAGCTTTCCTCCTATCACAGCTTTTCCACCAATGCCCCATCTGGCTTATTACTATCCGTACATGGCCTGGAAACTAGGGCAGTTGTAGGGTTCACTTCAGTTGATTCTCAGTTTCAGACATCACTGTCCTTCATTCATTGTCTGTTGCAGTGACTAGAAAACCACTGATTTATATAATGTGGATTTTAGGGGAAGTTCAGGCAAGGGGGATTTATCTGGTCTATGTTACATTATTTAGATGGGAAGAAGATGTCCCCATTCATCAAGTTTTCACCAACATTACATCTAAATTCATCAAGGCTCAGTCTTCATCAAAATGGAAGTAACTGTAGTGTCTGCCAAGCTGATCTCTCCCTCACTTTTTGTCTGTGGATTTCAAGGTACATCTTTATCTAGTTTTATTTATATTTCCTGTCATTTCTTGGTAGTCTCCTTGCAGGTCTGCTTCATCAACTCTTAGATATGACTTGTTTCAGAGTGCCAGCTCTCTTTTGTTTGTCTAAACCCACTTGACCTTGTGTCCTCATCTTGCCTTCCAGCTTTAGAAAACATCTGTAGCTACGGAGCCTCAAGTTAGTATCTAACATGCATTCTAGACCTGCATACCCCACACTCTCACCAACATATCCACTTCACTGTCTCACTTGGTGTCCTAACTATAACATGTCTCAATACATTAAAATGTTGTCCTCTAACCTCACAACTAACCTCCAAACATCTCCACTCTTCTGTAGTTCATCCCATCTCAACTAAGGAAACTTCCATTTCATCCTTCCCCTTGCTTAGGTTAAACTCTTGGAACAATTGCTACTTTTATTTTACATAGACTGTCCTATAAAAATATATCCAGAATCTAATGATTTTTTTTATCATTTCTAAGATTCCATCCTGATCTATATTACCGTTATTTCTGACCTGACTTATTGCAACAGCTGCCTAATTGGTCTTCCTGCTCCTCCCTTTGCCTTCCTTGAGAAATTCTTCTTAACAAAGTAACCCTGTGTGCCTCTTAAATATATGTGAAACCATTTTATGACTCTTCTCAGAACATTCCAATGGTTTCCCCATATACAGTAAAATTCAGAATTCCCATCTTAGATAAAAAGTCAGAATACTCACAAAGCACTACACAGTGCCTCATTTCCCTGACCACCTTATTGTGCATTGTTTGCTCAGTGCAATGTAACTATGCTGAAATCCTTAAAGGTCTTTGAGGGCACCTGTAACTTTCCTTCTTCAGGGGTTTTGTAACTGTTCTTTCTTCTCCCTGGCATGCTCTTCTCTAGGTAAATAGGCATTTCTGTCTTATATCCTGTGTTCACATGTCACCTCAGTGAAGCCCTCCAAATAGACCCTTTTAAAGAGCTCTCTCTCTCTCTCTCTTTCTCTCTCCCCCCACCCCTCTCTCTCTCTCTCTCCTTACCAGGAAGAGCATTTAAAACATTCATTGTTTTATCCATTCATGTGTGTAAAGGCATCTGGATTTGTTCCTTAGTTTAATTATTTTGAATCAAGCATGCATGCTTACCCTCTTGTATAACTCATTAGAACAAATTTTAAAATATCAAACATAAAAGAGTCAATTCCTAATGAATTATACTTATTTCCTTATTGTTTCTCTCCATCCAATAGAATATAGGTTTTATAACAGCAGGAATTTTTGTTTGTTTTCTTGGCAACATCTTAAATACTGCCTGGCAAAAGGAAGGTACAAAATTTAATATTGGCTTAATGAATATATGAAACTAGAGCTTTTTAAAAATTGTTCTGAAACTTATTCTAAATAAATCACCTGAAAAGTATTATAACTGCTTTCTTGAACTGGAATCTTTGGCAATGGGGCAAAAAACATTGAGGAAAGAATATCCAAATCCCATTTCCTCTGTTGTCTGCCCTTTTTGTGCTTAGCCAAATACTTTCAAGGGTCAATGTTACAAACTCATCAGTACCTCCTTCCCTGTTACGGCCAAATAATATTCCACTGTTCATCAAATGACAGCTAATTGGGTGGTTGACACTTTTTGCTCTTCTACATAATACTGCTATGAATAGTTGGTGCAAGTTTTGTGTGCACATGTGCTACTGCTGCCTTTTTCCTTTTGGCAGTGTTGTAGATTGAACCCTGGGCCTTGTGCATGCTGGGCACTCTACCATTGAGCACCCTCTCCCACTTGATGGTCATATGGTTTTAATTCTCTTGGATATATACCTAGTAGTGAAAATGCTAGGTCATGTGGTAACTGAATATTAACATTCTAAGGAACTGTCAAATTGTTTCTAAAGCAGTTATTTTAAATTCCCACCAGAAATATATGAGAGTTCCAATGTTGCTTTTTCATTTTTATTTTTGTGCTACTGGGGGTTGTACTCAGAAGTGTTCTACCTCTAAGCTACATCCACAGTCTGCTTTATTTTGAGAAGGAGTTTTGTGAAGCTCCCCAGGCTGTCTTAAATCTTGCAAACCTCCTACCTCAGCCTCCAGATTCCCTGGGATTACAGGTGTGCACCACTGAACATGGCCAACAATTCCCATTGTCCCACATTCTCACCAGCACTGATTGTTGTCTGTCATGAGGTGTAAAGTGGTGTTCTCTAGTTTTGGTTTATATTTGCTTAATAATTAATGATATGGGGTCACAACACAGGTGGGAAGATGGGCAAAGTTCTTCACCTCAACAGCTAAAGTATTTATATTTGCTTAAAGTCATTCTGTTTGTGAAAGGACTTGAACATTGTCAGTTATACACCTTTCTCAGAGGTGTCATCTCACTTTCATCATTCCTGGACCTTGATGTTCAGAGGCTGAAGATAAAAGTTGATAATAGGATTTCCATATCCAGGGCACATCGATATGTAGGAAAAGGTACCTCTAACTTTGTAGTGAAAGCATCTATGGCTGGAGGTGTGGATCACTAGGATGCTTGCCTGGCATGCTCAAGTCCCTGGGTTCCATACTCAGCAACACATAGAAATAAATAAAGTAAAAGATCTACTTACAAGTAAGAAAAATATTTTATAAAACATGTATCCATCTAGGGTACATCAACTATGAACAAAGGTGAGATTATTCTTACTGATATTCCAAACAAGAAACCATACCACTTACTAATAAAAATCTACACTCTTGAGTATATACTTTCAACTGTGTAACTGAGAAGTTGTATGATTTGTAGATTGAAAGTAAGGGCAGAGATTAGGTTTTATAAAGTTTTGATTCTATGTTCTTGACCAATGAACAACAGAAGGAAGTTCTACGTACATATTAAGGAAAAGTATTTTCTTACAGAAAAGTTGGCTTTAAAATATTCTTACCCTTGAGGGACCTTCCTGGAGGTTTGGAGGCTCTCCTTTGACCATCTCAATAGCCATGATACCCAGAGACCAGATATCCACTTTAGGGCCATAACTTTTCCCTGTAACCATCCAGCAAGGTGTTCCAAGCACAGAAGTGTGTTTATTCTGCTCAGAGGTGATGTGAGCACAAAAGCCAACGTCTGCTAAGATACAAAAACAAAATATCTAGAGTTAATAGTTCTAGGAATAGTTTTATAAGAGAGCTCAGCTCAGATGACATAATTACATTTTAACTATTAGGTTCTTTTATTTATTTACTTTTTTTTAATTAATCATAAACTAATCCAAGCTGCGATTAAAATATATTAATGACGTTACATACTTCCACTTTTTCATTTACTTCCTACATTAGATTGCAAATTATTAGGAGAGTTTTTATCCTGAAGAATGTATTTTATCCAAAAAGTAGTATTAAAACTGTAAAAGATCCAAAAAGCTGGGGAGGGAAATCACTAAAGTGGACACCAAACCAAAATGCAAAGAATCAGGCAAAGGTCAAGACACTGAAACTTCTTTAGAAGAAAACAAAGAGAAACGAGAATTACTAAGAATACAATTTAGCAGAGTGTCTAGAAGGAAAAAACATATTTAAGCACAGTTGCACTGTCAAGGTACTCACCAGCGCTAATCTACTCCAATTATCTCAAGTGTAACTAAGGAACAGAAATCCTACGTTAGTATTGAGTTTGATTTTGTGCAGAGTCAGGATGTGTATTTACAGTCTTCTCTTCTAGTGTTAATGCCATTCAATGACTCTGCACTATCAGTGTCAATTTTTCCCTCAATCCCTTTTTTTTTTTTTTTCTTTTTATTGTAAACAAATGGGATACATGTTGTTTCTCTATTTGTACATGGCGTAAAGGCATACCATTTGTGTAATCATAAATTTACATAGGGTAATGTTGTTTGATTCATTCTGCCATTTTTTCCCTCCCCCCCTCCCACCCTTCCCCTCCATCTATACAGTACTTCCTTCCTCCATTCCTGCCCCCCTCCCTAAACCCAACTCCAACCCCAACACTAACCCTTCCCACCCCCATTATGTGTCATCATCCACTTATTAGCGATATCATTCTTCCTTTGGTTTTTTGAGATTGGCTTATCTCACTTAGCATGATATTCTCCAGTTTCATCCATTTGCCTGCAAATGCCATAATTTTATCATTCTTTATGGCTGAGTAATATTCCATTGTATATATATACCACATTTTCTTTATCCATTCATCAATTGAAGGACATCTAGGTTGGTTCCACAATCTGGCTATTGTGAACTGAGCAGCTATGAACATTGATGTGGCTGTATCTCTGTAATATGCTGATTTTAAGTCCTTTGGGTATAGGCCAAGGAGTGGGATAGCTGGGTCAAATGGTGTTTCCATTCCAAGTTTTCTAAGGAATCTCCACACTGCTTTCCAGAGTGGCTGCACTAATTTGCAGCCCCACCAGCAATGTAAGAGTGTACCTTTCTCCCCACATCCTCGCCAACACCTGTTGTTGGTTGTATTCTTGATAATTGCCATTCTAATTGGGGTGAGATGGAATCTTAGGGTGGTTTTGATTTGCATTTCTCTTATTACTAGAGATGTTGAACATTTTTCCATATGTTTGTTGATTGCTTGTACATCTTCTTCTGTGAAGTGTCTATTCATTTCCTTAGCCCATTTGTCAATTGGATTATTTACATTCTTGGTGTAGAGTTTTTTGAGTTCTTTATAGATTCTGGAGATTAGCGCTCTATCTGAAGTATGATTGGCAAAGATTTTCTCCCACTCTGTAGGCTCTTTCTTTGCATTGCTGATAGTTTCCTTTGCTGAGAGAAAGCTTTTTAGTTTGAATCTATCCCAGTTATTAATTCTTGCTTTTATTTCTTGTGCTATGGGAGTCCTGTTGAGGAAGTCTGGTCCTAAGCCGACATGTTGAAGCTCTGGACCTACTTTTTCTTCTATAAGATGCAAGGTCTCTGGTCTGATTCCGAGATCCTTAATCCATTTTGAGTTTAGTTTTGTGCATGGTGAGAGATATGGGTTTAGTTTCATTCTGTTGCATATGGATTTCCAATTCTCCCAGCACCATTTGTTGAAGAGGCTATCTTTTCTCCATTGCATATTTTTGGCCCCTTTGTCTAGTATGAGAAAATTGTATTTATTTGGGTTTGTGTCCGTGTCCTCTATTCTGTACCATTGATCCACCTTTCTATTTTGGTACCAATACCATGCCGTTTTTGTTACTATTGCTTTGTAGTAGAGTTGAAGATCTGGTATTGCGATACCCCCTGCTTCACTCTTTCTGCCAAGGATTGCTTTAGCTATTCTGGGTTTTTTATTCTTCCAGATGAATTTCATAATTGCTTGCTCTATTTCTGTAAGGTACATCATTGGGATTTTAATTGGAATTGCATTGAATCTGTATAGCACTTTTGGTAGTATGGCCATTTTGACAATATTAATTCTTCCTATCCAAGAACATGGGAGATCTTTCCATCTTCTAAGGTTTTCTTGAATTTCTTTCTTTAGTGTTCTGTAGTTCTCATTGTAGAGGTCTTTCACCTCTTTTGTGAGATTGATTCCCAAATACTTTATTTTTTTCGAAGCTATTGTGAATGGGGTAGTTTTCCTAATTTCTCTTTCTGAAGATTCATCGCTTATATGATTGTATACTTAGAGGAACCAGGAAATTCCACCAGAAAACTTTTAGATCTCATAAGTGAATTCAGTAAAGTAGCGGGATATAAGATCCCTCAATCCCTTTGAGAGAAACCTAATAGCTTGCACTGGAGACTCATGGATATATGAAATGCAGGCCACTTAACATGATGACTGCAGCCATACTAATTGAAGTCTATAGGATTTCAAAAAGTCACAGACATCTTATTCATGTTTGGGGTGGGAGCATATAAACACTTGAGTCTGAAATGGTGACGCCTGCCTTTTCTCAATCAAATGAGCGCCACTGATCTCTCTTCTGGGTTGACACCCTGAGTGCCATGACTATGGCAAGTGTAACATCACAGAGGCTCTGGAATGTGGGCTCCACCTGCTTCCAGTGACTTCTGACAGCAACCTATCCCCATTCCCACCTCACACATGTTGAAGACTCCGACATGCTGCTCTGACAATGTTGGCTATTTGGAGCTTAGGATGATGTGGATGTAGTTTTTCCCCCAAGGACTGGAGGCTTGATCCTCAGTGTGACAATGTTGAGGTGATAGGACCTGTAAGAGGCGGGGCCTAGTGTGAGGTAATTCAGTCACTGGGGATGAGGCCACAGTAAGGGAGTAAAGTTCTTCACCTGGGCCTCATTTGTTCCTTGTTATAAAAACAGCAAGACTGATCCGACCCAGTTTTCTGCCATGCAAGCTCTACCTCATGCATTTCCTGCCACCATGATGCCATTCACAATGTTGTGATGACCCTCACCAAAGTTCAATCACAGGGGATGCAAATCCTGGAATCTGAGTATGCCACCAAGTTGATGTTCTTCAAACTAAAGTGTAAAGATATGGAATTATAAAAATAAGTTTCATGGATAACAGCTACTCTACAAACTCAATATGTCCTGCTTTTGCTAATATTATTTTATATTTTCCTTGAAAGTTTGTAACAGTTTTCTGTTCACCTGTGAAAATGTAGAACTTTCAGTATGACAATCTGAGTTAATTTGAGATAATAGGCCATAATCAATATCAAAATGTATAAATGCATTCTACTTCATGTACAACTAATTAAAACAAGTAGAAAATTAATTAATAAAAAAATTCAAGACAAAAAAGATGTAATGCTCACTGCCAGTGCTAACACTGATCCTGATTAAATAGAAGAGGTAAGATAAGTACAACGATAGAAATTAGAATTACCACCCAGTACTTCTAACTCAAGACAGGTAAAACTGGATTGTTGGATGTTCAAGACCATAAAATCAATGATCACATGTTTTCTATGATATGTGGATGCTAATTCACAATAAGTTTTAAGGCTATGGAAGGATAGAACTACATTGGAATAGGTAGAGGAAGTGAAGGGAGGGAAAGGGTATGGTGATAGGAATGAATGTAGAATGAATCTGACATTATTATCCTTGTACATGTATGACTACATAACCCATGTCTTCCTACCTGGTGTCCATCCAAAAGAATGAGAAATTATACTCTACCTATGAATGATATGTCTGAATGCATTATACTGTCATGTATAGTTAGAAGAAATCAGAAGAAAAACAATGAACGGTGGAAGTCAGAGGTTGGAGGAGGAAATAAGCAAATTTAAATGTGCTACATGGTTTCTCTTAATTTCTTACACAGAAACTACTTAAAGATGATATTTATAATCAACAATGAAGCATACTTTAAAGATATGGAAAATTACTGAGGTGACCCCATTATAACACAATATGAAATGTATATTAGGGAGAGAATATCAAGGGTGTGGTTAAGTAATGATTTGATAAACAGAATAATATGTACAAAAGGAAACCAGAAGCTATTCATCAAGATAATGGGAGAATGATCTGGAGGCTTTTCTGTCATCTTCAACCATATCAACTCCACCATGGTCCCAGAACATTAAGATATAACAGGTTCAAGAAGGGTTCTAGAAGATTCAAAATTTTTGGTGTGCAGTGTTTCACTGACTGGCACTGCCTCAGATCTCTTCTCTCTGTATTCTAATGCAATGCTACTATGCTAGCCCTGCCATAGCCCAAGCAGGCTCAGGTATTATTCAGGACATTGATACCAAATATAAAGGTTATATTCCTCAGAAGCATGTATAAGACTAAATTTGCAGGCGCAAGCATGAAAGAGGGGTACAGACTTGGATACCCATTCTAGAATTTTTAAAATAGTTTTCCAGAGCCTTGGCACCTAGGCAGAGAATTTCCACAGGAACTGAGCTATGTACAAAGTCCCCACTAGGCTAATGACCAGCGGAGTTATAGATTTATTAACAACAGAGAGATTCCATTAGGGCGAAGCTTATTGGAACCATGGAAACAGGTCTTATCCAGAGATCCTACACCTGTAGAGCCACCAGCATGTAACCCCATCCTGAGAGAGACCAAGGTACCTGATTTCAACCTAGGAAACCTATAATCATTGATGTACCCAGCATAGCCATGAGGACAGCATGTCCTGATATTTGGAGGAACAAACCTGCATCACATTGACTAGAAGGTGGGTTAAAGGGTCTAAAAACTTATTCTCAATCTTAAAACTTTAATGTGGATTTTTCTGTCAGGTTTGGATTATTGGATCTGATACTTTCTTCTTGCCTCTATCTCCCCATTGCAAAGGGAATGTCTATCACATGCCTGTACTACCACCGTGTTTAAGAAGCACATAACTCTTGATTTCATAGTCTCATACCTGGAGGAAAATGACTCTCAGGAAGGATCATACATTGAGTCTGATTCACATAAGATGAAGATGATATGACTTTGAATTCAGACTTTTAATGGTGAATGGAGTCGAATGTTTTTGGGGTTACTGGAGTAAAATAAATGCATTTTACTAAAGGACATGAAAGTTGGGGATAAAGGATTGGATAGTATATAGCTGGAATGATGTTGTTCCCTTAAGAATTCATGCTGTAACTTAATGTCCTATAAGGAATATTTAGAAATGGGGCAAAAATTTGCTCAATACACACTGAAAGCACAGGAAAAAGGTCAAGAGTTATTCAAGAAGATGGCATCAAGTGAAAAATCATCTTCAGAGCAATGGAAGCAAGTAGGAACATGAATGTAGAACCTACAGAATGGGAGAAAGTTTTTTTCTAGCTATTCAGTTTGAGAGGATTAATATAGATAAAGAACTAAAACAACAAAACCCAACATCAAAAGGAGAAATCATCCAGAAACAAATAAACAAATTAATTAAACAGACATTTTTCAAAAGAAGAATCATCAATAGCCAACAGGTATATTAAAAAAATATTTAATGTCATTATCGATTAGGGATGTGCAAATCAAAACTTCACTGAGATTTTTACCTCACACAGTCAGAATGGCAGTCATCAAGAATGCAAATCATAATAAATTGTAGACAGAATATGGAGAAAGAAAGAACACTTTTACACTGTTGGTGCCACTGCAATCATTACAATCAATATGGAAATCAGTATGGAGTTTCCTCAAAAAGACTAGGCATGGAACCACCATATGATCCAGCTATATATCACTCCTTGGGATTTATCCCCAAGAATTAAAGTCATCATACTATAGGGATAAGTGCATAGACATGTTTATAGCATCAAAATTCATCATAGCCAAACAATGAAATCAGCCTAGGTGTCCATCAACAGATGAATGCTTAAGGAAAATGTGGTATATACACAATAGAGTTTTATTCAGTTATTACAAAAATTAAAAAGTGAAATTTATGTTATTTCCAGTAAATATGGATAGAACTCTTAATCAGGATATTAAGTAAAATAAACCAAACCATGAAGGTCAAATGTTGTGTTTGCTTTCAGAGAGGAAGCTAGGAAGAAAAAAAGGCAAAAGTTTAAGGAGGGCTGGAAATCTAATAAAAATCAAAGGGAGATCAGCAGAATAGAGGAAAGAGACCAAGGGTTGGAAAAGAGCAGAGGGGAGAGTGATGTGATGTGCAGTGACTTTGTCCAAATTATATTGCTATAGAGTGTGCCTGTACAAATGGAAAAACAAATCCCATCCTTATGTGGAACTGCAAAGCACCAATACACCAAGAATACAAATAATCCAATCAACAAATGGGCTAAGGAAATGAACAGACACTTCACAGAAGAAGATGTACAAGCAATCAACAGCTTTATGAAAAAATGTTCAACATCTCTAGTAATAAGAGAAATGCAAATCAAAACTACCCTAAGATTCCATCTCACCCCAATTATATTGGTGATTATCAAGAACACAAGCAAAAATAGGTGTTGGTGAGGATGTGGGGAGAAAGGAACACTCATACATTGCTGGTGGAGTTGCAAATTAGTGCAGCCACTCTGGAAAGCAGTATGGGGATTCCTCAGAAATCTTGGAGTGGAACCACCATTTGACCCAGCTATCCCACTCCTTGGCCTATACCCAAAGGACTTAAAATCAGCATATTACAGAGATACAGCCACATCAATGTTCATTGCTGTTCAATTCACCATAGCCAGATTGTGGAACCAACCTACATGTCCTTCAATTGATGAATGGATAAAGAAACTGTGGCATATATATACAGTGGAATATTACTCCGCCATAAAGAATGATAAAATTATGGCATTTGCAGGCAAATGGATGAAATTGGAGAATATCATGCTAAGTGAGATAAGCCAATCTCAAAAAAGCAAAGGACAGATGCTTTCGCTGATGAGCGGATGGGACATATAATGGGGTGTGGGAGGGGTTAGTGTTAGGGTTAGGGTTAGGTTTAGGGTTAGGGTTAAGGAGGGTGGCAAGAATGGAGGAAGGAAGGACTGTATAGAGCAAAAAGAGGGGTGGGAGGGTTGGGGGGAAGGGAAAAAATAACAGAATAAACCAAACAACATTACCCTATGTAAATGTATGATCACACAAATGGTATTCCTTGACTCCATGTAAAACAAAGAAACAACATGTATCCCATTTGTTTACAATAAAAAAAAAAAAAACTGAGAAAAAAAAAAAAACTAGTGGGGAAATAAAGCAGTGTGGCTTCTGGGATGAGCACCCTTATAAAAGACTTCAGGGCTGAAGGAAGCACTCTCTTATTTTTCTGCCTTGCACCTCATAAGGTCACAGCAAGATGCCACTTTGGAAGCGAAAGGCAGCACTCACATGACACCAGTGTTGGCCCCTTGATCTTGATTCCTCCAGAACTGTGAGATGTTAAGGTCTCCTCTCATCCTACTACTCACCAAAGAGTATAAATGATCCCGTTTTGTATTACATTGTTATAGAAGCACAGACTGAGGCACTTAATTCATCCAGCTCAAAGTTTTCAAATGTGATAAAATTTTTAAAGGAACAAAAAAAATCAAATAATAAATTGTAGACAGTATGTGGAGAAGAAAAGAACACTTTTTTCTGTTATTTGTTTTTTTTTTCCTCTGATCTAATTTTATTTATTTTATTCCTTCTGTTAACTTTGGGGTATTTTGTTTTTTATTGTCTATTTTATGTTTCTTTTGTTGTTGTTTTTTTGTTTCTCGAGTTCCAGAAGGAGTATGTGAGTCAGATTTCTATTTCTATACTAAGAATCTGAGATAACTCATAACAAAAGAAGATTATTTTACCTCAGTTTTGGAGTTTCTTCCCGTGATTGACCATGTTACTTTAACCTGGGGTGAGAAAGGAACTCAGGATGGAAATGCATGTAGGAACAAAACTGCTCACCTCATAGCTGGGAATGAAAGAATAGGCAGGGACTGGAGTCCCACCACCCTCCTCATACAAAGTTACCCCCCACAAAGACACGCCCATTACAGATTCCCACATCCTCTGAAGTATCAAACTGGGAACGTTGCCTTTACCATATGCACCTTGGGGAAACATGCAGAATCCAAATTTCATCAAGGTCTATAATTAGTCTGATCATTTAGGTCATTCTCCTTTTCTACTACAGTTATTAATCAGTATAACCTTCCATTTTATTACCCCTTTTACTGCAGTCAATAAGATTGGGTATGTTGTATTTTCACTTTTGTTCATCTGATGGTATTTTCTAATTTCCACTTCAATTTTGTGTTTGATTCATTGTTTGTTCAAGACTGTGTGGTTTCATTTTTGCCTATTACAAATATTTCCAGTTTTTTTTCTACCAACGCTTTCTAATTTCATTCCATTAGAATTGGAAAAATATACTTGGTATGATTTCAGTCTTCTAAGTTTATTCTTATTCAGTGACTCAAATAGATATATAGGTATATCTGTCCTAGAGAGTTTTCCATGTGCAATTGAGAAGACCGTATTTGACTGTTGCTGGGTGAAAAGTGCCAAGTGTATATCTTAGGTCCATTTAATCTGCAGTGTTATTCTAGCCCTTTGTATCTTTAATGATCTTCTGTCTGTATGTTCTCTCCCTATTGACAGTGGGGTATTAAAGTTACTAATGTGTTACTATTTCTTGTTTCAGTTCTGTCAATGGTTTTTTTATGTATTATGATGCTCTGATATTGGGTGCATGTATATTGATAATTTTTTCCATTTGTCCCATTGATTGACACATTTATCATTATATAATGTCCTTCTAAGTAGATTAAATATATTAGAGAAGGAATTCCCAGTGTCACAGGTATGGAAGCTACAGCAGCAACCATTGGCACAAGCCAGAATTGTAACTCCGTGAACAGAATAAATTGATAAGGGATTCAAAGTGACCTGCATATTGGGGTGGACTGTGGCATGTCTGGATACAAATTAGCCTGGAGAAAGTTTTACATAGGAGAATGAACCTCAGAAAAGAAATCAGGTTCTGCAAGAAATGTAATGAACTGATTATTTGCTTCTACATCACATGCTTGGAAAACAAGAAGGTCCCTTTGGTTCAGCCTTCCAGCATGGTGCAGAAATTTCTCAAGGTATGCTGATTTAAATATTTCTGAACAATTGGCTTTCAGCAAACTGACGTGAGCCCACCTAGGCCTAAAGCCCACCTCCAGGATTTCCACCTGCTGGATTAAACCTCTCACCTTAGCAACCCAACCCTGAGGGGAGCAAACATCACACTACATGCTGCAGAGAAGGGAAGCTCAGAAATGTCGGATCTCCAATAGAAAAAAATTCCCCAACTTTTCATAGAGATTTATCTTCACATATATTCATCTCCCCTCACATTCCACCATTATTCAAAATAATTATTTTTTTGTATCACTTTATTGATGACTAGGATGTCTCATTAGTATATTTCCGTTTTCATTGTATATATTTTTTCTCTCAATTTTGTTTTCTTCGATTCTCTTTTTTTTATCCTGCTTACCGCTAAACTCTTTCTCTGTCTTCCACTCTTCTTTAATTTTCACTTCTATCATCTCCTTACTCTTAATCATCACATCCAATACTTCTTCTGCTCTCCCATTGTCCACCCTTTCCAAAATAGAAAACATCTGCCAAAGTTACATTTTTAATTTAGGCAATTACTGTACATATCATTTTTGTTTATTGTGACAAAACTGTAAACATCTCCTCAGGAGATAATTTAGTTTGAGGTTGTTTGTATTCTTTGAGATTATTATTTGTCTCTCCCTTTAAGATGAGGAACATGAATCTTAAGGTAGAAGCCCCACCTCGTGAGATCCATAGTACTGGATTGGGTGACACGCAAACAACATGAAACAATAAGGAACATATTGCCCCAAACAAAACAAGATGCTCCATTAATAAATTCCCCTAATGTAAAAGTGGAAGCTATATCAGGGAAAGAAATAAGAATGTACATAGTAAAACTGATCTGACAGGGAAAAGACAACTTAAGAATTGACAGTAGGCAAAAAATAAAGGAAATGAAAGATCACTTTAATAAAGAGATACAGTTTCTGAAAAATATTCAAGCAGTAATCCTTGAAAAGATGTAATCAATAAACCAAATTAAAAATTAAATGGAAAGCATGACAAACAGGCTAGACAACTTGGAAGACAGATTCTTAGTCATTGAAGACAAAAGTTATCATCTTGAAAATCAAGTTGACAAAGAGAGATAATGTTAAGAGACCATGAACAGAATTTCCAAAAAATATGGGATGATGTGTAAAGATCAAACATAGGATTTAACAGGACAGATGAAGACATAGAGGTAAAAAACAAAGGAATGCACAAACTTTTCAATGAAATCCTATCAAAAAATTGCTGAAACCTAAAGAATGAAATGGAAAACAAATACAGGAGGCTTGCAGAAACCAAATGTACAAAACTACAGCAGGCCAACATCAAGGCACATTATAAGGAGAATGACTAACATATAGCATGAGGAGAGAATCTTAAAGGCTATAAGAGAAAACAATCATATTACATATAGGGGAAACCAATTGAAATCTCAGGTCATTTCTCAACGTAGACATTCAAAGCTAGGAGGTTCTGGAATAATATATTTCAAGATACGAAGAAAAAAAGAAAAAAGGATGGCAACCAATGATTTTGTATCCAGAAAAAATAAGCTTCACATTTGAAAATGAAATACAAATCTTCCATGATTACAAAAAGTTAAAATAATCCACAACTAGAAACTCTGCTCTATAGAACATTCTAAACAGAATATTCCTTGAGGATGAAATGGAAAAAACAAGTGAAAAGCAGCAAAAGAAAGAACTTTACCAAAGAATTATTAAGGAAGGAGAAACCAATTCAAATTAAAACCCAGAAATAAACCAAAATGACCAGAAATACAGCTTATATCTCAACAATAACCTTGAATGTTAATGGCGTAAACTCATCAATCAAAAGACATACAATGACAGATTGGATGAAAAAAGAAGACCGAACAATATGATGTCTCCAAGCCACTCTCTTCATAGGCAAATACATCCACAGACTGAAGGTAAGAGCATGGGAAACAAATGTGTCACTCATCTGGATTGTGTCAACAAGCAGGGGTTTCTATCTTCATATCAGATAGAGTGGACTTTAAGACAAAGTTAATTGGGAAAAAAAAGGACATTCTATACTGCATAAGGGATCTTATGTGCATCTATATACATCAAACAAACATTCTCAGTTTCAAGTATCAACAAAGAAAAATATTGGGTAGAGTTAACATACCTCCCTAACTACTGGATTGATCTTCCAAAGAAAAGATAAATACAGAAAGTACAGAACTAAATAATCCAATCAATAATTTAGAGTCAACAGACATTTATAGAATATTTCATCCATCAATGTGCAAATACACTTTCTTCATAGCATCACATGGATTCTTCCCTAGAATAGAACATATCTTATGCAACAAAGCAAATCAGTAAAAAAAAAAGGAGTGGAGATATTACCCTGAATTCTATCAGATCATAATGAAGTTAATTTAGATATCAATGATAAAATAAAAAATAGAAGCTACATTAAAACCTGGAGACTCCATAATAAACTATACTAGGATGACTTCTGGTTTATGTGACAAGGATAAAAGTTCTACAAATTGATTTGAGGATGGGATAAAGATAGGTAGACTAAAGAGTACTGGTGGGATATTCCCCAGGGAGGAGAACGAAGTGGGATTTTGATGAGTTCAGAATTGCAAAAGATGGAATCTGAATATTCACGTAATGAAAATTTCTCTCTCTACAGGATCAAAAAAAATTATGGTCTTTTGGTTTCCATTAAAATAAACAAACAAACAAGTAGTGGGGCATGGTGGCATATGCCTGTAATCCCAGCAACTTGGGAGGTCAGTCAGTAAGATCACAATTTCAAGGAAAGTCTCAGCAAATTAATGAGGCTATAAGCAAATTAGCCAAACCCTGTCTCTAAATAAAAATAGCATAAGGTCTGTGGATGTAGCGCAGTGTTTAAGTGCCCCTGGGATTAATCTCTATTACCAAAAAAATGAATATAATCACCTCCTGGTATTCCTCATGTCCACCTGCTACAGGCTTGTATTTTTTGTGGTCTTCACAGCTAAGTGGCTCCTATGTATCTTCTCCTTGACAAAGGTTACCATTCAACACTTCTTCAGTTTCACTTCCTATCTCCACCTCCCATTCCATCAAAACTGCTTTGAAAAGGTCAGATATGGCTTTCCTACTGAAAAAGCAAATGATAATTATCTTTTTTCAACTTAATGCCTCAAGAGCATTAGATGGCGTTGATCTGATCCTTAAGTCCACAAAATGACTTGCATAGCACTGTACAACATAAGAACTAGAAAATGAGAGAATAATCACACATGTAATTTACATTAGTGTAATAATGATAACACTTAAATATATGATGCAGCCATGCATTTATGGGCATTTTAGATGGAAAGTGAAACTATTACAATGGATAGTTCAAAACAACAGTCACGAAAATCATGGCATTTTTCATCTTATTATTATTATACCAAAACCTAAGCCTCTACCTTTACTTTAATCCTGTTGTTTTCTCAAACATGCCCAGATTATTACACTAAAAGTCAGAATTCCCATCTTAGATAAAAATCAGGATCCTCACAAGGCACTACACAGTGCCTCATTTCTCTGGCGACCTTACTGCGTATTGTTTGCTCAATGCACTGTAACCATGCTGAAATCCTTGAAGATCTTTCAGTGTACCAGGAAATGTTCTTCTCTAGGTAAATAAGCATCTCTCTCTTACATCTTGTGTTCAAATGTCGCCTCAGTGAAGCCCTACAAATGTAACCTTTTAAAAGCAAACCCCTGACTCTCTCTCTCCCTCTCTATCTCTCTAACTCTCTCTCTCTCTGTCTCTCTCTCCTTACCAGGAAGATTACTTAAAGCATCCATTGCTTTATCTATTCATCTGCATAAGGGCATCTCTGTTGGCTTCTTTGTTATACAATCTTGCGTGGAGCATGCATTCTACCCTCGTTTATAACTCATTAGAACAAAATTTAAAATACCAAAGGCAAAAGAAAGAGTCAATACCTAATGAATTATTCTTATATACCTTATTGCTTCTCCCCTACCAATAGAATGTATATCCTACAACAGCAGGAATTTTTGTTGGTTCTCTGGGCAGCAACTTAAACACTGCCTAGCCAAGGCAGGTACACAATTTAATATTGGCTTAATGAATACAAGAAACTAGAGGTTTTTGAAAATTGTTCTGAAAAGTATTCTAAATTAATCACCTGAAAATTATTATGACTGTTTATTTGAACTGTAATCATTGGCAATGGGGCCAAAAGCATTCAGGAGAAAATGTCCCCATCCCATTTCCTCTGTTGTATGGCCTTTGTTCTCTTAGTCAAATACTTTCAAGGGTCAATGTTATACACTCATCAGTACCTCCTTCTCTGTTACAGCCTAATAATATTCTACTGTTCATCAAATGACAGCTAATTGGGTGGTTGCCACTTTTTGCTCTTCTACATAATTCTGCTGTGGACACTTGGTGCAAGTTTTGTGTGCACATGTGCTATTGTTCCCTTTTTCCTTTTGTCAGTGTCATGGATTGAACCCAGGGCCTTGTGCACGCTGGTCACTCTACCATTGACTTACCTCTCCCACTCCATGGACATATGTTTTCCTTCACTTGGATATATACCTAGTAGTGAAATAGCTAGGTCATGGGGGAAGTGAATATTACCTTTCTGAGGATCTGTCAAATTGTTTCTAAAGCAGTTATTTTAAATTCCCACCAGCAATATATGAGATTCAATCTTGTTTTTTAATTTTTATTTTTGCGGTACACGGAGTTGAACTCAGGAGTGTTCCACTTCTAAACTATATCCACAGCCTTCTTTCTTTTATTGTGAGAAGGAATTTTGAAAAGCTCCCCAGGCTGCCTTAAAACTTGAAATCCTCCTACCTCAGCCTCCCAAGTACCTGGGATTACAGGTGTGCACCACTGAGCCTCGCCAACAATTTCAATTTTCCCACATTCTCACCAGCACTGGTTATTGTCTGACATAAGGTCTAAAGTGGTGTTCTCTGGTTTTGGTTTATATTTTCTGAATGACTAATGATGAGGGGCCAATGCAGAGATAGGACAATGGGTGAAGTTCTTCACCTCACCTGCTAGAGTATTTACTTGTTCAGAGTCAACTCTGAGAATGAACTTGAACATTATCAGTTATATACCTTTCTCAGAGTTGTGATCTTGCTATCCTCTTTTCTGAACTTGGAGGTCAGAGGCTGAAGTTCTAAGTTGATAACATGATTTCCACATCCAGGATACTTAAATGTGTAGGAAAATATACCTTAAGTGTGTAGGAAAAGCATCTATGGATGGAGGTGTGGATAATGGTAGAAGCTTGCCTGGCATGTGTCATGTCAGGCCCTGGGTTCTGTACCCTGCAACACATATAAATAAATAAAATAAAAGATCCATTGTCAACTAAAAAAATATTTAAAAATAAATGTATCAAACTATGGTACATCAACTATGTACAAAGGTGAGAATATTCCTACTCATACTCCAAACAAGAAACCATACCACTAACTAATAAAAATCTACACTCTTTGACCCACACATTCAGCTCTATACCTCAGAAGCAATGTGATTTGTAGATTCAAAGTAAGGGTAGAGATTAGGTTTCCTCAAATGATTCTAAATTCTTGACCAATGAACATCTAAAGTTAATAGCTTCTAGGAATGGTTTTACACTACAGCACACCTCAGAAGACATAATTACATTTTGACTATTAAGCTCTTTTATTGTTTTTTAAAAATAATTTAATAATAAAGCAATTTGGACTGGGATTAAAATATTTTGATGATGTTGCATACTGCCCCCTTTTGCTTTTTCTTCCTACAACAGAGTGGGAATTATTAGGAGGACATTTATCCTGAATAATACATTTTCTCCTAAAAGTTATAGTAAAACTAAAGAGATCCAAAGAGCAGGGAAAAATCACCAAAGGTGGACAACAAACCTAAATGCACTGAATCAGGCAAAGGTCAAGACACTGAAACTTCTTTAGAAGCAAATAAAGAGAAACTAGAATCAGTAAGTATACAATTTAGCAGAGAGCATAGAAGAAAAAAATATATTTAAGTGCAGTTGTACTGACAAGGTACTCACCAGCATTAATCTACTCCAACTATCTCAAGATAACAGAAAACCTACTTTAGTACTTGATGCTAATTTTGTGTAAAGTCAGGATGAGTATTTACAGATATCCCTTCTACTGTTAAAGCCATTCAGTTAATTATTAATTACTGGCATTAGATCTGCAAGCTTCAGACAGTTTCTTATTTACATAGGAATGAATAATAGTTATGAACTGCTTCATAACTAAACCTAAGTAGGATATTTTGTAAACTATTGTTTTCAGAGTTCCTTCCATATTAGTACATTTATGTGCCTCGATTAAAAACTATATTACAGTAATAAAAATACCATTCCTTTACTGTTTAACATTTAATGTAGATTTAGTGTTTCTTTTCCATGATGCAGAGAATAACTTTTAACTAATTATGGTACACATAAGTAATAATTCTATAGGACTAAATATGGAAAAGAGTAATGTTAAGAAAAATAATAATAATAATAAAAATAATAATAATATTTATATTATGGTGTCATATGACACCAGTGTTGGCACGTTGATCTTGATTCTTCCAGAACTGTAAGATATTAATTTCTGTTCTCAATCTACTACTCACTATAGAGTATAAATGACCAATATTGAAATATTTTGTTATACAAGCACATATTGTGGCATTTATTTGATCCAGCTCAAAGTTTTCAAATGTGATAATCTTTTTAAAGTTGCAAAAAAAAAATCATGAATTTTTTTCTCTTATCTGCTTCTCTTTCCCCGTGATCCAGTTTTATTTATTTTCCTCCTTCCATTAACATTGGGCTTATTTTGTTTTTTTATTGTCTGTTTTTATGTTTCTTTTCTTGTTGTTTTTGTTTGTTTTTCGAGTTCCTGAAAGTGTATGTGAGTCAGACTTCCATTTCTATAATAATAATCTGACATAACTCATAAGGAAAGAAGTTTTATTTTAGCTCAATTTTGGAGTTTCTTGCCATGATTGACCATGTTACTTTAACCTGTGGTGAGAAAGGAACTCATGATGGAAGTGCATGCAGGAGCAAAACTGCTCACTCATAGCTGGGAGTGAAAGAAAGAATAGGCAGGGGCTGGAGTCCCACCACACTCCTTATTTAAAGTCATCCCCCACTAAGGCACACCCATTACACGTTCCCACATTCCTCAGCAGTATCAAACTGGTAACCCTGCCTTTACCATATGGACCTTGGGAAAACACGAGGTATCTAAATTACATCAAAGTCTAAAGTTAGGCTGATTATTTAAAATCTTTCTTCTTTTGAAGTAAAGGTATTAGTCACTATAAGCTTCCATTTTTGTACCCCTTTTGCTTCAGCCAATAAGACTGGGTATGTTCTTTTTCAATTTTGTCCACCTGATGGTATTTTCTCATTTCCCCTTTGATTTCTTTTTGATTCATTGCTTGTTCAACTGTGTGGTTTCATTTTCGCCTATTGGAAAAATTTCGAGTTCTCCTTCTACCATTTCTTTCAAGTTTAATTGAATTAGAATGGAGCATACATACTTGGTGTGATTTCAAACTTCTAAGTTTATTCTTACTCAGTGACTCTTTAGATATTTAGATATATCTGTCCTACAGAGTGTTCCATGTGCACTTGGGAAGACTGTATTCGACTGTTGATGGTTGGAAAGTGCCACGTATGTTTCTTAGGTCCACTTAATCTGCAGTGTCATTCTAGTCCTCTGTATCTTTAATGATCTTCTGTCTCTAAGTTATCTCCCTATTGAAAGTGGGGTATTAAAGTCCCAGTAAATAAAATTACTAATGTGTTACTATTTATTCCTTCAGTTCCTTCAATGGTTTATGTATTCTGATGCTTTGTTATTGAGTGCATGCACATTGATATATTTTTTCATGTGCCCGATTAATTGACCCATTTATCATTATATAATGTCCTTCTTTGACTCTTTTTACAGTTGTTTATTCGAATTCTATTTTACCAGATGTACCTGTCACTACTGTGCTTGCTTATGGTTACTGTGTCCATGAAATATATTCCCATCCTTACATTCTGT
Source organism: Sciurus carolinensis (assembly GCF_902686445.1). NCBI lineage: Eukaryota > Metazoa > Chordata > Mammalia > Rodentia > Sciuridae > Sciurus > Sciurus carolinensis. Next base: position 85,722,157 of record NC_062221.1, on the reverse strand, counting down.
GAGTCCTTAATTATAAATTGAATTTCCTGTAGATATTATTTTGAGAAATCTTTTTTCCTTATTTTTTATCCAGTCATTCACTCTAAGTATTTGGATTGGGATGTTTAATTCACTTGCACTTAGTGTAATTATGAATAGGGGAGTATTTAATTATGGTCCGTGACATTAAACCAAGAAAAGCAGAGCACCTCTGTGAGTGGGTTGAATAGATAAAACGTTGGATGGTCTTTGCTGGAATTTAATACTGTACACTCAAAGAAATTGGAAACTCAGTCGATCAAATATATTAGGGAAGGAATTCCCAGTGTCACAGCTATGGAAGCTACAGCAGCAACCATTGGCACAAGCCGGAATAGTTACTCCATGAACAGGGTAAATTGATAAGGGATTCAAAGTAAACTGCATATTAGGGGAGAACCGTGGCATGTCTGTGTATGGATAATTTAGACACCAAAGACACTGCCTGGGCTGCTGTAAAATATCTTTTGCAGGAAACAAAAAGCTGCATCTCTCCCAACAGTGTGCAGAGGGCAAAGGAAAGGAACCATTTTGCAGCCTGAGCATGGTCCCCACAGCAGCTGAGGAAGACAATTTCTCACAGAATTGATTCAGGCCCAAAAACTACCCTGGTAAACCATGATGCATGACAGAGTTGGGACTAAGTGACCTGGAACAAAGCAACCAGGCTGTATATTGTTTGCTTTACATGAGGTTATTATTTGTCTCTCCCTTTATGGTGAGGAACATGTGTCTCAAGGTAAAAACTCTACTTCCTCAGATCCACATTGCTGGGTGTGTAGACACCCAAACAACATAAAAAATAAGAAACAAATTGTCCCAAACAAACAAAGATTCTCCAATAATAGAAACCACTAATTCCACAGTGGAAGCTCTATCAGAGAAGGAGTTACTAAAACTGATCTGCCTGGGAAAGGACAACTTAAGGAGTGACATTAGACAGAGATCCCAGGAAATGTAAGATCACTTTAATAAAGAGAGATTCTGAAAAATAATGAAGCAGTAACCCTTGAAATGATGCAATCATTAAACCAAATTAAAAATTCAATGGAAAGCATGACCAAAGACTAGACGACGTGGAAGACACATTCTTAGGCAATGAAGACAAAGTTATCATCTTGAAAAGCAAGTTGAACATGGAGAGAAGATGTTGAGAGACCATGAACAGAATTTCCAAGAAATATGAGATAACCGAAAAGACCAAATTTAATATTTAACAGGATAGATGAGGGCATAGAGATAAAAAGTAAAGGAATGCACAAACTTTTCAATGAAATTATATCAGAACACTACTGAAACCTAAAAAATGAAAAGGAAAATTAAATAGAGGAGGCTTGGAGGACACCAAAAGTACTAAACTAAAACTGACCCATATCAAGGCACATTATAATGAGAGTGAGTAATATACAGAATAAAAAAGAATCTTAAAGGCCATGAGAAAATAATCAAATTACATTTTGTGGGAAACCAATTCTAACTTCAGCTCATATCTCAACCCAGACTGTCAAATATTGGAGGTCTTGGAATGATATATGTCAAGTTCTGAACAAAAAGAAATGGATGGTAAGCAAGAATTTTGTATCCAGCAAAATTAAACTTTAGATTTGAAGATGAAATAAAAATCTTCCATGATTTAAAAAGTTAGAAGCATTCACAACTAGAAATCCTGCACTACAGAACATTGCCAACAAAATATTCCATGAAGCTGAAATGAAAAAGAAAAAAGTGAAAATCAGCAAAGTAAAGAACGACACTAAAGGAATTATCAAGGAAAGGAAAAATTAAGTTAAATTAAAAGCAAGAAATAAACCAAAATGAGCAGAAATACAAGTTGTATCTCAATAAAAACCTTGAATGTTAATGGCCTAAACTCATCAATCAAAAGACATTGAATGACACATTGGATGAAAAAAGTAGACCCAAGAATATACTGTCTCCAAGCGACTCACTTCATAGGCAAATACATCCACAGACTGAAGGTAAGATCATGGGAAAAAAATGTATCATTCATATGGATTGTGTAAACGAGCAGGGGTTTCTATCCTCATATCAGAGAGAGTGAACTTTAAGTAAAAGTCAATCAAAAGGGACAAAAAGGACATTCCATACTGCATAAGGGATCATCTATCTACAATCAAACAAATATTCTCAGTTTCTAGTATCAAATAGAGACAAGCAAGAACACTGGGTGGATTTAACATAACCCTCTCATTACTGGACAAATCTTCCAAACAAATGCTAAATGAAGTGCTGCATCTATTTCCTGCCACTCTGACACTTGACACGGTCTGTTGGAGTAGAGGATCCAACACTTGACATGGTTCTGTTGATCATCCTACCTCTTGGGGGCCATAGGTGTGGCATGTCTCCATGTGTAGTTTCTTTTTAATATTAATAATCAGTATATTATTAGAAACTTATTGGAAAACACATTGGAAAGGTTTTACTGTATAGGGACACAAAATAGTGCACAATAAAATTTAGCAGTAATACATAGATAAAATATATGAAAATAAACAATTGTGGCTGTGCTTGAGTTTAAAGGAGCCTGTGATTGCTTTAATGGAATAATAGATGGACAAAGAGGCATTCCTCTGAGCTTGGATGTGGTGTTTAGCCTTCGTTGCTTTCCTAGTTTTAATAGTTGCTTCTAGGGACACTTTACATAATACAAACATTTAGGTTAGTCATAAATATAATTTTTGCTTTACCTATATTTAGTCTAATTCTTTGAGAATCAGAATAAGATTTTAACTGCCATTATATGAATTAGAATAGACTAAATATTAACTAGAATTTGATTTTTTTGCCCCTTAATAATAGTAAAAGTTTCTCACTGTTAAACACTGGAGTTCATGTTGGGGGTGGTTTCTCAGAAAAACTAGTAATGTGTTTGTACAGGTTAAAGGCTAGCAGATCATCGTGCCCTCAGTTTAGCTGGGAGACGAAATTGTTTTAATCTAGCTGGGAAAAAAGATTGTTTTGGTCTGGACTGTCATACAGAGAGAATGTGTACTGGGTGGATTTAACATACACCTCTCATTACTGGACAGATCTTACAAACAAACGCTAAATGAAGAAAGTAGAGAACTAAATAATACAATCAATAATTTAGGGTTAACAGACATACATAGAATATTTCGTCCATCAATGAGCAAACACTCTATCTTCTAGGCATCACAGGGATCCTTCTCTAAAATAGACCATATCTTATGCCACATAGCAACTCAGTAAAAACAAAAGGAAAGGAGATATTCCCCTGAAAACTATCAGATCATACTGAAGTTAATTTAGATGTCAATGACAAAATAAAAATAGAAACTACACTAACACCAGGAGGCAACATGATACACTAAATCTAGGATGATTTTGATTTAAGTAACAAGGGTAAAAGTTCCAGAAATTGATTTGATGATGGTATAAAGACAGGCAGATTTAAGGGTACTGGTAGGATGTTCTCCAGGGAGGGGAATGATGTGGGATTATGATGAGTTCAGAATTGCAGAAGATTGAATCTGAATATCCACAGGACCAACTTATCTCTCTCTACAGGATCAGTAAAAAAATTGTGTTCTTTTCATTTCCACTAAGGAAACAACAATACAAGTAGCAGGACATGGTGGCATATGCCTGTAATCCCCCCAAATTAGGAGATGAGGCAGGAAGATCACAAGTTCAAAGTCAGCCTCAGCAATTTGGTGAGGCTGTAAATAACTTAGCCAGATCCCATCTCTAAATAAATAACAAAAAGTCTGGCGATGTAGCTCAGTGTTTAAGTGCACCTCGGTTTAATCCCGAGTACCAAAATAAATAAATAAAATCACCTCCTGGAATCCCTCATGGTCCACCTGCTATAGGTGTGTATTTTATTGTGGTCTTCACAGCTAAGTGTTTTTTATGTATCTTCTCCTTGCACAAACTACTATACACTTCTTCAGTTCTACACTTCCTGACTCCACCACCCACTCCTTCAAAACTGCTTTGACAAGGGTCAGATGTGGCTTTTCTACTGACAAATTAAATGGTCAATTTCTGTTCTCAGTTCCTCAAGAGCATTTGATGGAGTCAATCTACTCCTTAAGTCCACAAGTTCACTGACTTAGCATTATACAGCATAAGAAATAGAAAGTGAGAGCACAATAACACATGTAATTTACGTTAGTGTAATAAAGAGAACACTTCAATGAATAAGGCAACCATGCATTTATGGGCATTCTAGATGGAAAGTTAAACTATTACAATGGATAGTTCAAAACCACAGTCACCAAAGGAATGGCATTTTTCATCTTATTATTATTATACCAAAACCTAAAGCCATTGCCTTTACTTTGATCCTGTTGTCTTCTCAAACATGCCAAGATTTCAAAGCAAACTGGTCAAGGGCAATGGCATAGAAGAGAGTGAAGCTAGTTTTAAGACCAAGTCACCCATTATTTCTGTCATTGCACAGCATTTATGCTCACATTTTTTCTCACCTTGAACTCCACATAAAAATTAAAACACAATTCCATTTATATTAGCACACTCAAAATGAAATACTTAGGTATAAACCTAACAAAGTCTATATAAGGTCTACAATAGGAAAACAAAATCTGATCAACAAAATCAAACAAGAACTAAATAACTGGGGAGATGTTCCATCTTCATGGAGAGGAAGACTCAATCTTTTCAAGATCTTAGTTATTCTCAATTTACCTTATAGAATCAACGCAATTCCAAATAAATTTTTACTAAGTTATATTGTGGATATTGACAAAGTGATTCTAAAGTCTGTATGAAAACCCAAAATACTCATAATAAACAATGCAACATTGAGAAGAACAAATTTGGAAGACCGATATCACCTGACTTCAAGAATTACTATCCATCCACATCATCGAGAGAGCAGAAAAAGATAATATAAAGACAAATCATAGACTGGGTGACATTGTTTTCAAATGACACAAGTTTGACCCAAAATATACAACAACTTTGTAAAAATCACAATAAGAAAACTGTCTTCTTCTTCTCTAGTTCTCCTATTAGATTTTAAAATATACTGTATTTCTTTTAAACTGTCACACTCAATGGTGAAGTCCTACCCTGGGCACTGACTGGCTTTTCCTGTCCCTTATTCTACTTTCTCCTTCCTCCATTTTATTCATTACCCTCGACCCCTCATCCTTTCATACCAGGATGAGTCTCGGCCCAACCTCAAGATCTTTAACTACCAAGATGCAACCACATCAATGTTCATAGCTGCTCAATTCACAATAGCTAGAGTGTGCAACCAACCCAGATGCCCCTCAGTTGATGAATGGATAAAGAAACTGTGGTACATATACAAAATGGAATATTATTTAGCTATAAAGAAGAATAAAATGTAGACATTAGCTGGTAAGTGGATGGAGTTGAGGAATATCATGCTAAGTGATATAAGACAAGCCCAAATATACAAAGCCCGAATGTTTTCTCTGATAGGTGGATGATGATACATAATGGGGTGGGGGAATGGTGTGGAGGCAAGAGAAATATGGAGGAACTTTGAATAGTGAAGAGGAAAATGGTGCAGAAAGGGGTGGGGGAAGGATAGACAATAGACTGAGATAGACATTATAACCCTGGGTCTTGGTATGATTTACAGGAATGGTGTGAATCTAAACAGTGAACAACCATACAAATGAAAAGTTGTACCCCAATTGTGTACAATGAGTCAAAATGCAGTGTGTAAAAATAAAAATAAAAATAAAATGCAGGTTGCAGTCTAGTCTGCCCCCCACTCAAAAAAGTGCTTTAAATAAGCCAACCCCACAGAACCAAACGTCGCATGTTATCTCTGATAAGTGGATGAGGATACACAGCAGGAGCAGGGCAGTTTAAGGGAAGAATGGAGGAACATTGGACTGTGAAGTGGGAAATGAAGGGAGGGGAGTGGGTGTGGAAGGGAAAGGTGGTGGAATGAGACAAACATCATTACCATATATCATGTATGATTACAAGAATGGTGTGACCCTGCATCAACCAGAGAAAGGAAAATTTGTACTCCATTTGTGTACAATGAATTGAAATACATAAATAAAAATTTTAAAAAAAGGAGAAACTACTATACTTCCAGGAGCAGTGGCACACGTCTTTACTGTCAGTAACTTGGGAGGCTCAGGTATGAAGATCACAAGTTCAAGGACAGCCTTAACAATTTAGCAAGGCCATCGATAACTTAGTGATACCCTACCTCAAAACTAAATATCATAAGGAATGGGGATGTAGCTTCAGTGTAAAACACACCAGGTTCAATCCCTACTAAAGAAAAAATAAACTAATTAATAGCAGAACATTTTTGAAAAGTTAAAACACTGTTAACTTTATAGACATAATTTTTGATTAGATGTGTATAAAATATATAAAATATTGGATGGACAGAAGGTATAAAAATACTTGAAGGAATGATAATAACTTTTTGAGAACTGAGCAGTAAATTTAAATTCCTTCCCTTCCACACATGGAACCCTATCAGGCATGAGTAGAATCCAACTGCACTGAATCACCCACACAAGTCTCTCTCCATGGCTCCTCTCCTCAGACTCCTGCTCTAATTCTGTGCCTCAAATGCACTCAAAATGCATAGGACCAAATCAAGTGGCATCTTCTTCTTGCCCCATCTTCTACCCAACTTCCTGCTGCCTCTGCTTCTTCCTCTTATCTTGGGGGAATCAGGGCATCAGGATTCTCTCTGTTCCTTTATCGCTTTTCTTCTATCAGAAATGATGATTCTCTGTTTCTTCGTTCTCTCATTTCTTTCGTGTGCTGGGGATTGAAGATCCTAGGGCCTTGCACATACTAAGAACATGCTTTACCACTCAGTTAGACCCCAGCCAGAAACAGATTGGGCATCAAAACCGCCTCAGTCAAATGGGGCATGGTGGCACACACCTGAAATCCCAGCAACTCAGGACACTGAGGCAGGGGGAATCACAGGTTCAAGGCAGCCTCAGCAACTTAGTGAGATGCTGTTTCAAAATAAGAACCTGAAGGGCCTGGGGATGTAGCTCAGTAGTAAATTGCCCCTGGGTTCCATACCAGTAGCAAATAAATAAAGCCTAGTCACTGCACTGGGGTTGAAGCACACTGCAAACAGCAGGGCCAGCCTACTTTCAGTGTGGTGAGTGCATCTGCAACACGAGGACCTGAGCACCATGTGGAGTGGCCAGGGAAGTGCAGAGAGAGGGGATCATGGAAACCATGCAGGCAACTCAGCCCACAGCACCCAGGTTCATGCAGAGGAGAAGCCCTGAGCGTTAAGCACTAAGACATGCAAGAGAGGAATTTCAGCTACTTCTGGTTGCAGAGGCTGTGTCCTGTGCAGAAAGAGCAGCCTGGAGGATGTCTGCTGGCTTTGCCTAATGATGAGAGCACCACCATGACAGCCAGGGCAGAGTCTGTGCTGATGTGGGCCAGGGAATGAAGGATGGAGCTGGTGAATACGATCAGTTTCTTCATGGAATAAGGAATAGAGAGTAAAACAGGTGTTGTGGACACCCAAGACATTAAGGGTGGGAGTCACTTGTATTTCAGATGAGACAAAACACTTGCAGATAACCACAGAAAAGAATGGTAGTAACAGAACCCCTTTTGGTAAAAACGTCACTGTTTTCATACATAAATACATACGTACATACATACTATTTGCATTCACACATGATTCTAGAAAAATAAAAGCCACAAGGACTTAGGGAGAGAAACTGACAAAAAACGATGAAAGGCTTTTCTGGGGTAGAGAAAGAGGTCTAACCTTGATCATGATGGAGAATACACAGGACAGTGTCCATATGTCAAATTCCCTAACTGTGACTAAATCACGTGAATCTTACTGTTTGTACATTATTCCTCTATAAAGGACTTTATAAAAAGTTCTACTATGGCTCCCAGGTTTCCACTTCTTCCCAAGTAAATTCCATGCTTGGATTTCTGGGCCTTTCTAATCTTGACCCCCACAGGTTCAACCTCATTGCCCATGCCACCCAGTGCTTGATTTAGAGCCCTTTCCCCATCCTCCTCTAACAGCCTACTTTCAGGCTTCTGTGCCTCTTTCCAAAGGTGTGTCTCTCACAAACAAGGCCCTCCTGGCTTCTGCCTCTCCAAAGTCACATGTAGGACACACACACAGTGGCATGTCCTATTCTCCAAACTCACAGTTTCTTCCAGTCTGCTACACCACTCTCAAGAGAGTTCCTGGGTATCTACCAGTGTTATTCTGATGGCAGGTTTTTATCAACACAGGTGCAAGATGGACTTACCTCCCTAACATGCCTCAAATAACATACAGCTTAGAACACATTAGGCTCTCCATGCAATGTCCCCAGGATGGAGAGTGGCCTCAGAGATCCAGGTGGAGGAGAGATCTGAGCTGCATTTTAAGAGGTGGGTCTGGAAGGACTCATGAGCACCATGAGGGCCAAGGGCAGTGGAGAAAGCACAGAAATTGCCTAGTGGCAGGGGTGAAAGATGCCTCCTAACAGCACAAGCATTTGGTTCTGCTTATTTGGTCTTCACAGGGGCGCCTGGCCGTGTTCACTGCCATGACCTGGATGAACAGCTGCATGAGGAGCAGCAGCAAGAGGCCAAAGGACAAAGCCACTAAGAAGCTGTGCTAGGGTTAAGGAGCCAAGGCACTGGACAGTTCCGCCCTGGCCCCGCCTTTCGAACTGACACCTCCTTCCCTGGTCCCACCCCAACTGGCCCCGCCCACCCATGTTCCTCCCTGAACTGGACTGTTAGTCCAATACACCCGAGGTGACCTCACTACACCCCACTATCCTCGTGACTGTCCGTTTTCAACGTTCATTATCACTCTCCGTGGCCCTGCTCCATTCTTTACTCCACAGTCCATCCGATCCTGACTCTCACCCGGACCCGTCACCTTCAACATGTCCTTCACAGGTCCTACCAAGTGACTACTCAAGTCCCACCCCCTCAGGCCACTCTCGGCTACCCCATTCCTCCCTCCTCACCAACCCTCCCTCCCCACCACCCCTGTTCTTCCAGTTTGTGCACTTGGTACTGTGTGGATACGCCACGGCCTTGTCCAGGGAGAAAGGTGTCAGTGTCCTCTGGGCCAGGAAAACCACACAACCTGCCAGCACGGTTCCCAAGTACATGCAAGACGAGAGGAGAAGGAGGAGGAAAGGCCTGATGTTCCTGTGGCCCACGCAGTAGTTCAACCACACGCAGTGCTGGTAAAACTCCTAGGGGAGAGGAAGCAGGACTCAGGGTCTGTCTGGTCTAGACTCCATCACCACCATATCCTGAGGCCTTCCCCAACCCTGCCCTCTAGGCCGTGTGCCTTGGCCCAACGCAGGGCTCCAGCCTCTGGAGAGAAACAGGCATTTCCTTAATTAAAGCACAGTTAGGACACCATTTCTCCTCAGGTCACCTGTCATCAGAAAGTTTTTAGAAACAAGACCTGTGTGGTGACACTTTGAGCAGGATATAGAATGACACTGGTCCTCTATTTTCTCAGATACTGCCTAAGAATGAAAAGATCACCTGTGCCCAGCCACCTTGTGCAGTTGTAAACCCAAGCAGCTTGTGCACAGGAGAGAAGAGCACTCAGAACCCAGGAAACCCTCCTACTTGGACACCCAGAGTGGACAGGCAAAGAGGCCCAGAACAGGACTGCACCAGTCTAAAGGTCTTGGTATGTAGTATCAGCAAGCCACGGGATGGGACAGGCACTGCTCTCCTGTCCCTGACTCCACCAGGCCCAGCACACATGTGGTGCCTTTTGCATGTCAGCACCTGTACAAGCAAGGCCAGCCTCTCAGGACAGGTGCAGACACGGAGGCCATGGCATATGTAAGGGACCAAGAGTGGCTGAGAGGCACTTTTAGCAGTCCAGAAAGAGGGACTCACCCACCCCTGTCCCATTTTTGATGTGAGGTTCCAAGTCCTGGCCAGGTGCCCTTGATGGGTTAGTGAGTGGACAGGGGGAGGAGTACTCACTTCCACACAGATGTTACACGAAGAGCAGTGGAAGGTGCGAGGTGGGCGGTGGAAGCCACAGTGTTTGCACCACGTCATCTCATGATCTCTGGGATTCAGCCATGTGACATAGGGGTCTTGGGGTCCTGCTTAAAGGAACCTGGCACCGAAAGAGATTTGGGAAGTGGGAGGAATCCCCTCCATCCCTCTCCTGCTCAGGGCAGCCAAATAGCATCAGTTGCAACAAGAAGCAGGTAGGAGGTAGGCAGTGGATTTCTGGTGGGTATCTGCTGAACAAGCTGACCACTTGGATGCACAGGAGTCAAACAGAAGGCGCTGTCAAGCCAGAAGAGGTCTATATGGACTGTACCCTCTGGAAAAGTGGTCACTGCTTGCACTGGAGTGTCAAATGGGAAGGATGAGTGAACTGTGTGGTTTGGAAGAGCCTGCTGGTCTCTCTTGTCAGCCTGCCCAGAACTTCCTCGTAAAGAAACTGGAAAACTTTCAGGATTTTTTTTCTCACACCCCACTGGCTTGGGAAATGAAGTGCCAGGGCCTAATTGATGATGACATGGAGAGAAGGGATCCTGAGGCCCCAGGCGTGGTGACCACTGTAGAATGAGCCCTGTCGACATCAGCCCATGAAGTGCCATCTCTTTCTCCCAGGTTTCTAAGGACTTACCATGATGGAGGATTCCAGGATCTGACAAAATCAGGGTAACTAGGGTGCAAATTGTTACACCGAATAGTAGGACCGTTGCCAGGGAAAACCCCCAGTCTCCTTTCTGGGCTAGCCATCTGCACCTGAGAACAAAGTGAGACTTAGTTCTAGTCTGGGGCAACCCAGAGTTCCCCATGAGGCCTACCTCACCTGTGAGAGGACTCTCTTCAAGGACACATCTAAATATCCAGGCTATCCACCAAATGTCACCAGCATTTCCAGACACCCACAGTTTCCTTAGTGCATCAAAGACTCTAGATCTCTGAGCTCCTAACTGTATATATACTTCTTTTTCCTGCTGAACCTCTCTCTCCACTTCCCTGCCTCTGCATTATCATTGTCAATTTTTCCCTCCATCACTTTAAGGGAAACCTGATAGTGTACATTGGAGACTCACGGGAAGGCAAATGCATGCCACTTAATATCATTACTCCAGCGATATTCATGGAACTCCATAGGCTTCGACAATTCCAGGAACAACTACTTCCTATTTGGGGAGGGGCATTAAAACATTTCCGTGTGGCAGGGTGACGCCTGCCTTGACGCCAGAAATGAGAGCCAGAGATCTCTCTTCTGGGTTGACACCCTGAGTGCCATGAATATGTCAAGTGTAACATCACACAGGTTCTGGAATGTGGGCTCCAGCTGCTTCCATTGACTAATGACAGCAACCTTCCCACATCGCCACCTACACACATGTTGTAGACTGGGATATCCTGCTCTTAAAATGTTGCCTTTTTGGAGCTTGTGATGACGTGGATGTGGTTTGTCCCCCAAAGTACTGGAGGCTTGGTGGCAGTGTGGCAATAATGAGGTGGTAGGACCTGTAAGAGTTGGGGCCTAGTGTGAGGTAATTCAGTCACTGGGGATGAGATCATAGGAAGGGAGTCATGTACTTAACCTGGGCCTCATTTGTTCCTGTGAGAGTCGGTTGTTATAAAAAGTGCAAGACAGGTCCCACTCCAGGATTCTGGCCATGTAATCTCTACCTCATTCATGTCCTCCCACCAGGATGCCATTCACCATGTTGTAATGACCTTCACCAAACGTCAGTCACTAATCCTGGACTTTGACCTAAATAAACTCATCTCTATAAAATATCTATTTAGAGGTATTTTATTAGAGGAAGAGAAAGCAGGCTAATACAGAGACCATATAACATTGTGGGCAGAAGTTGGGTAATCATTATCACACTTTCAGACCCAGAGCTAATGAAAGCAGACTGTTTTTCTTCTTATCCTGTCTGCACTTCTTCCCTTTTGTTGTAACAGAGTTCCAGTTGGGGGAAGGAGGTAGCCTTCTCCTTCCTCTCCAAGTAAATCTCTTCCCAGTTTCCTTCATTTCCAGGATAGCCTTTCTGACACAATTCTGATTGATGAGTCCTTTGCAAATGTCTGCTGAGGGTTTCTACAAAAGCTTGCATCTTTTCAATAAAAGGGAAGATGATGCAGTTGGCAGAGCTCTGTCCCCCTTCTTTCTGTCTTGAAGCTAGACTGCTGGCTGGGATGCCACCTGGAACCTTTTAGGCAACAAGTCATGCTAGCCTGATACAACCTGAGCCCCTGTATTATCCCTCAACTGCTTCCCACTGATCTTAATTCTATGTAAAAATAACTGGGTTTTTATTACACTGACGTGTCATTGTGTTGTCACAGCATCTGAAACCTTCTGTTGGGTGGATTCTTCCCACTATAACTCTTCATGAGGGGCAGAAACGATTTTCACTTCCCAATATGAGCTGAAAATGGCCAAATACTTGTGGCATCTCTGACAGGTTACAGAGGCCTGTGGTCCAGGTGACACCAATTTTATTCTAGAACTGCTACCACTGACTGAATGAGAAGTCTCGGCTGAGATGCAGCAACTGCATAAATGTTCAGTGTCCGTGTGTCAACCTCCACCCCTCCCCTTTTTTTGGAGTGGAAATTGAACCCAGGGGTACTGTGCTACAACCCCAGCACTTTTAATTTTGAGGGAGGTTACACTATGTTTCTGAAGCTGACTTTGAACTTGAAATCCTCCTTTCTCACTCAACCAAGCCTCAAGTTCTATAGGCATGTGCCACCAAGGCTGGCCAAGAAAATTAAACAGATAAGAAATACATCAGCACTGGTGCCATTGAGATTGGGACAAAAGGTCAGCACTGTACAAAATGACTGATTAGGACAGGAAGATGGGGGTGGATCAAAAAGGAAATAAAATGCTAATACCTCCAGAGCACTTCCCTGTCTACAACCAGTTACCAAGGTTTCCTGCCCCCAGCAATTGCTCTTCCCAGTAAAGCATTTTTAATGAGTACCCACTGGTTAGCTCTCTTCCTGTCTTTGTGGGCAGATATGGAAAATAGGGAGCGGTATCCCTATCTTTTTACCCATGTAGTCAGGAAAGGAGGACAGGGACATGAGAAAAAAGAAACCAGAAATCTATAAAAGGTGCAGGACACCCCCACACCTTGGACATCAGCTTGGAACCTCCTCTCTGGAGAACTCTCTCACACATAATGTCTCTCAAGCTCTTTGTTCTCTTTTCTCCACATCCATTTCCAAACATACATTTAAGAAATATTGAAATATTGGGGAAAGTGTCTCTGCATTCAGAAGTTCTGAAGTTCTATTTCTTGCAATGAGCTCTAAGGCTTAAAAATAGAACATCTGTGACCTTCTTTTTGGCCCTATGGCAGGGGGAGGGGTTAGTTAGGGGGAGATGAGAGGGTTGCTTTATCGTGAGCTACATCCCTAATACTTTCTAAAATATTTTTGAGACTGGGTCTCAACAAATTTTTAGGCTGGGTTAAAACTTGTGATCCTCCTTCTTTGTCCTCCTCAATCACCATGATTACAGGTGTGCAAACATTGCATAAGGTAGTCCTGACAGTCTTAATGTAGCTCAACAAAGTTATAATGTACTCTATCAAGTTTATAGAACTCTCCTGTGTGTGTGTGTGTGTGTGTGTGTGTGTGTGTGTGTGTATAGTGCTGGGATGAAATCCAGGGCCTTTTACATGCTGGGGAAGCACTCTATCAGAGAACATTTTCAGCCCTTCTTAATTCTTCAGAGATAATCACTAAATTCTAAAGTGAGCTCCTGATTATCTCTACCTTTTTGAATTTTGTAACTGCTCTCATTCACTTCCTTAATTTTCTCTCTCTCTCTCTCCCTTCCTCTCTTTCTCTCTCTTTCCAGTGGGTGCTATAGGATTTGAACCAGGCATACTCTAGGCAAGTAAGTGCTCTAACACTGAGCTGTACCCCAGCCCTCTCTTTAATTTACATTGAGATAGGGTATCTCTAAGTTGCCCAGGAAGGCCTCAAACTTGAGATCTTCCTGCCTCTGCCTCTCCAGAAACTGAGATTACAGGTGTGTGCCACCAGGCGTGGCAAGATCATCTTTTCTGTGTTGAACAATGAATGCAATACATCTTGCTTAAGAAAACAAAATCAGCAACAAGTATAAAAACACCACCTATGGTACATAAAAATAAAAAAAATCGTGATGTCAGTCCTTCTATAAATGTGTACAATCCTGTTAAACATTCCCAAGCTAATTAATACATTTCAAATCAATTGGATTTACTGAAACACTGTCCCTTAACTTGTTATATGCCAGCTTCATCATTCCTAATAACACATCATAAAATGGATAAATATAACTGTGACATATAAGTGTTTTCATAATTTAAACAAAACCCCATTCATAAAATGATTGTAATCTTTCACTTTAGATTTTATATTTAAATTTCTGTAAATGAAATTATATCTAATTAATTGACTATTTTACAGTAGAAGTTTATGTTTTGAAATGAAGCAGACAACACAGACCATCGCTGAGTTGTCATGTGAGACAGGAAGAACAGTTTAATAAATCTCACTGACCACCTCTAATATTGAAGACACCACTAGAGAGCCTTGCAAATGTATTTTCCAAATGCCTACCTGATCTTAAAATGGGGATCCTATATGGTTACCATATTAGATACTCATTTGATTATAAATATCCATCATTTCTGTACAGTATTCATATCACAAATGATATATATGCATCTATATACATGTCTATATATAAATACATTTTGTTGCTTTTCTGTGGTGCTGAGGATTGAGTGCTGGGATTCATGAATGCTACATGAATCCTACCCTGAGCTACCCCTGAGTTCTAACCCCAGCCAATCAAGATTGTCATTTTAAGAAGACCAATATATATGTTTCCCTCAATTTTCTTGATTTTCTCCTGCTTACACCTAAACTCTTGCTCCCTCTTCCACTCTTCTTTAATTTTCACTTCTATCTTCTACTTACTCTTAATCATCACATCCTATACTACTTCTGTTCTCCCCCTGTCAACCGCTCAAATATATAAAACATCTAGCAAACTTACATTTTTATTGTAGGCAATATCTGTACGTATCATTTTTGCTTATTGTTACAAAACCGTATACATCTCCTCAGGAGATGATTTAGTTGAGGTTGGATATTGTTTGCATTGTACGAGGTTATAATTTGTCTCTCCCTTTATGGTAAGGAACATGTGTCTCAAGGTAGAAACTGTACTGCTTCAGATCCACACTGCGGGATGGGTAGACACCCAAACAACATGAATAAATAAGGAACAACTTGCCCCAAACAAACCAAGATGAGCTAAAAATGGAATCCATTAATGCCACAGTGGATGCTATATCAGAGAAGGAGTTAAGAATGTACATACTAAAAGTGATCTGCCAGGGAAAGGACAACTTAAGGAGTGACATTGGAGAGAAAATAAAGGAAATGAATCATCACTTCAAAAAAAGATAGAGATTCTGAAAAACAATGAAGCAGCAACACTTGAATGATGCAATCAATAAACCAAATTAAAAATTCACTGGAAAGCATGATCAACAGACTAAATGACTTAGAACAGCAGATTTTTAGGCAATGAAGACAAAACTTATCATCTTAAAAATCAAGTTGACCATGGAGAGAAGATGTTTAGAGACCATGAAGAGAATTTCCAAGAAATATGAGATAACGTGAAAATATCAAACTTAAGATTTAGCAGGATAGATGAGGGCATAGAGGTTGAAACCAAAGGAATACACAAAAGTTTCAATGAAATATCAGAAAACTTCTGAAACCTAAAGAATGAAATGGAATATCAATACAGGAGGCTTGCAAGACACCAACTGTACAAAACTACAGGAGACCCACTCAAACCACATTATAAGGATAATGACTGACATAGAATATAAGGATAGAACCTTAAAGATCATGAGAGAAAAAAATTCATATATAAGGGGAAACAAAATCAAACCTCAGGTCATTTCTCTATCCAGACACACAAAGGTAGAAGGTCCTGATATGAAAAAAAAAAAAGAAAGAAATGGGTGACAACCAACAATTTGTATCCAGCAAAATTAACCTTCAGATTTGAAGATGAAATAAAAATTTTCAATAATTAAAAAAATGTTAGGAGAATTCAGAACTAGAAGACTGCACTATAGAAAATTCCCAACAAAATATTCCATGAAGATGAAAAGGAAAAAACCAAAGTGAAAACCAACAAAGAATAGAAGTATACCAAGGGAATTATCAAGGAAAGAGAAATTAAGTCAAAAATGAGAAATAAACCAAAATGACAAGAAATACAACTTATACCTCAATAATAACCTTGAATGTTAATGGGCTAAACACATCAATCAAATGACATTGAATGACAGATGAATGAAAAACAAGACCCAACAATATGATGTCTCCAAGCCACTCACTTCACCTCACCTGCTAGAGCATTTACTTGTTCAAAGTCGACTCTGTTTGAGAATGGACTTGAATATTATCAGTTATATACCTTTCTCAGAGTTGTGACCTTGCTTTCCTCTTCTCTGGTCTTTGAAGATCAGAGACTGAAGTTCTAAGTCAATAACATGATTGCCACATCCAGGGTACTTAAATGTGTAGGAAAATGTACATTAAGTGTGTAGGAAAACATCTATGGATGGAGGTGTGGATCAGTGGTAGAAGCTTGCCTGGCATGTGTCAGGCCCTGGGCTCAATACTCAGCAACGCATATAAATATATAAACTAAAAGATCCATTGACAACTAAAAAAATATTTTAAAATAAAGGATCATACTATGGGACATCAACTATGTACAAAGGTGAGAAGAATATTATTACTTAAAGTGCAAACCAGAAACCATACCACTTACTAATAAAAATCTACACTCTTTGGCCCACACATTCAGCTCTATACCTCAGAAGCAATGTGGTTTGTAGATTCAAAGTAAAGGCAGAGATTAGGTTTCCTCAAATGATTCTAAATTCTTGACCAATGAACATCTAAAGTTAATAGCTTCTAGGAATGGTTTTACACTACAGCACAGCACAGAAGACATAATTACATTTTGACTATTAAGCTCTTTTATTGTTTTTAAAAAATAATTTAATAATAAAGTAATTTGGACTGGGATTAAAATATTTTGATGATGTTGCATACTGCCCCCTTTTGCTTTTTCTTCCTACAACAGAGTGGGAATTATTAGGAGGACATTTATCCTGAATAATACATTTTCTCCTAAAAGTTATAGTAAAACTAAAGAGATCCAAAAAGCAGGGAAAAATCACCAAAGGTGGACAACAAACCTAAATGCACTGAATCAGGCAAAGGTCAAGACACTGAAACTTCTTTAGAAGCAAATAAAGAGAAACTAGAATCAGTAAGCTTACAATTTAGCAGAGAGCTTAGAAGAAATAAACATATTTAAGTGCAGTTGCACTGACAAGGTACTCACCAGCATTAATCTACTCCAACTATCTCAAGTATAACTGAGGAATAGAAAAACTACTTTAGTACTTGATGCTAATTTTGTGTAAAGTCAGGATGAGTATTTACAGATATCCCTTCTACTGTTAAAGCCATTCAGTTAATTATTAATTACTGGCATTAGATCTGCAAGCTTCAGACTGTTTCTTATTTACATAGGAATGAATAATAGCTATGAACTGCTTCATAACTAAACCTAAGTGGGATATTTTGTAAACTATTGTTTTCAGAGTTCCTTCCATATTAGTACATTTATGTGCCTTGATTAAAAACTATATTACAGTAATAAAAACACCATTCCTTTACTGTTTATCATTTAATGTAGTTTTAGTATTTCTTTACCATGATGCAGAGAATATCTTTTTACTAATTATGGTACACACAAGTAATAATTCCATAGGAGTGAATATGGAAAAGAGTAATGTTAAGAAAAATAACAATAAAAATAAAAATAATAATAAGATTTATAATATGATGTCATATGACACCAGTGTTGGCACGTTGATATTGATTCTTCCAGAACTGTAAGATATTAATTTCTGTTCTCAATCTACTACTGACTATAGAGTATAAATGACCGATTTTGAAATATTTTGTGTACAAGCACAGACTGAGGCATTTAGTTAATCCAGCTCAATGATTTTATATGTGATAATCTTTTTTAAAAGAGCAAAACAAAAAAAAAATCATGAATTTTTTTCTCTTATCTGCTTCTCTTTCCCCGATGATCCAATTTTATATATTTTCCTCCTTCCATTAACATTGGGCTTATTTTTTTTTATTGTCTGTTTTTTTGGGTTTTTTTGTTGTTCTTTTTGTTTGTTTTTCGAGTTCCTAAAGGTGTATGTTTGTCAGATTTCCATTTCTATAATAAGAATCTGAGATAGCTCATAACAAAAGAAGTTTATTTTAACTCAGTTTTGGAGTTTCTTCCCGTGATTGACCACGTTACTTTAACCTGGGGTGAGAAATGAACTCATGATGGAAGTGCATGCAGGAGCAAAGCTGCTCACCTCATAGCTGGGAGTGAAAGACAGAATAGGCAGGGGCTGGAGTCCCACCACCCTCCTCATTCAAAGTACCCCCATTAAGCCACACCCATTACAGATTCCCACATCCCCTAGTAGTATCACACTGTGAACCCGGCCTTTAACATACGGACCTTGTTGAAACATGCAGGATCCAAATTACATCAAGGTCTAAATTTAGGCTGATTATTTAAGATCTTTCTTCTTTTAAATACAGGTATTAATCATTATAAGCTTCAATCATAATACCCCTTTTGTTGCATCCAATAAGAGTTGGTATGTTGTATTTTCATTTTGTTCACCCAACAGTATTTTCTAATTTCCCCTTTGATTTCTTCTTTGATCCATTGCTTGTTCAAGACTGTGTGGTTTCATTTTAGCCTATTGGAAAAATTTCCAGTTTTCCTTCTACCATTACTTTCTAATTTCATTCCATTAGAATTGGACAATATATACTTGGTGTGATCAATCCTCTTGAATTAGTTTATACTTACTCAGTTTCTTATTATATATATAGAACACTCCGGGAGAGTGTTCCATATGCCCTTGAGAAGACTGTGAATTCTATTGTAGTTCCGTGGAAAGTGCCTTGCATGTTTCTGAGGTCCATTTAATCTACAGTGTTATTCTAGCACTCTGTATCTTTAATGGTCTTCTGTCTGTATGTTGTCTCCCTATTGAAATTGGGATATTTAAGTCCCAGTAATTAAAGTTACTAATGTGTTACTATTTCTCCTTTTAGTTCTCTCAATGGTTTCTTTATGTATTCTGATGCTCTGATATTGGGTGCATGTATATTGATAATTTTTTCCATTTGTCCCATTGACTGATCCAATTATCATTATATAGTGTCTTTCTTTGACTCTTCGCAGTTGTAAATTTAAATTCTATCGGATGTACATGTGACCATCCAGCTTGTTTATGTTTACTATTTCCATGAAATACTTTCCCATCCTTTCATTCTGTGTGTCCTTCATTATAAATTCAACTTCTGGTATATATCATGTTGAGGAATCTTCTTTTCATTTTTTTATCCAGTCAATTACTCTATGTACTTGCATTGGGATGTTTAATCCATTTCCCTTAATGTAATATTGGATAGGGTAGTATTTACTATTGCCATTTTGTTAATTGTGCTCTATTTGGTAGCATTTTTATTCTTTTCCTCTGTGGTTTTTCGTTTTCTTTTTTATTCATTTGTCATTGATTTTATGAAGTGACATGCCTTGATTCTTATTTTCTTTTGTGTGTCTTCCACAGATATAATTTTGTGGTCACCATTTGTCTTTCATTTACTTTCTTTCATTTATAACAATTTTTTAAAATGGATGTATACTCATATTGTTTTGTAAATTCAAGAGTGAGGGTAAAATAAAGACAATTAAGAGGAATCAAAACCACAGAGAATTTTGAAATCACAGTCTCCCTGAATGAATTAATACATTAAGAATTAGACGGGTGAGACAAGCTGTTGGAATAGAGAGATCACTACCCTAGATGTTCCGTGGCATTAAACAGAAAAAGGTAGACAAGAGCTTCGCTGCAAGGCAGGGTGAATGTACAAAAATTAGGAGGGTGTTTGCTGGAATTCAATACTGTATACTCAAAAGAGATTGGAGACTGAGAGATTAAATATAATAGGGAAGGAAATCCCAGTGTCACAGCTATGGAAGCTACAGCAGCAACCATTGGCACAGGCCAGAACACTAACTCTGTGTACACAGTAAATCGATAAGGGATTTAAAGTAACCTGCATATTGGGGAGGACTGTGGCATGTCTGGATATGCAGGTTTAGAGACCAAAGACACTGCCTGGGCCACTGCACAATATCTTGTGCAGGAAATAAAAAACTGCATCTCTCCCAATAGGTTGCAGAGGGCAAAGGAAGGAACCATTTTGCAGCCTGAGCATGGTCCCCACTGCATCTGAGGAAGCCAATTTCTTTTTTTTTTTTTAATTCATTTTTATTGGAAAGAAGTGGGATACATCTTGTTTCTCTGTTTGTACATGAAGTAGAGGCATACCATTTGTGTAATCATACATTTACCTAGGGTAATAGTTTTTGATTCATTCTGTTATTTCCCCCCCACCTCTCTTATCCCTCTATAGAGTCCCTCCTTTCTCCATTCCTGCCCCCTTCCCACCCCGTATATGTGTCATCATCTGCTTATCAGTGAGATCCTTTGTCCTTTGGTTTTTTGAGATTGGCTTATTTCACTTAGCATGAAATTCTCCAACAGCATCCATTTGCCTGCAACTGCCATAATTATTTTATTATTTACTGCTGAGTAATAATCCATGGTATATATATACCACAGTTTCTGTATCCATTCATCAATCGAAGGGCATCTAGGTTGGTTCCACAATCTGGCCTTGTGAATTGAGCATCTATGAACATTGATGTGACTGTATCTCTGTTGTATGCTGATTTTTAGACCGTTGGGTATAGGCTGAGGAGTGGGATAGCTGGGTCAAATGGTGGTTCCATTCCAAGTTTTCTAAGGAATCTCCACAATGCTTTCCAGAGTGGCTGCACTACTTTGCAGCCCCACCAGCAATATATGAGTGTACCTTTTTCCCCACATCCTCTCCAACACCTATTGTTGCTTGTATTCTTGATAATCGCCATTCTAATTGGGGTGAGATGGAATCTTAGGGTAGTTTTGATTTGCATTATTCTTATTACTAAAGATGTTGAACACTTTTTCATATGTTTGTTGATTGCTTGTAGATCTTCTTCTGTGAAGTGTCTGTTCATTTCCTTACCCATTGTTTGATTAGATTATTTGTATTCTTGGTGTAGAGTTTTTTGAATTCTTTATATATTCTGGAAATTAGTGCTCTATCTGAAGTATGAGTGGCAAAGATTTTCTCCCACTCTGTAGGCTCTCTCTTTGCATTACTAATAGTTTCCTCTGCTGAGAGAAAGCTATTTAGTTTGAATCTGCCCCAGTTATTGTACTTGCTTTTATTTCTTGTGCTATGGGAGTCCTGTTAAGGAAGTCTGATCCATGCCAACAAGTTGAAGATTTGGACCTACTTTTTCTTCTATAAGATGCAGGGTCTCTGGTCTGATTTCAAGGTCCTTGATCCATTGTGAGTTGATTTTCGTGCAGGGTGAGAGATAGGGGTATATTTTCATTCTGCTGCATAAGAATTTCCAGTTTTCCCAGCACCATTTTTTGAAGAGGCTGTCTTTTCTCCATTGCTATTTTTGGACCCTTTGTGTAGTATGAGAAAATTGTATTTATTTGAGTTTGTGTCCATGTCCTCTATTCTGTACCATTGATCTGCCTGTCTATTTTGGTGCCAATACCATGCCATTTTTGTTACTATTGCTTTGTGGTATAGTTGAGGGTCTGGTCTTGTGATTCTCCCTGCTTCACTCTTCCTGCTAAGGATTGCTTTAGCTATTCTGTGTTTCTTATTCTTTCAGATGAGTTTCATGATTGCTTGTTCTATTTCTATAAGGTACATCCTTGGGGTTTATTTGGAATTGCATTGAATCTGTAAAGCACTTTTGGTAGTATGGCCTTTTTGACAATATTAGTTCTGCCTCTCCAAGAACATGGGAATTCTTTCCATCTTCTAAGGTTTTCTTTAATTTCTTTCTTTTTTTTCTTTTCTTTGTTCTGTAGTTCTAATTGGAGAGGACTTTCACCTCTTTTGTTAGATTGATTCCCAATTATTGTATTTTTTTGAAGCTATTCTGAATGGGGTGGATTTTCTAACTTCTCTTTCTGAAGATTCATCACTTATGTATAAAAATGCATTGGATTTGTGAGCATTAATCTTATATCCTGCTACTTTACTGAATTCACTTATGAATTCTAAAAGTTTTCTGATGGAATTTTCTGATTCCTTAAATATATAATCATGTCATCAGCAAATAGGGATAGTTTGAGTTCTTCTTTTCTTATTCATTTCCGTTTAATTTCCTTGGTCTGACTAATTGCTCTCCCTAGATTTTCAAGGAGAATGTTGAATAGAAGTGATGAAAGAGGGCATCCCTGTCGTGTTCCAGTTTTTAGGGGGAATGCTTTCAGTTTTTCACCATTTAGAATGATATTGGCCATGGGCTTAGCATAGATGGCCTATACAGTGTAAAGGAATGTTCCCACTTTCCCTATTTTTTCTATTGTTTTGAGCATGAAGGGATGCTATATTTTATCAAATGCTTTTTCTGCATCTATCACAATAATCATGTGATTCTTGACTTTAAGTCTATTGATATGGTGAATTACATTTATTGATTTCCAGATGTTGAACCAACCTTGCATCCCTGGGTTAAAATGCACTTGATTGTGGTGCCCTATCTTTTAATATATTTTTGTATGCAATTTGCTAAGATTTTGTTGAGATATTTTACATCAATATTCATTAAGGATATTGGTCTGAAATTTTCTTTCCTCGATGTCTCTCTCTGGTTTAGGTATCAGGGTGATATTGGCTTCATAGAATGAGTTTGGGAGGGTTCCCTCCTCTTCTATTTCATGAAATACTTTGAGAAATATTGGAGTGAGCTCTTCTTTAAAGGTTTTGTAGAACTCACCTGAGAACCCAACTGGTCCCGGACTTTTCTTTGTTGATAGGCTTTTGAAGACTTTTGATGACTTCTTCTATTTCATTACTTGAAATTGATCCATTTAAATTGTGTATGTCCTCCTCATTCAGTTTAGGTAATTCATATGTCTCTAGAAACCTGTTGATGTCTTCAAGATTTTCTATTTTGTGGGAGTATAGATTTTCAAAATAGCTTCTAATTATGTTTTGTACTTCTATTGTTTCCATTGTGGTATTTCCTTGTTCATTCCGAATTTTTGTAATTTGGATTTTCTCTCTTCTTCTCTTTGTTAGTGTGGCTAAGGGTTTATCAATTTTGTTTATTTTTTCAAAGAACCAACTATTTATTATGTCAATGTTTTCAATTGTTTCTTTTGTTTCAATTTCATTGATTTCAGCTCTGATTTTAACTATTTTCTGACTTCTACTACTTTTGGTGTTGCTCTGTTCTTCTTTTTCTAGGGCTTTGAGCCATAGTGTTAGGTCATTTATTTGTTGATTTTTCTTCTTTTATTGAATGCGCTCCATGAAATAAATTTTCCTCTAAGAACTGCTTTTATAGTGTCCTAGATATTTTGATATGTTATTTCTTTGTTCTCCTTTACCTCTAAGTTTTTAAATTTCCTTCCTGATATCTTCTGTTATCAATTTATCATACAATAGCATATTATTTAATCTCCAGGTGTTGGAGTAGTTTCTGTTTTTTACTCTGTCATTTATTTGTAATTTCAATCCATTAAGATCTGATAGAATACAAGGTACTATCTCTATCTTCTTGTATTTGCTAACAGTAGCTTTGTGTCATAATATATGATCTATTTTAGAGAAGGATCCATGTGCTTCTGAGAAAAAAGTGTATTTGCTCTTGGTTGGATGGTATATTCTATAAATGTCCGTTAAGTCTAAATTATTGATTGTGTTTTTGGGATCTAAGGTTTTTTTGTTCGATTTTTGTTTGGAGGATCTCTCCAGTGGTGAGAGAGGTGTGTTAAAATCACCCAGTATTATTGTGTTGTGGTCTATTTGGTTTCTGGCATTGAAAAGGATTTGTTTGACATATATGGCTGAGCCACTGTTTGGGGCATAGATATTTATGATTGTTATGTCTTGCTAATTTATGCTTCCCTTAAGCAGTATGAAATGTCCTTCTTTATCACTTCTGACTACCTTTGGTTTCAAGTCCACATTATCTGATATGAGGGTGGATATTCTGGCTTTTTTTATGAGTCAATGTGCCTTGTATGTTTTTCCCCATCCTTTCACCTTTAGTCTGTGGGATTCTCTTTCTATGAGATGAGTCTCTTGCAGGCAGCAAATTGTTGGATCTTTCTTATTAATCCAAACTGCCAGTCTATGTCTTTTGATTGATGAGTTCAGGCCATTAACATTCAGGGTTATTATTGACATATGATTTGTATTCCTGGTCATTTGGTTCATTTTTTTTGACACGACATGATTTCTCCTTTATTTGGTTTTCTTTTAGGGTATTTCCTCACTTTGCTGTCTTCGGTAGTTTCTATTTTGTTGGAATACAGATTTTCAAAGTAGCTTCTCATTATGTTCTGTATCTCAGTGGTGTCTGTCGTGATATTTCCTTTTGCATCATGTATTTTAGTAATTTGAGTCTTCTCTCTCCTTCTTTTTGTTAGTGTGGCTAAGGGTTTGTCTATTTTGTTTACTTTCTCAAAGAACCAACTTTTTGTTTTGTCAATTTTTTGAATAGCTTCTTTTGTTTCAATTTCAATGATTTCAGCTCTGATTTTAATTATTTCCTGTCTTCTAATACTTTTGCTGTTATTCTTTTCTTTTTCTAGGGCTTTGAGCTGCAATGTTAGATCATTTAGTTGTTCACTTTTCATTCTTTTCTGGAATGCGCTCCATGCAATGAATTTTCCTCTTAGTACCGCTTTCATAGTGTCCCAGATTTTTGGATATGTTGTATCATCATTCTCATTGACCTCTAAGAATTTTTTAATCTCCTCCCTGATGTTTTCTGTTATCCATGTTTCATTCAATAGCATATTATTTAGTCTCCAAGTGTTGGAGTAATTTCCTTTTTTTATTTTGTCATTGATTTCTACTCTCAGTCCATTATGATCTGATAGAACACAAGGCAGTATCTCTATTTTTTTGCATTTCCTAAGAACTGCTTTGTGGCATAACACAGGGTCTATTTTCGAGAAGGTTCCATGTGCTGCTGAGAAGAAAGTGTATCTGCTTGTTGATGGATGGAATATTCTATATATGTCTATTAAGTCTAGGTTATTAATTGTGTTATTGAGTTCTATGGTTTCTTTGGTTGGATTTTGTTTGGAAGATCTATCTAGTGTTGACAGCAGTGCATTAAAGTCACCCAGAATTATTGTGTTGTGGTCTATGTGATTCTTGAAATTGAGAAGGATTTGTTTGATGTACAGGGATGCACCATTGTTTGGGCCATAAATATTTACTATTGTTATGTCTTCCTGATTTATGGTTCCCTTAAGCAGTATGAAATGTCCTTCTTTATCTCTTCTGACTAACTTTGGCTTGAAGTCCACTTTATCTGATATAAGGATGGAAACCCCTGCTTTTTTACTGAGTCCATGTGCATGGTAGGTTTTTTCCCATCCTTTCACCTTTAGTCTGTGGATGTCTTTTTCTATGAGATGAGTCTCTTGCAGGCAGCATATTGTTGGGTCTTTCTTTTTAATCCATTCTGCCAGTCTATGTCTTTTGATTGATGAGTTTAGGCCATTAACATTCAGGGTTATTATTGAGAAATGATTTGTATTCCCAGTCGTTTGGCTCATTTTTGGTTTTTAAGTTGGCTTGGTTTCTCCTTTGAGTGCCTTTTCTCTAAATTGTCCCCTATGGGGACAATAACAAAATTGTCATAATAAACAAAATGAGTTCAAATATTATCTTCGGTAAAACAAACAGGTTTGCAATAAGGTCTGCAGTTTCTAATGGAGGACAAAGAGGATGCAGAGGGATGTACAGTGTGGCTGTTAATGGGATAAGAAAATAATATACAGAAGTTCTAGAAAATAGAAAGTGTGAGAGTGTAATCAAAAGAAATCGGATGTTAGTATGCAAAAAAGGGAGAAAGAGACTCTGAGGGAACAGGTAAACAAAAGGAAAAGAAAGCAAGAAAAGTAAAGAAATAAAAACTTAAATTTTTTTAAAAAGGAAAAAAAGAAAATCTGTATAACAGTCATATACTAATGAAGTCTCCCAGTGTTCAGTAGCCTGATGCATGAGAGGTACCTCACAATGAGCTTCAAGCCTCCAGCAGGTGTCACAGGATAGGATTTGCCCCACCCAAAGATCGGAGCTAGGGCTTCTAGGATTATCCAAGATGGCCGCCCTGGCTTCGAAAAGTGTTGGCAAATGGGGAGCTGCAGCTCAGGGTGGATGTGGTCAGCTGGAGGTCCTGGAGACAGGATGCAGTTGGTCCGACAGGGGTCCTGGAGGTCCGGTGTGTTTGGTGTGGTTGTGGGATCCTGGAGGCCGGGTGCAATCAGTCGGTCTGGGGTCCCTTGGTGATAGGGCGCAGTCAGTTGGTCTGGGGGTCCTGGCAGCAGGGAGCAATCAGTCGATGTGAGGGCCCCAGAGGCAGGGAGTGATCGGTCGGGCTGAGGGATCCTGGAAATGGGGCTCAGTCAGTCAGGCCAGGGGTCCTACGGGTCTGGCTGTTGTCTCAAAATGGCGGCAGCCATGTGTAATCAAACCTGCAGGTACTGTAACAGTGAACTTCCAGGCAGCAGCAGGCAGCTGGTGCTCCACTGGTGGTTGGCGATCAGTTTGCTGACTGTTGTTGGACGATCGGAGGTGAACCTTGAGCCTTAGGAGTAAGGCAGGTGATGGACAGGCGAGAGGCAGGCAAATGGCGGATGATAGATGCCTGACAGTGAGCATTCTGCTCTCAAAAAAGGCGTCAATATGCTTGCAGACTGCAGGTCATCACAGCAGACAAATGGGTAAACACCAGGGAATCGATAAGCAGCAGAAACTGCCTCACCGAGAAACAGATATCCTCTGCTTGAAATCAGAGTTACGGAGCGACAAGGAACGCAGCCTCCCTCTAGTCCGCCTTGGATCTCTCTCCCATGTCACATGTCTTTTACAACAAGAATCATTTTATTAAATTTAAGAAACATTTTCATGTTAGAAAATCGAAAAAATACCATGAACCACGTCAATGATGTTAATGGCGACTCCTCTTTCCCTCCTTAGCTGCCAGGATCAGTGGTGTCAAAGTCCATAATGGTTTGGCCAGTTTCAGGAAGGGGTGCTATCAGGAAATGCGGAAGAGCATGAAGGTTATCAAAAGAGAAACAAAACAATTCCTTTCAACTAAGCCCTGAAGTCTACTTTTGAATATAAATTTCTTAAAAAATACATATGTTAATAACTGCCCAAACCACTCCTAATCAGTTAATTTTCCTAATTTCCAAACATCAACAGTAAAATAGCTCATAAATACACTCATTCCAAAATTGAATGAATACAATATCATAATATTAAAAAAGTACAACTATATTAAACTTCTATGTACATGTATATTGGACACAATACCTTATTTTACTTTTATGTGCTGCTGAGAGTCCAACCAAAGGCCTCACATATGCTAGCAAGCACTCTACCTCTAAGCCACAACCCCAGTCCACAATATTTATGTAGTAGCTGCATTATTTATAGTTATCAATGAATAATGAAGTTTTATTAACAGTATGAAAACTTTCCGTTGGTTATTCAAAAAAATTCAACATTTTCCAAAATGACATCCTTTCCCAAATTTACCTGTAACAATTCTGTGGTTGATCCTCTTTTCTCCACATCCTCTTGTAAACATGCATTTAAGAAATGGTGAAACTCTGCAGAAATTTTTCCTACATTTGGGAGTTCTGGTATTCCGTTTCTTCTTATGAGTTCTAAGGTCTAAAAATAGAACATCATCTGTGACCTTCTTTTTGGGGCAATGGCAGGGGGAGTGGGTAATGTGGGGGTGATGGCAGGGTTGCTTTATCAGTGAGCTACATCCCTTTTTTTTTATTTTTGAGATGGGTCTCACCAAATTGTTAAGGCTGATTCCAACTTGTGATCTTCCTTCTTTGGCCTCCTGAGTCACCATGATTACAGGTGTGCAACCATTGCATAAGGTAGTCCTGACAGTCTTAATGTAGCTCAACAAAGTTATAATGTACTCTATCAAGTTTATGGAATTCTTTTGTGTTTTTATTTTTATTTGTGTGTGTGTGTGTGTGTGTGTGTGTGTGTGTGTGTGTGTTGCTAGGATCAAATCCAGGGCCTTTGCATACTAGGCAAGCACTCTATCAGTGAACATCTCCAGCCCACCTTAATTCTTCAAAGAGAATCACTAATTACTGAAGTTAGGTAGTGATTATTGCTAACCTTTTGGAATTTGTAACCACTCTCCTTCACTTCCTTTGCTCTCTCGCTTGCACTCTCTAATTTTAGTGGGTTCTTAAAGAATTCAACCAGGCATGCTATAGGCAAGTAAGTGCTCTAACACTGAGCTGTTCCCCAGCCCTCTCTTTAATTTACATTGAGATAGGGTATCTCTAATTTCCCCAGGCAGGTCTCTAATTTGAGATCTTCCTGCCTCTGCCTCTCCAGAAACTGAGATTACAGGTGTGTGCCACCAGGTGGGCAAGATCATCTTTTCTGTGTTGAACAATGAATGCAATACATCTTGCTTAAGAAAACAAAATCAGCAACAAGTATAAAAACACCACCTATGGTACATAAAAATAAAAACAACAGGGAGGTCAATCCTTCTATAAATGTGTACAATCCTGTTAAACATTCCCAAGCTATTTAAAAGTCATATTTCAAAACAGTTGGATTTGCTGAAACTCTCTTGCTAAATTAGCTATATGCCAGCTTCATCATTCCTAGTAACAGATCCTAAAATGGCCAGATTGAACAGTGACTTAAAATATACATGTTTTCATAATTGAAACAACCCCTCTTCAGAAAATCTTTGTATTCTTTATGTTTTTATTATTATCCTTAAATTTCTCCATATGAAATAATTTCTAATTAATTGACTCTTTTATAGTAAAAGTTTAAGTTTGGAAATGAAGCAGACAACACAGACCATCGCTGAGTTGCCATGTGAGACAGGAGGAATACTTTAATAAATCTTACTGACCTCCTTTAATATTGAAGGCACAACTAGAGAGTTATTAATTGAGTACTAATAATCATATATATTTATGGGGTACAATGTGATGTTTTGATATTTGTACACATTGCAGCATGGCTTTTTCATTTAATGATTTATTTTGGCTCATTTCTATTGCTATTTGAGAAACCTGTTGTTTAGCTTTTGAAAGGTAGATTTCTGGGTTGATTTTTTTCTTTCAGAACTTCATTCCACATTTACTAAAACACTTGAAACTGTCTTCCAGCTCACTTGTTGTATTGCATTTAAAATTTTTTTCCTGTATCTTTCTGCTTCAGTGTGGCTCATTTCTTTTGCTACGATAATCTATCACTAATCCAACCAAAAATATTATAGTTTCCATAATGTGCTAGTCAGTTTTGTGTCAAAGGGACAAATGCCTGAGGACAAAGCTTAGAGGAACAGGTATTTGGCTCACAGTATCAGAGGTTTAGTCCATGGTACGCGGATTCCATTGCTGTGGGCTCAATGTGAAACAGAACATCATGAGAGAGGGCTTGAAGGAGGAGTGCTGTTCTGCTCAAGGTGGCCAGAAAGCACAGAGTGGGAGAACAGGGAAAATGAGCCCTTGGAGGGCAGATTCCAGGGTCCCATCTCATCCAGCCACACTCCTACAGGTACCACCCATTTATATAGTATTTATATAGTAAACGTCCAAGTCATCACAAAACATTATCCAAAACTGGATGTGATTATCTAATTACAACTTTCCCACAAAGATAATTCAAAGATACAATCTTATATTTTGAGGACCTGATTGAATAACCATTGGAGGTTGTAGTTTCATAGTTCTACTTGAATCCTACAGAGGGCAGGGCAGGAATTCAGAGATTATGAACACAGGAAAGAAGTTCAGGATGATTTTCATGACTCTACTGTGTCTCAAGGAGAAAAAACTTTGAAAAGTTGGATATGTTCCTTGTCATCTCTGACATCACGGTCATATAGCCTTCTACTTGATGAGGCTATACTGTACAAATCTCAGATATTGATGAAGAGTACAATCAGAAAAACTAGTCCAACAGATGGCAGGAACAAATTCAAATTTGTCTCTTCAAAATAGCATCAATGCTATGAGAGTCTCAGGCATTGTTTTTTGATATTTTCATCTTTAATCTCCTTAAATATTCTGAAGTTGATACTACTATTCTCCTCAGTGAATAAATGGGAAAAGAGACACAAAGAGATTAACTTGCCCACCATTATACAGCAAAGAGTAGCAAATCTGCTATTTAAACCTAGTCTAGTTCCCAGTCCATAGACTTTACCACAATTAAAAGTAAATACATGGAATGATGTCTTTGTCTCCACTTACAACAGAAAACATTTTTTTAAAGAAAGTAAAAATAAATTCTTCCCTTCCTTAACAACAAAAAGACTATGAGATTTTAAAATTTTCTTTTCCCAGTGGTTTCTGAATATGAACTAAAAAGATGAATGGTACATTGGGGAAATAGTTAGTTGTATTTTATTCTTATTACCATTAAGGTAGAACAACAAAGTCTGCATATTATTTCTAACTACTAAGAATCTCATTCAAAATATTACAATGTAAAATAAAAAATATCAAAGACACTGACATATTTTTAGAGATTACGAACCTCCCAAACTAAGTCAAGAAGACGTACAGAATTTAAACATATCAATAGCAAGCACTGAATTAGAAGAAGTCATCAAATTCTACCAACCAAGTAAAGGCTAGGAGCAGATGGATTTTCAGCCGAATTCTACAAGACCTTTAAAGAGGAACTAATACGAGTACTCCTCAAAGTATTGCAGGGAATACAAAAGAGGGAACCCTTCCAAACTCATTCTATGAAGCTAGTGTCACTCTAATACCAAAACCTGACAAAGATGTATCACAATAGCATCAGAAAAAAATGCTTGGTAATCAATCTAACAAAAGAGGTGAAAGAGCTCTACAATGAAAACTGTAGAACACTAAAGGAAGAATTTGAAGAAAACCTTAGAAGATTAAATATCTCCCATGTTCCTGGACAGGCAGATTTAATCTTGTCAAAATGGCAATTCTACCAAAGATGCTATAGGGATTCAATAAAATTCCAATTAAAATCACAATGACATTCCTCATAGAAATAGAAAGCAATCATGAACTTCATCTGGAAGTATAAGAAATCCCGAATAGCCAAAACAATCCTGAGCAGGAACAATGAAGCAGGAGGTATCACAATACCAGAACTGAAACTACACTACAGAGCAATAAACATAAATGGCATTTTATTTGCACCAAAATAGAGACAGACAGACCAACGGTATGAAAAGATAGCCTGTTCAACAAATGGTGCTGAGAAAAATGGAAATCCATACGCAGTAAAATGAAATTAAAACTCTATTTCTCACACTGCACAAAACTCAACTCAAAGTGGATCGAGGACTTAGCAATTAGACCAGAGACCATGCACCAAATAGAAAACAAACTGAATATTCATCATGTTGCCTTACGATCACACTTCCTTAACAAGACTCCCAAAGCACAAGAAATCAAAGCAAGAATCAACAAATAGGATGGACTCAAACTAAAAAGCTTTTTCTCAGCAAGAGATTCAATCAATGACATACAAAGAGAGCCTACTGAGTGGGAGAAAATCTTTTCCACATGCGCTTCAGATACATCACTAATCTCCAAAACTTATAAAGAACTTACAAAACATTACATCCAAAAACACAAAGAACCCAATCAATAAATGAGCAAAGGAACTGGACAGACATTTACGGAAGAAGATATACAGGCAATTAATAAACATGAAAAAGTGTTCAACATCCCTAGTAATTAGAGAAATGTAAATTGAAACAACTCTAGGATTTCATCTTACTCCAATTACAATGGTTTTATCAAGAACACAAACAATATTAGATGTTGGTGTGGATGTGGGGAAAAAGGCACACTTTTAAAATGCTGGTGGAGTTGCAAATTGGTGCAGCCACTCTGGAAAGTAGTGTGGAGAATCCTCAGGAAACTTGGGATGAACCCACCTTTGAACTGATTTATCCAAATCCTCGGTTTGTACCCAAAGGACTTATCATTAGCATACTACAGTAACCCAGCCACATCAATGCTTTTAGCAGCTCAGTTCATAAGAGGTACATTGTAGAACCAACCTAGATACCCTTCAACAGATGAATGGATGAAGAACCTGTGGTATATATACACAGTGGAATATTATTCATCCATAAAGACCAATAATATGATGGCATTTGCAGATAAATAGATGGAATTGGAAAATATCATGCTAAGTGAAATAAGCCAATCCCCAAAAACCAAAAGCCAAATGTCTTCCATGATAAGTGGAATATGATATATATTGGGAGTGAGGGGTTTCAAGGTAGAGGAAAATGGAGGAACGTTATACAGTGGGAAATGAGCGGGAGTGGGTATGTAAAATGGTGCAATGAGACAGAAGTCATTACCCTATGTACATCTATGATTACACAAATGTTATGAACCTACATCATGCAGAAACATAGAAACGAAATGATATACCCCATTTGTGTACAATCAATCAATATGCACTCTGTAAAAATAAAAAAATGTAAGAAAACTTCTTCCCTTCCGTAAAAACAAATATAAGATGAGTTTTTAAATTTTTCTGTCCCCTATGGTCTCTGAATGTAAACTAAAAGGATAAATGATAAATTTGGGAAAAGTTAGCTGTATTTTTATTCTTATTAATATCAGAGTAGAAAAATAAACTCTGCTCATTGTTTCTACCTCCTAAAAATCTCATTCAAAATATTCTACTGTAATACAAGGAAAAAAAGTCATATAAATGGTATCATCATACCATTTTTACCAGGTCTTTACTAAGATTCTTGAAAAGAATAAAGTCACAGAAAATCACTAGTACAAAGAAGTATAAATAATCTCGTCAGCATTTAAATAATTTGGAACTTCAAAGAAGACACAAGTAAATGTCATTAGAACAATTCCTAAAACTGCTTTCATATCAACTATGAAAATTTGAAAAAAACAAATAAAGAGTAAATAGATAAATTCTTGTAAATTTTGATTAGTTTTTAGGGTGTCAAACAACATTTGTTAAGGGATATAATATGCAGAACTATGAAAGAGTCCTGATTTCTTCTTTAACCATTCCGTGGAACACATCTCATAATTATATTTTTTTCAGAACATTGCCTTAATGAAAATAATTCACTACATATTACACAAATTTTATAATTCACTATGTATTATAGAACTGTCTCTCATAAACTTTTCTAAGTTTGTCATTCATGACAATGATCCCTGTGACTTCAGGAAAAGTCGTGTCAGGTTCCATGACAATTAGCATACCATATAAGTCTTCTTTGTAGAAAAGTTAAAGACACACAGATGAAACACTTGTTGTTGGTTAGGACTTGACTAATTAGGAAAATCCTACTAACATAAGCAAACAATACATCAAGAATGCATTAAAAAGTATAAAGAAACAACCAATTTTTTCAACTTCAGTGAGCTCAATGAAGCCAGAATCAGATAGAATCATATTAAAGTTAAACATATGTCTTAGATTGTCCGTTTTAGTTCTAGTTTCCAATTGGGGAGGGGGAGAGGATGGGGGGGTGGTGAGAGGGATAATGGGGATTTATCTAAGAGAGATTTTACCACTGACTACACCTCCAGCCCTTTTTATTTTTTCTTTGGAGATAGGGTCTTACTAAGTTGCTTAGGCCCTTGCTAAGTTGTTGAGGCTGGCCTTGACATGGTGATCCTCCTTCCTCAAACTCCTGAGTCACTGGGATTATAAGCATGTACCACCACACCTGGCTGATGGGCATGTTTTTAACAGCACCCCCATTGATTCTCAATTTTCCCTGTCTGGATGGTAAACTATTGTGGTGTCTACAATGAGATTTACCTGTGAATTTAATTATTCAAAGGCCTTAACCAGGGATGCTTGTAATCACAGTCCCAACTCACACGGGGGTAGGAGGATTCAAAATTCCAGTTCAGCCTAGGCAAAGTTGGAGATTGCCTTAGAATTAAAAAAAGATGAAGTTAAAAAGGACTGGGGATGTAGCTCAGTGGCAGAGAGCACCTGGTTTCAATTCCCATTAACACACTCACAAAAAAAAGGCCTACTCTTCATTCCCAAGGTATCCTACACATGAAAAACTGGAAATGGCATTTGAGAGAAAACAATATGGAATTCCTTGCAGAAAATGTGTATGATAAAATTAATGTTGAGAAAACCTTTCCTCCACTCATCTCTTCCTCACACATCACCCTACTTAATCCAAAATAGAGCACACGTACCTCTCTGCACACAGCAGCAATGTGTGCTTCATCCATACGTTTCTGTGACGACTTCAGTAAGTGGCCCACCAGAAAGGTACTCCATGACTTCAAACAAATCATCTCCTAACAGGTAACTACAAATAGACAATGAAAAACATATCCACATTTTAAGTTTTCTAAATATGTGGCACTCTATGTTCAACAGTTCAAATGTTAAGCACCATAAGAAGAACACTGGAGAACTGATAGTTGGAGACCTAAGAAGAAAACTGGAAAGTTACTATGTAACAGCACAAACAAGTACTCAGGGATCATTCGGATATTCATTATGATTTTTATGTCACAGTTTTCCCATAATAATTGTCAACATGTAGAAATAAGACTTTCCCATCCAAAATAACCCTATCACATGTGAATTACTGGTCTTCTTTTGCAGATATGCTGACAGAGGCTGGAGATGTTAGCTAGCTCATATGAGGTCACATAATAAGTGACAGAATCAGCATCTGAAGTCAAGTTCTGTAGATTCCAAATCCTATGGCTTATCTTAACCACCATTCTATGCTGAGTTGAAATAATTGAAAGGAAGAAAAATATACTTGAAAGGTTATTTCTATGAATGCAGATCCCAGAATTAGGGCTAAAGTATCATAATAGTTTATCATTTCTCCATCCTAAACAAATTTATATGTGGAAGAGAATCTCCTGTAACCCCCTAATAAAACCACTAGTATCATTCTTACTACTGAATATTCATTCAGAAATTTGAATATTTTTTTAAAGAATTGAATAACATTCTTAGTTTTCCATTCTGTGCTTTGTTCGTTGTAAAGATCAATTTCTAAATTACATGAATTTTTGGTTTGAGGAGGGGCACATACTGGGAACTGACTAGGGGGCATTTGAACACTGAGAAACATCCCCAGCTCTATTTTGAATTTTCTTAAGAGACAGGATCTCCCTGCCTTACTTAGCACCTTGCTTTTTTGCCAAGGCAGGCTTTGAATTCATGATCCTCTTGCCTCAGGTTTCCCAGCCCCTGGGATTACAGGCATGAGTCACTGCACACAGCCAACATGAAATTTGATACACATATACAATTTTTCAATTAAGAAGAGCATTGAAATAATAACTCTCTTAAAAGTTTCAGAATTGTGTGCTAGACACCTCTCTGGGTTAAGACATGAATCCCTGTTGACCATTCCTTAATGTTTCTGCTTCTGATTATTTGAAATGAAAATTCACACCATCAGCAATGTCCTGCATTTAGCTGCCTTCTCACTTACCAAGTAATGTCCTTGTCACAAAAGCAACATCTACTTGCAATAAACTATTTTCACCTCTCCTCTTTCTGCCTTAAGTTTACTTCTCAATAATAATCACTGTGAAGTAGTCAGCCTCCATCAAACCATGAGACTACAAATTTCCACATTTTTATCCCAGTGCTTTAAAGAACCTCACACATATTTACCTGTCTATGTATTGTACTGCATTTCGATGTCTCAGGTTCTTCATTATGAATAATTCATTAAGGACCAGATCCTTTCGTGGCTCCTTATTCAATTGTATCCACTTTATGGCAACCTATAATGGAAATAGAATTGAATAAAAATAATGGTTTCCCTCATTCTTTTAAAAGGTAGCCAACACCAACTAGTTAATAATTAATAATAACATGTTATATGTAGTGAGACCAGAACTGACAAAAAAGGAGTACTTTTACATACACACTGACTATTTTTACACTACACACACCCTAAATATTTTCAGATTGATTTGCAGTGGATTAACCAATCTAGCTTCAGTCCAGTGCTAGGAACTCAGCCTCCTTTTACTGCAACCTGGGAAAATATTTTTTAATACTTGCTGATTCATGAGATATTTCCTTCATTGTTCCCCCTAAGGTGAGAATGGCTCTCAAATTATTAAATGAATTCCTACATCATATCCAACTTTAAAAATACATTTCTATTGCTCTTGGTTAGCTTTATCTAGTTTTTCTCCTAAGCAGAAAGCTAATCTAATAACTGGAAGTATACAAAAGTTGCTACCTTCTTTCCCAAAGACACATCCACAGCAGTGAATACTGTACCAGATAGCCTAGGGGAGAAAGACACAATCAGAGTTAATGTTTATAAATCACTACCATTTATACTATCCAGAGACTTTACACTTCTCACAACTGAAAAAGGATCAAATAACACTTAAGATGTAGAGTCTTTGTTGAAGAGTAAACTGACAGTTTCTTTCTTTCTTTAGACAGAGAGGAAGTGGGGCTTCCACAAGAGAGGGATCCCCAGAATTTAGAATCTTCAAAAGAAAACCAGGAAAAAAAAACAGGAGGCAATCCTTGTGGTCAAAACCTTTACTTGAAATATTTCAGACCTAAAAAATTATAGGGAAAAAAGATAAAAGAAAGAGTAACATACGCTCATGAATACAGAACCCTGCTGAAGAAACAGAACTGCCAAAAAGCCCGAGAATTCCGGGTACGCCCTTTCCTATGACATTCTTCCTCCACCCAAGGGTAACCTGTATCTGGCGTTCATCCTGTGTTTCATGTGCATCCTTTATATGCACCGTTCTCTACTTTGAACTATGAAGTTTCAGTTTCAGTATTTTTTTCTGAAATTTTCTTTGTGAATTGGCTATATGCCTGGCTGGGGATGGTGA
This sequence comes from Sciurus carolinensis, assembly GCF_902686445.1. Taxonomy (NCBI): domain Eukaryota; kingdom Metazoa; phylum Chordata; class Mammalia; order Rodentia; family Sciuridae; genus Sciurus; species Sciurus carolinensis. Next base: position 85,684,952 of record NC_062221.1, on the reverse strand, counting down.
AATAAGCCTGTAAGAGATCTGAGGAAGTAGCTCAGTGGTCAAGTCCTCATGGTTCAGTCTCCTGTAACTTAAATAATGAAATAAATAAACAATGAATTCATAAAGAAATAAAGGAATTCACCTGGGTTTGTAATACCTGTCTCTCTATGTAGGTATTATTCATTCAGTCTAAATTATTCAATATATAACATGTATTACCATGTTCAAAATATTCAGGTAAGTTTCAATTTATTATTATTCTTCAGTCTGCGCTGAACTGAATTTGTCAAAATGAAACTCATTAGGAAGTTTCAGAAATTCTCATTCTAAAATCCACTAATTCTTTCTAAATCCACAGAACATTTTCTAGAGATTATTAACATTAGGAAATCAAGGTACTCATTTGATTTCAAGGAATAGAGGAAAGAGATTAGTTAGTAAACTTTGAAATCAAATTATGGAGCAAAATCAGACAAACAGACTCAAAGATCATACTCAATGATATGATTCAAAAACATTTTATATATTTGTTTTTATTTATTTATTTATTTTAGTGTGGATTGTAACCCTCGGCATGTTCCCACTGACCTAATTCCCCAGTCCCTTTTGATTTAAGGATCTAAACTAAATTGCTGAGGCTGCCTGAAAACTTGCAATTCTCCTAACTCAGCTCCTGACTTGCTGGGATTACAGGTGTGTTCTGCCATGCCCAGCTAACTGCAAGGGGTTCTGCTTTGCTTTGTTTTTCTTTGTGAAATGTCAGGGAGGGTACATAGGACCTCACATATCCTAGGCAAGTGCTCCACACTCAACAATATACCCAGCCACAAATCAATGTTTTTATGGATTATAATCCTACAATGAAATTGACTTTTAAATATGTTATGGGCAATTTTTCCATCTCAGAATCCCTTACCATCCATGATTAAAAAAAGGGATGAAGAAAAAATGATGAACAGTCATTGCTAATGAGTAGGAATTTTTAATAATTGCTTTATATATTTACACAAACCACCCAGCATACCACTCACAGATTGCAGTGAGTGCTCAATCTCAGGGAAAAAGAGAGATAATGCTGAATACCCATAAGTAGTGAATATTAGGAATATGATTATAAACACCCTTCTCCAATTCTTTCAAATCCTGTATATTTTCTCATAGTGTAACCTATGGTCACAATAGTTCCTATTGTGAACAAAATAACATTGAAAGCACAATCAAATCTTTCTAAAAAATTAATTTTGCTATCATAATTCCTCTTTAGTAAACTCTACTGATTTGAAAATAGTGGTTTTCAAACATATCAAGTTTCAATAATAATTTGTTTCAAAGAAAACATTGAAGAAACTTTGCAAACGCAAACGATATCAGAAACAAGAAGACACATACTCTCCATGAAGTTAGGACACCTAACTACTCATTTTCTCAAATATCATGACATTTCCAAGCAAACAGTTCTTCTAGTCAGCCTGCAACTTCAGGATTTCTTAATGACAATTCCACCAGGGTAGGTGGCACATGTCTGTAATCCCAATTGTTCATGAGCTAAAGCCAAAGAATTACAAGCTTGACACCAGGTCTTCGAAACTCAGTGAGACCCTGTCTCAAAACAAAAAAGACAAAGGACTTGGGGATAGATCAGTGGCAAACCACCCCTGGGTTCCTTCGCCAGTACCAAAAATATACAGGAACTTGGCAACTCCTGGAAAACTGTTCACTCTACATTTCTACTCCACTGCATGTGTTACACAGTAATGCTAAGTTATGAAACTCCTTACAATTAGTCATAAGAAATGAATGATATCCAAATGACTGATCCTAAAGGGCTTTTCTGGCTATTCCACTGTATCTTCTTTTAATATATTTAGGAAACCACTTACTACTCTATAGATGACTCTAATAAGATCTAATCATATATTTATTTTTGAATGTTCAAACCTATCACCAAGAAATGGAAATTAGGAAGTTGGATTTAAAATCAGAACTTAAATGTTTATGACCATTAAGTCCAAACATAAGAAAATCACATTAAATTTGCACTTACTAATGAGAAAAGAAGATAGGACATATGAAGGAAACTCAAACAATCTAATGTAGGTACTTAATCTCAACTTAGCTACTAAGGTTCAAGTCAAGATACTAAGGACCAAAGATATGGGATGTGATAAATAAGCTCACAAATGAATAGTCACAACTCCTATTCTAGTTGATATTTTCAAAGCAGCAGCCCTCCTAAGATAAGGACTATTTCATATAAACATCTATAGGATACCACAGTCAAAGCAGTTTTATATTTCACAGTACTAAGGAATCAAGAACAAATCAATGTAGAACATGTAAATGCTTGGGACAAACCATCTATAATGTTTTTTTTTTTCCATGAGGTCTCTAGGTCATATTGTTCTTTATAAGTATACTTACTGTAGCCTTCTAATCAGACACTATTTTTACTCCCTTCTTGGTTCTGTTGAAATTATTTATAAAGCTTGATTCAGGCCACCAATACTTAATGAAATCAAAGGGAGAAGGAAAAAGTGTTTTTCCTTGGAATATATTTTATGACTAAACGTTTCTATTTGAAAAATCTATAGGTTGGACAAATATGTACAAACCTCCTTTGATGAGATTTCAAACTATCTCCATGGTCATCTGCTGTTAGATTTGGCTTATAGGAAAGAAGGGTTCCCAAAGGGACTGACTTCCCTATCAATACATAATAAATATGTTCCCACTGCCATGACAAACAAGATGAATGTTAATTAGCCTTCACTGTTTTTGGGTAGTACTGCAGGTTGAATCCAGGGGCATGCTCCCCCTGAACTGTCTCCCCAACCATGTTCATATTTTATTTTGAGAGAGGGTCTCACTAAATAACCCAGACTGACCTTAAAGTTGAAGACCTCTGCTTCAGTCTTCTAAATGGTTGTGATTATACTCATGTGCCACCATGCCCAGCTCACTACATGTTAACTGAAGCAAATATTAGTATAAGAAAATAATTTTTCTTTCTGCCTTAAGGCACAATAAAAGTTACAATATTCAAGTGGGTATTATTATTATTATTTGCGTATTATTATTATTATTATTATTATTATTATTTTTGGTGCTGGGGATAGAACCAAGGGCTGTGCACATCAGTCAAGGTTAACTGAATAGGTTTCAAAATAGAAACCTGTAGTCATAAAACATATTTGTTGAGGGCCATCTTGGACAAGATGGTGCCTGGCAATGAGCCAAAAGGCACTGGGTACCAAAATAAGGAAGTACCCATAAAGGTTGCTTGCCTACTAGTTCCTTGGAGACTTATAACGTGTTGACGCCAGGCTCTAGGATTGGCTATCTAATATCATGCCGCGCGTGGACAGCTCATGATTCATATAGTGCTATGCTGACATTCCTCTGCATGCTCTCCTGTGTGAGAGAAAGCTTTGCTATAATTGGCTGATAAGCTAGGAGCCTGGGGGAGGAGAGAGGGAGAGGGAAGAAGAAGGGAGATAGTGGCAGAACAAAGGAGGCAGAAAAACAGGGAGGATGCAATAAATCTGGTCAACTAAAGATTGGTGGTGTCTCCTTTCTCCGCGCCGGTTCCGCTGGACAGAACAAGTGGTGGCCCATACGGGGAGCTTCTTCCTCCTTCTGAGTCCTCCCACGTAAGTAACTTAAGGTAAGCTATAGGAAAACTAAGTAACTTTAGGTAAGCTATAGGAAAACTGTAGGATAACCCCGGTAAAGGGAGGTCACATAACCCGGTGAAGGGAGTCAGTATAACCCCGGTAAAGGGAGGCCACATAACCCCGGTGAAGGGAGTCTGCATAACCCCGGTAAAGGGAGGCCACATAACCCCGGTGAAGGGAGTCTGCATAGCCCCGGTAAAGGGAGGTCTCCTAACTCCAGGATGGGGTCACAAGTGTCTAGAAATCAAATGATAGGAAAGATACAAGATGTACTTAAGGCTAATGGAACTGCCATACAACGATCTACTGTAACAGCATATGTAACTACACTGGCCAAGGTTAGTCCTTGGTTTTTGGAAGAGGGAGTCCTAAATATTCCACAATGGGAACATGATAAAGAGGATCTTATTAAAGCAGAAAAGCAATCCCATTACCTAGAGGTACTTTTCCCATGTGGCAGCTCATTAAGGAATGTCTAACATCTAAAAAAGGTAAAATAATAACTTTAGTTAAAAATAGGAAATATGTGTCTGGAAGAGATAAAGAAACAACTAAGTGTAACTTCTCCTGAAGAGGAAGAAGAGGAGGAGGGGCTTACTGGGGAGGAATTAGAAAGAGCATCAAGGACACGGTCGCCCCCATCAGTTATATCGGGAGTTATATGCCTCCTTCCTTGAGGCAGCCGCTCCCCCTCAAGCAGCCTGCCCCCTATATCCCCCAAAGTACCCTTGGGAGGAGCTATCTCATGCTATTAATCAGATGGGTTTTTCACCATGGGGAGAAGAAACCCCCCTTAAGGAAACCTCAGCAGTCTCACAATTCTTCCCTGTACTAGAGGACCAAAATAGACAAAGATTCCACCAACCTCTGGATTTCAAAACAGTAAAAAAATTTTAAGGAGGCAGTGGCTACATATGGTCCACAGGCCCCATTTACAATTAGTATGTTGGAATCAGTATCGGGGCTAAATCTAGTGCCGGAAGATTGGAAAAGGCTATGTAAAGCTGTGCTATCAGGGGGGCAGTACCTAGTGTGGAAAATGGCATGGCAGGAAGCCTCATTAGAAATGGCATGACATAATGCTGCCACAGGCTTTCCCCAAAGAAATGTAGAAATGCTAACAGGAGAAGGAAACTATGAAGGTATTCAACAGCAGATTATTTACGATCCTGGGGTGTACGCACAAATTGCTGCTGCTGCCACTAAAGCCTGGAAGTTAATTCAAGGGTCAGGAGATTTACAGGGGCAGTTGTCTAAGGTGATTCAGGGGAGTAACGAACCATTTGCAGATTTTGTTGATAGACTAATCCAAACAGCTGCTAGAGTATTTGGGGATTCAGAACAAGCTATGCCCTTAATAAAACAATTAGCTTATGAGCAAGCAAATAGATGGTGTAAAGAAGCTATAAGACCATGGAAAAATAAAGATTTAAGTACATATATAAATGTCTGCAGGGATATCAATGATGCAGTCATTACAGGACAAGTAATAGCTGCTGCTCTTCATGGGCCAAATCAGGGGCAATCAAGAGTTAAAGGAATAATATGCTTTAAGTGTGGGCAAGAAGGGCACTTCAGAAGAGACTGCCCTGAAGGACCCACAGGGTTAAAGCCCAGGGGAACACCTAAGACTAGAGAACAGCAAGGAACAAATCAACCTGCCCCAGGTCTATGTCCCCGGTGCCTGGAGAGGAATGCACTGGGCGAGATTTTGTACATCAAGATTTGACATAGAGAGAAATCCTCTTCCTACCCCAGTCAAAAAACGGCCAGGGGGGCCCAACCTGGGGCCCTCAAATATACAGGGCCTTTCAGAATCCCATAGTACAGATCCCCACTCACAATCCTTTCTGACTATCTCCTCGTTGTCCCGAGGAACATCAGGGAGTGGGAGATTGGACTTCTGTGCCTCCGCCCAACTCGTTCTAACCCCAGAGATGGGAGTACAAGTGGTCCCCACGGGCATACATGGACCACTCCCTGAGGGCACAGTAGGATTATTGTTGGGGCGGAGTTCTACAACTCTGTCAGGATTACAAGTATTTCCAGGAGTCATTGATACTGATTATACTGGGGAAATAAAGATTATGTTATCCTCCCCTCAAGGGGTATCTGTAGTTTCTCCAGGAGACAAAATAGCCCAAATATTGATATTGCCTGGCCATCATGGGACTTTTCCCAGTTCACAAAGGACTGGAGGAGACAACAGGTTTGGATCCACAGGATCGGGTGTGTTTTGGGCACAATCAACAAAAAATAGACCCATACTTAAATTGAAAGTTAATGGTACTCCCATAGAGGGTCTAATAGACACGGGTGCTGACATCTCTATTATAAGACAGAAGGACTGGAACAAATCATGGCCTGTTACAACATCCAGTACTACCTTACGGGGACTTGGATTTGCCCAAACCCCATTACAAAGTTCAGCTGTATTATCTTGGGAGGACCCTGATGGGAAAAGGGGGACATTCCAACCTTATGTATTAGCTCACCTGCCTGTCACTCTTTGGGGAAGAGACATTTTAACACAGATGGATGTTGTCATTTCTTCCTCAGTTGAACAAAATATTTCCTGTCCAAACCCAACCGTTTTACCAGTCATGGTGGGACAAGGTTATATCCCTGGAAAAGGACTAGGCAAGAATCTACAAGGTATGACCGGCCCCATTCAAGCCGAAGGACAAACAGGGACTAAGGGGCTGGGTTTTCTGGAGGGGCCACTGAACCATTAAAGATAACATGGAAATCCAATAATCCTATCTGGGTCCCCCAGTAGCCCCTTTCTAAAGAAAAAATAGAGGCGGCCCAGGAAATAGTTAATCAACAATTGAAGGAAAATCATATCATTCCTTCCACTTCCCCTTGGAATACACCCATTTTTGTCATAAAAAAAAAAGTCTGGAAAATGGCAACTCTTGCAAGATCTGAGAGTCATAAATTCCAGTATGCGGATTATGGGCCCGGTGTAACTGGGTCTCCCCTCGTTAGCTGCTGTTCCAAAACATTATCATATCATCTCTATAGATATAAAAGGTTGTTTCTTTTCCATTCCTGTGCATCCCAAGGATGGCCCTCGATTTGCCTTTTCCATTCCCTCTTTGAATAATGAAGGGCCTAATACTAGATACCAATGGGTGGTCCTTCCCCAGGGAATGGCAAGTAGTCCCACTATGTGTCAAATATATGTTGGCCAGGCTATATCACAGATTAGATAAAACTATAAAGGACTTTATTGTCTCCATTATATGGATGATATTCTTTTGACTCATAAGGAACAGGAGACCTTATTAGGGGTATTTGATGATATTATCAAAACCCTAAAAAAATGGGGATTACATGTGGCCCCAGAAAAGGTGCAAACCCGCAGCCCTATTACCTTTCTAGGACATCAAATATTAGATACCTATGTTAGGCCACCAAAAATTAAATTAGCCACAGGAAAGCTTAAGACTCTAAATGATTTCCAAAAATTATTAGGTGATATAAATTGGGTAAGACCAAATTTGGGAATCACCACTGGTCAACTTAAGCCTCTGTTTGATATTCTCCAAGGATATTCAGACCCTACATCCCCCAGAATTTTAACTCCTGAAGATAGAAAAGCCTTAAGGTTAGTAAAACAAGCTTTAGAAAATGCTCATAGTGATAGAGTTGATCTATCCTTGCCTTTTAGCCTCATAGTGTTAGATTCTGAATATACTCCTACAGGTCTGGTATGGCAAACTGGACCCCTGATATGGATCCATTTTCCAGTATCCCCCAAATATGTTGTTTCCCCATATCCTGTGATGGTAGCAAATCTAGTTACATTAGGACTTAAGACAGCCCTTCGAGTTTTTGGAGTTCATCCTCAGACAGTTATTGTCCCATACACGGCAAAACAGATTGAAATACTAGTTAACAATATGAAGATTGGGCAATTTATTGTTCCACCATGGCCACATTTGATAATCACTTGCCAAATTCACCTATTGTCAGCTTCTTCAAAAGACATCCTGTTATTTTCCCTCAGGTTGTTAAGTCTCAACCTATCCCAGCAGCAAATACATTCTTTACAGATGGCTCCTCCTCCGGCACAGCTACAGTAGTTTCTGATAAAGTACAGACTATTATTACTTCTCATAAATCTGCTCAAAAAACTGAACTAGAAGCAATTATATCTACCTTACAACAATGCTTTTATCAAGCATAAACTCTTCTGTGGGCTCGCAAAGAACCTTTATATATAGGCCATATCAGAGCACATTCAGGCTTACCTGGGCCTTTAGCTCAAGGAAATTCTACTACAGACTCAACTACTTGACATCCTCATGTGTTTAACATTGTACAAAAATCAATTAATTTCCATAAAGATTTTCATGTCAATGCTACTATTCTCAAAATAAAATATAACGTTACAAAAGAACAAGCCAGAAATATAGTAAAACAGTGTCCTGCCTGTGTGCCTCATTTATCTGTTCCTCATTTTAGAGTCAATCCTAGAGGACTCCTTCCAAATCATCTATGGCAGATGGATGTCACCCATATCCCTGAATTTGATACTTTAAAATTTGTACATGTAACTGTAGATACCTACTCAGGATATATATTTGCTACCGCCCATACAGGGGAAAAGACAAAAGATGTAATCAGTCATTGCCTTCAAGCCTTTGCTACTATGGGAAGGCCAAAATCATTTAAAACAGATAATGGGACTGCGTATACTTCTTCTTCATTTCAACAGTTTTGCTCAAAGTTCAATATCTATCATTCTACAGATTGTCCTACAATCCACAAGGACAAGCTATCGTGGATAGAGTTAATCAAACATTTGAAAGTCTGCTTAACTAAACAAAAAGGGGGAATAGGGGCATTAGACCCTCCCAAGAACAGACTTAACCTTGCTTTATTCACCCTCAATTTTTTAACTTTGGATGCTATAGGCTGTACTGCGGCTGATAGACATTTTAGTGGAAAGTCTGGTGGCCATCCACAAGCAAAGTGGAAAGACATCTTGACTGGGTCCTGGAAAGGACCTGACCCAGTATTAATTTGGGGGAGAGGATCTGTTTGTGTTTCTCCTCAGGACCAACAACAACCTATCTGTGTCCCAGGCACTTGGTAAGAACTATCCATAAGAAAGAAAATGGCACCGAAACACAAAATGATGGTGATGGTGGTAAGCCTGCTGTTGTTAGCTCTTCTTAAAACTTTTGGGGATATATCACTCATGGCACACAAATTTTCCCTCAATTATTTCCTAGTACAGAACTTCAAGGTATTCCTTACCTACCAGCTGGTTGCACTGTAAAGCCACTTATTACTAGTCTAAACTTCAAGTTAAGAGGTAGTCTTTGCTTCCTCTGGTTAGCCACCTCAGAAACTGCCATAATACAGGGAGGCAATCTCTCTGTCATTCATTTAAGGTACAGTCTAAAGCAAACCTATATATAGGGAAGTAATACACCTGTTTATAGTTATACAGGGTGCGAGGGCAATTACTCTTCCTTCTATCAGGTTTTCCCCCCTACTCCCGTATGTGTCATGTCTCCATTTGTGTTCATTCTAAGAGTTCTAAGTTTGATATTAACATTACCAATAACAATGATAATGATAATGAGGTCCTTAACTGTGTTATGTGTTAAGAGTGTTATGTGTCATGTGTTAAGAGTGTTATGTGTCTAGTTGTTGGGATGCTTCACTATTTCCTCTGGCTGTAATTGCCAGGATTCCAAAATTCATTCCAGTCCCAGTGACCTTAATTCATAGTGAGTGGAATTTCCTACCCGTGAAAGCAAAAAGAGATTTTGGTATCTCAACCATTATAGCCATCACTGTTGCTGCGGCGGTTGCTGTAGCTGCTGCCACTGCTGCTGAACTTGCCCTAGGAACTGCTATTCCTACTGCTCACCGCTCAACAATCTGTCACAAGCCACTGCTGAAGCATTGACAACCCAGGAAAACATCAATGTGCATCTCACCACGGGAATCCTGATTCTAAACCAAAGAGTGAACTTACTACAAGAACAAGTGGACATGTTGACTGTTACCACACAGATGGGCTGTCTAGTGCATGCCCAAGCACTATGCATTACCCGATACCCTATTCTAATATTACTGCTGCTGCCAATCTGTCCAAACGGATTCGTAGCATGCTTAATGGGACATGGACTAAAGAGCTTACTAATTTGACTACCCTACTGAGAAATTCTATATCTGTGGTAAATAGTACTCAGGTCAAGGTCCCGGGTATGCCAGAAGCCATTAGTTTCTTACAGTCAGCGTTACAATTTGGTAACAATGGATGGGAAGTTTTGCTATGATGGAATTGTTGTTCTTGCTGTTATTATTGCTGCTCAGATATCTGTTGTCTCTAAGGAGTCATCAAAGACGGCAAGCCTTAGTGATGCGGCAAGCCTTATGGCCATGGACCAAGGCTCTGATCCTCAGATTTGGCTCTCCCAATTACAGGACTGGTAGTCAATGACGGGTAAGCACAGGGTGGACTTTATACCAACCTAAGACAGGGATCAAAGCATGCCAACAGCTCTTTGACTCCCAATGACGGGTAAGGATAAAGTCTGACTCTGGCACCTAAGACAGGCACAGTCGCTGTCCTCTTCTTTTTATAACAAAAATGGGGAGCCTGTTGAGGGCCGTCTTGGACAAGATGGCATCTGGCAATGAGCCAAAAGGCACTGGGTACCAAAATAAGGAAGTACCCATAAAGGTTGCTTGCCTACTAGTTCCTTGGAGACTTATGACGTGTTGACGCCAGGCTCTAGGATTGGCTATCTAATATCATGCCGCGTGTGGACAGCTCGTGATTCCTATAGTGCTATGCTGACATTCCTCTGCATGCTCTCCTGTGTGAGAGAAAGCTTTGCTATAATTGGCTGATAAGCTAGGAGCCTGGGGGAGGAGAGAGGGAGAGGGAAGAAGAAGGGAGATGGTGGCAGAACAAAGGAGTCAGAAAAACAGGGAGGACGCAATAAATCTGGTCAACTAAAGATTGGTGGTGTCTCCTTTCTCCGCACCAGTTCCGCTGGACGGAACACATATTCAGTTAACCTGCTGTTAACTTCTATACTATGCCACCTCCAAAATAAGAAATAACTATTCACACTCTGCTCTGCTGTGCCTAGTGAAACATTACAGTTTTACCCCTAAATCCACTCAAAATGATCTACTAGTCCATTAAATGGTCATGCCATATTTTAAGCAATTCCTACTCATCACTCTTAAGTTGAATTTTAGCTTCTTTTTGCTATCTAAATAACAGGAAAAAGTCCCTAAATCTGTGCTAGTCTATGTTTTCCTAGGCACACTTGCTAAAATTTACATTTCTCACTTATATGGTATACACACAAAGCTAACATTTTCATTTGTTGTTTGGTACATATACATAAAGAGTTCTTTTAATTTTGTGTTTTTATGCTTATTTTGGTGCTGGGCCTCCAGCTTGCTAAGTACCTGCTAACCACTACAACAAATTATACCTCATGACCCCAAATTTTAATATCATGGAGTCAAATTGCTTGGTTTCCTTCCCCTTCCCCTGTCCTTGGGATTGAATCCATGGGGCTTTACCACTGAGCTGCATCACCAGTGCCAGGCCCATTCTTGACAATGTAGGAGACAACAGGTCTTGCTGGATCCCAATGCCTGTCTCAACTTTGTGATCCTCCTACCTCAGTCTCTGGAGTCTCTGTGATTACAGGTGTGAGCCATGCTGCCTGGCTTCTAGAGTTGTCTACTTTTTGTTGTACCTCAGCTTGGAAAGCAGACAGCTCAGGACGCTCTTATAGGAGCTTCATCCAGTCTGCAGTTTCCTGTGCCCCACATCTTGAGGCAAGAACCTACAAAAGCAAGAAACAATGAAATTCCCAAAGACCCCCAGATTTCCATGGAGAAAATCCCAAAGGAAAGGATTAATGTGTGTCAGGGTCTGGGAGGTGGGGTAGGGACCAGGGAAGAAGCCCAGCTTCAACCCTCCTGACCAGCCCCAGGGTTCCCACATAAGCTCCTGGTTCACCAACTCACATGGGTCAGAGTGGTGCACAGAGGTGGTATACCAGTTCCTGGCCCAGCCCTGGTCAAACAGGTCGTCGTGCTAGAGGGAGATGGGGATGGGATGAGGAGCTCAGAACCAGTCGATTAGGCAAGGCCATCTCCCAGGGACCCTCCCTAAGTTGGTCAGTTCAGCTTGGGCCTCAACACAGGACTGAGGCAAGACTCCAAGGACAGGAGAGCCCAAGAGAGACCCAGAATCTCCTGCCTTCCAGCATTCCTAGGACCCACTTGTGAGCAGCTCTCCCCAGATTAGTGCTAACAGAGCACACTTCTCCTGCGTCCTTGGGGCTCTCTCATCACCTTTTACCTCTCTCTGCCACATTCTTCTGTGTCTCCACTGACCACATCTGTCCTCCTGCCTTGTCCTTCCAGATACCTTTTAAATCTTCTTATGCTGCTAAACAGATCCAAAGATGGTGTCTCCACATGCTCCCACTTCACTTTCTTACCTGTCTATTTTTTCTAAAGTGCCCCTTCATTGAAATTCACTATAATGGAGGGAAGTGACAGCAGGGATGCCCAATTATATTTTCCTACTTGAAAATCACATGGACCAGGGAAATCTGCACTGAAGGCCTTCAATACACAAAACAGTAAAGTTCACACTCAAAGTCAAGTCCTCCCCTGGACACTGACTTGCTTCTCCTCTCTCTCATTCCACTTTCTCTTTTCTCTGTTTTTATTCTTTAGCCTTATTCTCTCCTTTTCTCAGACTTGGATGAGTCTTGACCCAACCTCAAGATCTTTAGCTACCAAGACGCAACCAGAACAATGTTCATAGCTGCTCAATTCACATTAGGTAGATTGTGCTACCAACACAGGTGTCGTTTAATTGATAAATGAATAAAGAAACTGTAGTATATATACACAGTGGAATATTACTTAGCCATAAAGAAAAATAAAATTATGACCTTTGTGGTAAATGGATGGAGTTGGAGAATATCATGCTAAGTGTATAAGCCAAGTCCCAAACCCAAAGGCCGAATGCTTTCTTTGATAGGTGGATGATGATACATAATCAGGGGTGGAGTGTTGGGGGGCAAGAGAAGTATGGAGGAAATTTGGATGGTGAAGAGGAAAATGGGGCAGGAGGGGTGGGGGAAGGAAAGAGAGTAGACTGAGATAGACATTATAACCCTATGTCTGTCTTTGTATGATTACAGGAATGGTGTGAGTCTACATTGTGTACAACCATAGAAATGAAAAGTTGTACCCCAAATGAATACAATGAATAAGAATGCACTCTGTAAAAATAAAAATTAAAAAAAAATGCAGGCTGAATTCTAGCCCACCAACCCCCATAATAAAGAAGTGTGCTTTAAATAAGCCAATCCCAAAAAACCAAAAGTCACATGTATTCTCTGATAAATGGATTATGATACATAGCAGGGTCAGGGCAGTTTAAGGGAAAAATGGGGAAGCATTGGATTGTGAAGTGGGAAGTGAGGGGAGGAGAGAGGTGTGGAAGGGAAAGGTGGGAGAATGAGAAAACATCATTACCCTATATCCATGTATGATTACAAGAATGGTGTGACTCTACATCATGTACAACCAGAGAAATGAAAATTTGTACTACTTTGTGTACAATGAGTCAAAATACAAAAAAAAAAATTAAAAAAAAGAAGAAACTACTATACTTCCAGTTGCGGTGGCACATACCTTTAATCTAAGTGACTTGGGAGGCTGAGGTGGGAGGATCAGAAGTTCAAGGACAGCCTTAACAATTTAGCAAGGCCTTCAATAACTGAGTGAGTCCCTACCTCAAAACCAAATAATATAAGGAATGGGGATGTAGCTTCAGTGTAAAGCACCCCTAGGTTCAATACCTACTAAAGAAAAAAATAAACTAATAAATTAATAGCAGAATATTTTAAAATTTACAAAATTGTTACTTTTATAGACATAATTTTTCATTAGATGTGTATAAAATATATAAAATATTGGATGGACAGAAGGTATAAAAATGCTTAAAGGAATTATAATTAATAACTTTTTGAGAACTGAGCAGTAAATTTGAATTCCTTCCTCTCCACACAAGGAATCCTATCAGGCATGAGTAGAATTCAACAGCACTGAAGCATCCAGACCAGTCTCTCTCACTGGCTCCTCTCCTCAGACTCCTGCTCTAATTCTGTGCCTCAAATGCCCTCATACTACATAGGACCAAAATCAAGTGGCATCTTCTTCTTGCCCCATCTTCTTCCCAACTTCCTGCTGCCTCTCCTTCTTCCTCTTATCTTGGGGAATCAGGGCATCAGGATTCTCTCTGTTCCTTTATCGCTTTTCTTCTATCAGAAATGATGATTCTTTTGTTTTTTGGTTCACTCATTTATTCAGATTATTTTCTTTGAATGCTGGGGATTGAAGAACCTTAGGCCTGGCACATGCGAAGCACGTGCCTGAACACTCAGATACACCCCAGACAGAAATAGTTCAGGGCAGCAAAATTACCTCAGTCAATGGGTCATGGCAGGACCCACCTGTAATCCCAGCAAGTCGGGACACTGAGGCAGGAGGATCACAAGTTGAAGACCAGCCTCAGCAACTTGGTGAGTCCCTGTTTCAAAATAAGAACTTGAAGGGCCTGGGGATGTAGCTCAGTGGTAAAGTGCCCCTGTGTTCCATACCCAGTAGCAAATAAATAAAGCCCAGTCACTGCACTGGGGGTTGATAGCACACTGCAAACAGCAGGGCCAGCCTACTTTCAGTGTGGTGAGTGCATCTGCAACACTAGGACCTGAGCACCATGTGGAGTGGCCAGGGAAGTGCAGAGAGAGGGGATCATGGGAAACATGCAGGCAACCCAGCCCACAGCACCCAGGTTCATGCAGAGAAGAAGCCCTGAGCTTTAAGTTCTAAGACATACAAGAGGGCTATTTCAGCTACTTCTGGTTGCAGAGGCTGGGTCCTGGGCAGAAAGAGCAGTCTAAAGGATGTCTGCTGGCTTTGCCCAATGATGAGAGCCCCATCATGACAGCCAGGGCAGAGTCTGTGCTGCTGTGGGCCAGGGAATGAAGGATGGAGCTGGTGAGCAGATCAGCTCCTTCAGGGAATAAGGCATAGAGGGTACCACAGGTGGAGTGGACACCTAGGACGTTAAGGGTGGGGGTTGCTTGGATTTTAGATGAGACAAAACACATGCAGATGACCAATAGAAGGAATGGTAGTTTGGTAACATTCACTGTTTTCATACATACATATACACAGACTGTTCTCATTCCTACATAATTCTGGAAAGAGAAAAACCACAAGGACTTAGGGAGAGAAACTGACAACAAATGATGAAAGGCTCTTCTGGGTAGAGAAAGTGGTCTAACCTTGATCATGGTGGAGAATCTACGACAGTGTCCATTTGTCAAATTCCCTAACATTAGACTAACTCAGGTGAATCTTACTGTTTGTACATTATTCCTCAATAAAAGAATTCCTAAAACAGTTCTACCATAGCTCCCAAGTTTTCACTTCTTCCCAAGTAAATTCCATGCTTGAATTTCTGGGGCTTTCTAATCTTGATCCCCATGGGTTCACCTCATTGCCCATACCACCCAGTGCTTGAATTACAGACCTTTCCTCATCATTCTCTTAACACCCTACTTTCAGGTGTGTGTGCATTTTTGCAAACTGTGCATCTGAGAAAAAAAGCCCTCCTGGATTCTTTCTCTCCAGAATCACACCTAGAACACATGGAGTGTCATGTCCAACTCTACCGTTCAGTCCCCCTCAAACTCTCAGTTCCTTCCAGTCTGTGACACCAATCTCAGCAAGTTCCTGGGTGTTTGCCAGCGATTTCTGATTTCAGGTTGCTTATCAACACAGGTGAAAGATGGACATACCTCTATATCAGTCCCTCAAATAACATGCAGCCTAACATACAGTAGACTCTCCATGCAATGCACCCAGGAGGGAGAATGACCTCAGAGCTCCAGGGGGAGGAAGATCTGAGCTGCATCTTAAGAGGTGGGTCTGGAAGGACTCATGAGCACCATCAGAGCCAAGGGCAGTGGAGAAAGCACAGAAAGTGCCTAGTGGCAGGGGAGAAAGATGCCTCCTCACAGCACAACCATTTGCTTCCACTTACCTGGCCTTCATAGGGGCGCCTGACAGTGTTCACTGCCAGGACCTAGATGACCAGCTGCAGGATGAGCTGCAACAGGAGGCCAAAGGCGGGTACAGTCACTACAAAGCTGTGCTAGGGTTAAGGAGTCAAGGCACTGGACAGTTCCGCCCTGGCCCAGCCTTTTGACTCAATCCCTTCCTCTCTGGTCCTGCTCCAACTAGCCCTGCCTACCCATTTCCTCCCTGTTCTGGATTGTTAGTCCAGTACACCCAAGGTGACCTCTCTCCCTCGCGCTGTCCTGATGCCTGTTCCTTTTCAAGCTTTTTTATCCCTCTCTGTGGCTCTGCTCCATTCTTTTGTTTACAGTCCATCCTACCCTGCCTCTCACCCGGACCTCTCTGACCTTCATGATGTCCTTCACATGTCCTACCAAGTGACTGCTCAAGCCCCACTCCATTAGCCTGCCTTTGGTTACCCTCTCCCACCCTCCCACCACCCCTGCTCTTCCAGTGTGAGCACTTGGGAGTGTGTGGATACACCATGGCCATGTCCAGGGAGAAAAGTGTGAGTCTCCTGTGGAAAACCACCCAGGAAAGCAACACAAACCACCAGCGAGGTTCCCAAGTACAGACTCAAAGAGAGGAGGAGGAGCAGGAAACTCCTGATGTTCCTGTGGCCCAAGCAGTTGTTCAGCCACCTGCAGTGCTGGTTAAACTCCTAGAGGAGACGAAGCAGGACTCAGGGTCCATCTGGTCTGGACTCCATCACCCCCAAATCCTGAGACCTCTCCCAACCCTACCCTGTAGCCTGCCTGTCCTTGTCCCAACACAAGGGCTCCCACCTCTAGGGGAAAAAAATGGCATTTACATAGTTAAAGCACAGTTAAGACTTCATGTCTCCTCAGGTCACATGTCATCAGCAAGATCTCAGAGTCAAGACCTGCTTGGTATCACTTTGAGCAGGATATAGAAAAACTCTGGGACTATTTTCTCAGATACTGGATAAAATGAAAAGAACACCTCTACCCAGCTGCGTTCTGCACTTGTAAACCCATCCAGTGTGTGCACAGGACAGAAGAGCACTCAGAACCCAGGAAATTCTCGAACCTGGACACCCAGAGGTGGACAGGCAAAGAGGCCCAGATCAGGACAGCACCAGTCTAAAGGTCTAGGTGTGTAGTAGCAACAAGACAGGGGATGGGACAGTCACTGCTCTCCTGCCCCTGACTCCACGAGGTCCAGCACACATATGGTGCCCTTTGCATGTCAGCATCTGTGCAAGCAAGGCCAGGCTCTCAGGACAGGTGCAGAGACAGAGGCCATCACATATGTAAGGGACCAAGAGTGATGGAGATTGGAGAGGGAAGAGGACTCACTTCCACACAGATATTACAGGAAGAGCAGTGGAAGGCATGAGGTGGGTGGTGGAAGCCAAAGTGTTTGCACCATGTCATCTCATGGGCCCTGCCATTCAGTCATGTGACATAGGGGGTCAAGGGATCCTGCTCCAAGGAACCTGGCATGGGAAGAGTTTTGGGAAGTAGAATGAATCCCCTCCATCCCTCTGCTGCTCAGGGCAGCCCCATAGCATCAATTGCAAACAAGAAGCAGGTAGGAGGTAGGCAGTGGAATTCTGGTCTGTCTGTGAACAAGGTGACCACTCCGATGCGCGGGCAGTCAAAGAGAAGGTACTGTCAAGCCAGAAGAGCTCTATATGGAGTACACCGTCTGTACAAGTGCTCAGTGCTTGCACTGGAGTGTCAAATGGGAAGGATGAGTGACCTGTGTGGTTTGGAAGAGCCTGCTGGACCCTCTTATCAGCCTGCCCCATCCTCCCTTCTAAAGCAACTGGAAAACCTCCAGGATTCTGTTTCTCACACCTCAGAGGCTTGGGAAATGAAGTGCCAGGGCCTAATTGATGATGACATGGAGAGAAGGGATCCTGAGGCCACAGGTGTGGTGACCACTGTAGAATGAGCCCTGTCAACATAAGCCCATGAAGTGCCATCTCTTTCTCCCAGGGTTCTAAGGACTTACCATGATGAAGGATTTCTGAGTCAGAAAAATTCAGGGTAACCAGGGTGTAAATTGTCACCACGAAGAGCAGGTCCCTTGCCAGTGGAAACACCCAGTCTCACTTCTGGGCCAGCCATCTGCCTCTGAAACCAAAGCCAGACTCAGTTCTAGTCTGGGGCAACACAGAGTTCCCCTTGAGGCCTGCCTCACCTGTGAGAGGACTCACCTCTAGGACACATCTAAATATCCAGACTATCTACCAAATGTCACCAGCATTAGCAGACACCCACAGTTTCCTTAATGTTTCAGACACTCTAGATCTCTGAGCTCCCAACTCTATATATACTTCTTTTTCCTACTGACCCTGCCTCTGCACAATCAATGTCAATTTTCCCTCCATCTCTTTGAGGGAAATTTGATAGCATGCATTGGAGACTCACGGTTAGAGCAAATAATTGCCACTTAATATGATTACTCCAGAGATCTTCATGGGCGTCCATGGAGTTTGAAAAAGCCAGGAAGATCTCCTTCCTGTTTGGGGTGAGGCATTAAAACATTTCAGTGTGGCAAGGTGATGCCTGCCTTGTCTCCAACAAATGGGAGCCACAGACCTCTATTCTGGGTTGTAACTCTGAGAGCCATAAATATGACAAGTGTAACATCACAGAGGCTCTGGAATGTGGGCTCTAGCTGCTTCCAGTGACTTCTGAGAGCAACCTTCCCACATCCTGAAATATACACATGTTGAAGACTGGGACATCCTGCTCTTATATGTTGCCTTTTTGGAGCTTGTGATGATGTGGATGTGGTTTGTCCCCCAAAAGACTGGAGGCTTGGTCCTCAGTGTGGAAATGTTGACGAGTTAGGACCTGCAAGAGGTGGGGCCAAGCGTGAGGTAATTCAGTCACTGGGTTGAGGCCACAGAGGGAACTAGTGCACTTCACCTGGGCCTCATTTGTTCCTGTGAGAGTTAGTTGTCATAAAAAGTTCAATACAGGTCCCTCCCCAGTTTTCTGTCTGTGCAGTCTCTACTCATGCATTTACTTCCACCATAATGCCATTCACAATGTTGTGATGATCCTCACCAAAGGTTAATCACAAATCCTGGACACTGACCTAAATTTAATTCATCTCTTGATAAAGTATCTATTTTGGGTGTTTTTTTTTTTTTTTTTTTTTTAGAGTAAGAGAAAGCAGGCTAATACAGAGACCATAAAATATGGTGGGCAGAACGTGGGTGATCATTAACACCCATTTAGGCCTAGAGCTAATGAAAGCAGACTGTGCTTCTTGCTTATCCTGTCTCCACTTCTTCCTTTTTGTTGTAACACACTTCCAATTGAGGGAATGAGGTAGCCTTCTCCTTCCTCTCCAAGTAAATCTCTTCCCAGTTTCCCTCATTTCCAGGGTAGGCTTTCTGACACAATTCTGTTTGATGAGTCCTTTGCAAATGTCTACTGATGACTTCCTACAAAAGCTTGCATCTTTTCAATAAAAGGGAAGATGATGCAGTTAGCAGAGCTCTATCCCCCTTCTTTCTGTCTTGAAGCTAGACTGCTGGCTGGGATGCCACCTGGGACCTTGTAGGCAACAAGTCATGCTAGCCAGACACAACCTGAGCCCCTGTCTTATTGTCAACTGCCTCCCCTTGAGCTTCATATTATGAAAAAATAACTGGGTTTTTATTACACTGTGAGGTGTCATTGTGTTGTCAGAGCACCTGAAACCCTCTGTTTGGTGGATTCCTCCCACCGTAAGTCTTCATGAGGGGCAGAAACCATTTTCCCTTTCCAATATGAGCTGAGAATGATCAAATACTTGTGACATCTGTCACAGAGATTACAGAGGCCTGTGGTCCAGGTGACACCAATTTCACTATAGAACTGCTACCACTGACTGACTGATAAGCCTCTGTTGAGATGGAGCATCTGCATAGATGTCCAGTGTCCACATGTCCAGCCCCCAACCCTGCCTTTTTTCTTGGAGTGGAGATTGAAACCAGGGGGACTGAGCTACATCCCCAGTACTTTTTATTTTGAGGTAGGTTGCACTATGTTGCAGAACCTGGCTTTCAACTTGCGATCCTCTTGTCACAGACACCCAAACATTAAGGACTACAGACATGTGCCACCAAGCCTGACCAATAAAATTAAACAGATTAAAAGTAGATCAGGGCTGGTGCCATTGAGATTGGGGCAAAAGGCCAGTACTGTACAAAATGAATGATTGACTCAGGAAGATGGGGGTGGATCCAAAAGGAAATAAAATGCTAATATCACCAGAGCACTTCCCCCTCCTCCCACCACTTGCCAAGGTTTCCTGCACCCAGGAATTGCTCCTCCCAGTAAAGCATTTTTAATGAGTACCCACTGGTTAGCTCTCTTCCTGTCTTTATGGGCAGATATGGAAACTAGGGAGAGGTATCCCTACCTTTTTACCCATAGAGGCAGGAAAGGAGAACAGGGACATGAGAAAAGAGGAAACCAGAAATCTATAAAAGGTGCAGGACACCCCCACACCTTGGATATCAGCTTGGAACCCCTCCTCTCTGGAGAACTCTCTCACACATACTGTCTCTCAAGCTCTTTGTTCTATTTTTACATAATACTTTTTGCTCTTCCCTCAGGAGTTTGGAGGGAACTCTTCTTGGGAGTTTAATCTTTAACATTTGGGAGAAGGGGACCCGATCCTGATTTCTAAGACTGATTTCAGAAGAGGCTTTATAGGGATGATCACCAGGATTAGATCCTCCACACCCCACTAGTTACTGAGATTCGCTTTTGTTCTTTGTGGAAGCAATCATGGGCACCCATAAACTAAAAAATGCAGTTAGAGCAGGTTATAATTCTATAAGACTTGGCTGAGCAGATTCATGACCTAGGTGATTCCTAATCTCCAGTCCTGCAGGTCAGGTAAGTTGGTTCTGCCAAAGCCATGTCTTACTGTCCCAGAGGCTTGGAGCATGTCAGCAATGAGAACATGGTGCCCTTAGTCTTGGTCTACCTTTGGATGTCTGGAGGTGGACAATGGGTTGAAACAACTTTAAGATTCTGGCTAGGGCCATTCCCCAGTGAACCACAAAGTTTTGTCCCATGAATCCTGCCCTGACTGACCTTATGTGGTATCCTGAGGTGTCTGGTCTATGATAAGTCTCTGTGCAAAACCCCAGTGTTCCAACACCTCCTAAAGAACCAAACTGCATTCTCTGAAACTCATTTCTCCTGAGCAGTACCCTCCCCACTCCAATGAAGTCATTGAGACAGGGACATTTTACATGGAGTGGTTCATGAAGAAATGCTTGGGTTACCTTTCATCAAACAGTAAGTCTTTAAAGGCCATATGGTATCTCCCCATTGTTGTTTTTGTTCTCCCTGAGTTCTCCCTGACTGCAAAAGTGAGGCATTTTCAATTCATCCCTTCTGTAAACTCCTCCAGGAAAATGGTGTTAAGCACCTAAAAACAATAGATCCCCTCCTTACCCTCCAGAGATTCCATTGGCCCACAGAGCAGAGAACTATATCACAAGTAGGTCTCTATTTCCCCCTGGGTTATCACATTTGGAAGTTCATAGTGGCAGGAGAGATCAGTCACGTCTCTAAGTCTGAATTCTCCAGGTTCTTTGCCATATATTAATTCTGCTCGTGGTGCTGCCAAAAGATTTGGCAGAACCATTTGATGACAGACAGGTTCGCTGGCCATCAGAAGCTCATAATGAAATGTCATAATGAAATGTCCCTAAAGAAAAAACATAAAGCTCAGTGTTTAAGTGCCCCTGGGTTTAATCCCTAGTACCAAAATAAATAAATAAAATCACATCATGGAATCCCTCATGGTCCACCTGCTACAGGTTTCTATTTTACTGGGGTCTTCACAGCTAAGAGGCTTTTATGTATCTTCTCCTTGAACAAACTATTTAATGCTTCTTCAGTTTCACTTCCTGACTCCACCACCCACTCTTTCAAAACTACTTTGACAAGGGTCAGATGTGGCTTTCCTACTGAAAAATCAAATGGTCAGTTTCTGTTCTCAATACCTCAAGAGCATTTGATGGAGTCGATCTACTCCTTAAGTCCACAAATTCACCTACTTAGCAGTATACAGCATAAGAACTAGAGAGTGAGAGCATAATAACACATGTAATTTACATTAGTGTAATAAAAATGAAACATAAATGAAAAATCCAACCATGCTTTTATGGGCATTTTAGATGAAAAGTTAGACTATTGCAATGAATAGTTCAAAACAACAGTCACCAAAATCATGGCATTTTTCATCTTATTATTATTATACCAAAACTAAAGCCTTTGCCTTTACTTTGATCCTGTTGTCTTCTCAAAGATGCCAAGATTTCAAAGCAAACTGGTCAAGGGCAATGGCATAGAAGAGAGTGAAGCTAGTTTTAAGACCAAGTCACCCATTATTTCCATCATTCCACAGCACTTACGCTCACAAGTTTTTTCACCCTGAACTCCACATAAAAATGAAAACACAATTCCATTCATATTAGCACACTCAAAATGAAATACTTAGGTAAAAACCTAACAAAGTCTATATAAGATCTAAAATAGAATAACAAAATCTGATAAACAAAATCAAACAAGAACTTAATAACTGGGGAGATGTTCCATCTTCATGGAGAGGAAGACTCAATCTTTTCAAGATCTTAGTTATTCTCAATTTATCTTATAGACTCAATGCAATACCAAATAACTTCTTAGTGAGTTATATTGTGGATACTGACAAAGTGATTCTAAAGTCCATATGAAAACACAAAAGACTCATAATAAACAATGCAACATTGAGAAGAACAAATTTGGAGGACTAATATCACCTGACTTCAAGAATTACTATCCAGCCACCTCATAGAGAAAGAGAGCAGAGAAAGATAATATAGAGATAAAGATAAATCATAGACTAGGTGACATTGTTTTCAAATGACACAAGTTTGACCCAAAACATACAACAAATTTGTAAAAATCACAATAACAAAACTGTCTTCTTCTTCTCCAGTTCTCCTATTAGAATTTCAAATATTCTGTATTTCATCTAATCTGTTTGTGTTTATCCCCTTAAATTATAATGCATTTGTTACTTCCATACTACTCCTCCAAAGATTTAAGGAAAGTTCATCTCCAATAATGATGTTTTCATCTTCGATGCATAGTTACAGAGTATTTTTGTTTTATCATTTTTATATCCAAATAAAATATTACTATTTTTAGCTAACTATTCTTTAAATATTTACCTGTTCTACAGATACATCTTCTTCTTATATGTGTATTTCCCTTTGAAATTTCATTTTATTTGTATCTACAGTACATTCTCTGATGTCTCTTAATGAATTTCTTTTCTGGGAACACAGTTTGATTTAAAGGATAGGACAGACACAGACTTCTCCCAAGGGAGAATCAGATCCAGAGGTGGTATTCCTTCATGACAAATTTTTGGTGCCACCTTCTTTAACATGTTTTTCTGAAATGGCTTGATTTTGTCCATGTCTTTTGGTTTCTTTGATTTTCATTGAGGTGCTGGGTGTTGATCTATGCACACACTCTAACATAAACACTCCTGCAGTCCACCTTATTCTTTATCATACTTATATGTCAGGACAATTAAAAAAACAGTAATCATATATTTCTGGCACTATTGCGTTATAACTTAAAAATATTCATCTACTGCTGTCAGGTTTCCATTAATGATATTTTTTGGAGAGTACTCCTATTGTTGTCCTTTGAAATAGTCTGCTTTTTATGTTTAGCTGTTTTTAAGACTTTTTTTTTCTTATTTCTAATTTACTTTCAACTTCATTTGCTAAGTCATGAATTATTTTATCAGTTCAGCTTGTAGATAATGTACTTTAATTTTATGATCCTGTTGCCTAATACGTACTGGAAGCTCTGATTATCCTATTTTATGATCTTCTCCTGCTTGAATTTGGTACTTTTAATAACATTTGTCTACCATGTTAGATAATCTTTTGTATGATCTTTAGTACCATATTTAGTATTCTGAATAATTTTGTCTTTCTGAACCATATTTTAGGAAGTTTCCTTAGTTTGGTCTTCAACTCATTTACTAATTCTTTTCTTCCCAGTTTCTGATTTGATCTTCATTCCACAATGGAAGATGTAAATTGCAGCAGCATATGATCTCTTTAATTTCTCAGATACTTTCTGTTTGTAATGATGCCTTTTCTGTTCTGATAATATGTAATTACATTGTATATTTTGAACTTTGAATTCTATAACCATTTAGAAATAATCACAATCTCTACATGACCTGGAAACGGGGGCAGTTGCAGGGTTCACTTCAGTTGTTACTCACTTTCAAACATCGCTGTCCTTCATTCATTGTCTGACTCAGTGTCTAGAAAACCACTGATTCATATAATCTGATTTCTATGGGATGTTCAGGCAAGAAAGGTTAATCTGGTCCATGTTACTTTATTTTGATAGGAAGCAGATATCCTCATTCATCAAGTTTACATCTAAATTAATCAAGGCTCAGTCTTCATCTTAATTGAAATAACTGTAGTTTCTCTCAAGTTGATCTCTCCCTCATTTTTGCCTGTGGATTTCAAGGTATGTCTTAATCTAGTTTTATTTGTTTTATTTTCCAGTCATTCCTTCTTAGTCTCCTTGCTGGTCTGCTTCGACTCTTAGATATGAACCTGTGTCAGGGTGCCAGTTATCTTTTTGTCTGTCTATACCCACTTGACCTTGTGTCCTCATCTTGTCTTACAACTTTAGAAAATATCTGTAGCTCAGGAGCCTCAAGTTCATACCTCTAACCTGGATCCCAGACCTGCATACCCCACACTCTCATCAACATATCCACTTGACCATCTCACTAGGTGTCCTAACCTTAACATGTCTAAATACATTAACATGTTGTCCACTGACCTCACAACTAACCTCCCAACCCCTCCACTACTCCTGCAGTCCTTTCTGTATCAACTAAGGCAAACTTCAATTTCATCCTTCACCTTGCT
Organism: Sciurus carolinensis; assembly: GCF_902686445.1. Lineage (NCBI taxonomy): Eukaryota > Metazoa > Chordata > Mammalia > Rodentia > Sciuridae > Sciurus > Sciurus carolinensis. Next base: position 85,660,181 of record NC_062221.1, on the reverse strand, counting down.
TAGGATAATCTCCTGGAACTATCCACAATGCTTCTTTTACATAGACTTTCCTTTCAAAATACATCCAGAATCTAATGATTTTTTTTATCATCTCCTTGATACCATCCAGGTCTACATCACTGTCATTTCTTGCCTGACTTTTATTACAACAGCTGCCTAATTGGTCTTCCTGCTTCTGCCTTAGCCTTCCTTGAGAATTTCTTCTCAACAAATGACCAGTGTGTGCCTCTTAAAATTGAAGTGAGACCATTTTATGCCTCTTCTAAGAACTTTCCAATGGTTTCCCCATATTAGGGTAAAAGTCAGAATTCCAATCTCAGATAAAAAGTCAGAATCCTCACAAAGCACTACACAGTGCCTCATTTCCCTGATGAACTTAATGCACATTTTTTGCTAAATGCACTGTAACTCTGCTGAAATCCTTAAAGATCTTTGAATGCACCAGGAAATACTCTTCTCTAGGTAAATAAGCATCACTCTCTTACATCCCGCGTCCACGTGTAGCCTTAGTGAAGCCCTCCAAAAGCACCCTTTTAAAAGCAAACCCCTGACTGACTTTCTCTCTCTCACTCTCTCTCTCCTTACCAGGAAGAGCATTTAAAGCATCCATTGCTTTACCCAGTCCTCTGTGTAAGGGCATCTCAGTTGGCTTCGTTTTCTAAACAATTTTGAATTGAGCATGCTTTCTACCCTCATGTATAACTCATTAGAACAAATTTAAAAATATCAAAGGTAAACAAGCGTCCATTCCTAAAGAATTATTTGCATTTTTCTTACTATTTCTCCTCTTCCAACAAATGTATGTCCTTCAACAGCAGAAATATTTGTTGGTTCTCTACACAGCAACTTCAACACTGCCTAGCACAAATCAAGTACAACATTTAATATTGGCTAATGAATGTACGACATTAGAGGCTTTGGAAAACTGTTCTAAAAAGTATTCTTAATTAATCACCTGAAAAGTATTATAACTGCTTACTTGAACTGGAATCTTTGGCAATGGGACAAAAAGCATTCAGGAAAAAATATCCAAATCCCATTTCCCCTCTTTCTGGTCTTTTTTTGCTTAGCCTAATATGTTCAAGGATCAATATTATACACTCATCAGTACCTCCTTCCCTTTTACAGCCAATTAATAGTCCACTCTTTATCAGTGAGAGCAAATTGGGTGGTTGCCACTTTTTGCTCTTCTACATAATACTGCTATGGACACTTGGTGCAAGTTTTGTGTGCACATGTGCTATTGCTGCCTTTTTCCTTTTGGCAGTGTTGTGGATTGAACCCAGGGCCTTGTGCACACTGGGCACTCTACCATTGAGCTACCTCTCCTACTCCATGGACATATGCTTTTCATTCTCTTGGATATATACCTAGTAGTGAAATAGCTAGGTCATGTGGTAACTGAATAATAACTTTCTAAGGAACTGTCATTGTTTCTAAAGCAGTGCAATATTTTAAATTCCCACCAGCAATAAATAGGGTTCCAATCTTGTATTTTACATTTCTATTTATGTAGTACTAGGAATTGAACTCAGGAGTGTTTACCTCTAAACTACATCCACAGCCTTCTTTCTTTCACTTCAAACTTGCAATCCTCCTCCCTCAGCCTCCCAAGTCCCTGGGATTACAGGTGTGCACCATTGAGCCTGGTCCAGAATTCCAATTTTTCCACATTCTCACCAGAACTGATTATTATCTGACATAAGGTGTAAGGTGATGTTCTCTGGTTTTGGTTTATATTTCCTTATTTACTAATTATGTGGGGGTCACAACAGAGATGGCACGATGGGTGAAGTTCTTCACCTCAACTGCTTGAGTATTTACTTGTTCAAAGTCTACTCTGTTTGAGAATGGACTTGAACACTGTAAGTTATGCACCTTTCTCTGAGTTGAGCCTTGCTTTCCTCTTTTCTGGACCTTGATGTTCAGAGGCTAAAGTTCAGATACTGAACAATCTAGAGGAATTGAGGAATTGTTAGATAATCCCTTTCTTAGTCCTTTTTATCCCAGTGATTTTTTTTTTTTTTTTTTTTTTTAGGTGAGACCTTTCTGTGTTGGCCAGAATGGCCTCAAATGATCCTTGTGTGTCCTGAGCAGTAAGTCTGCACATATCTGCCAGTTGCCCAGCTCAATAATATCATCACTGATTCTCTTTCTTTCTTTCTTTCGGTCTTTCTTTCTTTCTATTGTTTTCAGTGCTGAGTCTCAATCCCAGGGCATTGTGTATGCTACGCAAATATTCTACCACTGAGTTACATTCCCAGACTGTGCCATGGATTTTTAAAACTCAGTCTTCAGTGGTCTCTTATAAAATGATGGATGAGTCCATATAACTTCTAGGCCTTTTCAGGTTTAGATGCCTAATATTACACAGTAAATGATAAATGAGAATAAATTCTTTAGAAATTACTTCAACACTAGAGAATAAACTTGCAGTTATTTATTTCCTCATGAAACCTGAGAGACTAAGAAGTCTAACTAACGTGAGCTCCTGAGAGAAGCAGGTATTCACGAGGATGGTCTCGTTGTGTTCAGATTTTATGTCAACCTATATTCACAAACTGACACTACTAATGAAAAAATATGCTAGGGGTAGAGCTCAGTGGTAGAGCACTGGCCTAGCATGTTTGAGACCCTAGGTCTGATGCCAATAAATGAAGCTAACAAAACAAAAAACAAACAATAAAAACCACAATGAAAGATAAATAGATGGAATGATATTATTGTGTCCATTTACAACTAAACATTTTTATTAAAAATGTAAGAATAAATTTTTCCCTTCCTTAAATATGAAAATAAGATGAGATTTTATATTTTTCTTTGCCCTACATTTTCTGAATATAAACTAAAGGATAAATGATATATTTGGGATAAGGTAGCTGTATTTTTATTCTTATTACCATCATAGTAGAACAACAAAGTGCACATTATTTCTAACTACTGAAAATCTCATTCAAAATATTACCGCTGTAATACAAAGAAAAAAAGATATAAATGATATCATCATATTAATTTTAACCAGGCATTTAATCAGATTTACAGAAAACTGCTGGTCAAAGAAGTAGAAATAAACTTGTCACAATGTAAATATTTTGGCATATCAAAGAAGACACAAGTAAATGCCATTAGAACAATTCCTAAAACTGATTTTATATCAACTATGAAAAAAAATGAGGAAAACAAATTAAGAAAAAACAGAAAAATTCTTGTAAAATTTTGATTAGGTTTTAAGGGATCAAATGTATTTTGTTAAGGTACATAATATTCAGAACTAAGAAAGAGTTTTTATTTCGTCCTTTAATCATGACTTGGAACACAACTCAGAATTATATTTTCGAAGAATGTTGCCTTAATAAAAATAATTCACTAGGTATTACACAAATTTTATAATTCAATATGTATTATAGAATAGTCTCTCAAAAATTTTCTACTTTTGTCATTTATGACAGTGATCCCTGTGACATAAGACAAGTCATATCACGTTTCATGACAATAAGCAAACCATTAACCTGAATCTTCTATATAGAAAAAAGTTAGACAGACAGACAGATGAAACACTGGCTAAGACTTGGGCAACTCGGAAAATTCTAACATAAGCAAACAGTACATGGAGATATTCATTAAAAAATATGAGGAAACAACCAATTTCTTCACCTTCAGTGAGCTCAATAGAGCCAGAAGCAGACACAGTGATATCAAATTAAAAAATGTGCTTGTATTGTTTATGATAGTTCTAGTTTCCAATTTTGAAGGGGGAGGGAAGGTGGGGTGAAGGAAGGGATACTAGGAGTGTACCTCGGAGAGATTTTATCACAAACCTACACCAACAAAAATATTAATATTTATTTTGAGATAGGGTCTCACTAAGTTGTTTAGGGCCTTGCTAAGTTTCTGAGTCAGGTCTTGAACTTGTGATCCTACTGCCTCAGCCTCCTGAGTCACTGAGATTACAGGCATGTACCACCTCACCTGACTGTGTGGCATATTTTTAATAACACCCCATTTATTCTCAATTTGCCCTGTCTGGATGGTAAACTATTGTGGTGTCTACAATGAGACTGGCCTGTGAATTTAGTTCTTCAAAGGCCTTAAACAGGCATGCTTGTAAACCCAGCTCCAATACAGGTAATGTAGGAGGATTACAAGTTCCAGACCAGCCTAGGCAACTTCAGAGTCTGTCTCAAATAGAAAAAGATAAAAAGGGCTGGGGATATAGCTCAGTGGTAGAGAGTATCTGCTTTCAATTCCCAGTACCACAAAAAAATAAATAAGGGTCTATTCCACATGTCCAAGGTATCCTACACATAAAGCACTCAAACTCTCATTTGAAAAACACAAGATGAGTTACCGTGCAGAGAATGTGTACAATAAAAATGGCCTGTGCACAAAACTTTCCTTTATTCATCTCTTGCTAACCACACATCACCCTACCTTATCCAAAATAAAGAAAATGTATCTCTGCACACAGCAGTAATCTGTGCTTCCTTCATACATGTTCCTGTGATGACATCAGTAAGTGGCCCACCAGAAAGGTACTCCATGACTACAAACAAATCATCTCCTAACAGGTAACTAAAAGTAGACCATGAAAAACATATTCAAATGTTTACTTTTCTAAACATGTGACACTCCATGTTCAAGAGTTCAAATGTTAAACACCATAAGAAGAACACTAGAGAAGTGTTAGTTGGAGACCAAAGAAGAAAACTAGGAAGTTATTATGTAACAGCACAAACAAGTATTCAGGGGTCATTGTGATATTCATTATGATTTTTATGTCATAGTTTGCCCATAAAAATTGTTAAGGAGTATACATAAGAGTTTCCCAACCACAATTACCCTATCACATAGTAATTATTCGTCTTCTTTTGCAGATACAGGAATAAAGGCTTCAAAGTTAAGTAGCTCATCTAAGGTCACATAAGTGAAAGAATCAGCATCTGAATTCAAGTTCTATGGATTCCAACTCCTATGGCTTGTCTTAACCAGCATTCTATGATGACATAAAATATTATTTTAAAAGAAGAAAAATATACCTGAAAAGTCTATATCTATGAATTCAGTCCCCATAATTAGAGCTAAAATCTCAAAACATATTATTATTTCTCCATCCTAAACGAATTTATATGTGGAAGAAAATAACATATTACCTTTTAATACAACCAGTAGTATCATTATTTACTGGTCAATTTTTGTTCATAAATATGAACACGTTTTAAAAATATGGAATAATATGCTTATTTTCTATTCTGTCTTTTATTGTTTGTAAATATCAATTTCTAAGCTACATGAGTTTTGTTTGAGCAGGGCACATACCAGAGATTGAACTCGGGGGAACTGGAACACTGAGAAACATCTCCAGCTCCATTTGAATTTCATTTAGAGACAGGGTCTCCCTGATTTGCTTAGCACCTTGCTTTCTTGTTTAAGCTGGCTTTGAATTCATGATCCTTTTGCCTCAGCCTTCCCAGCCACTGGGATTACAGGTATGCATCACTGCACTCAGCCTACAGGATCTTTTGATAGACATATACAATTTGCCCATGAAGAACAACATTTGAAATAATGCTGATCTAAAAGTTTCAGAATTGTGTGCTAGTCACCTCTCTGGGTTAAGACATGAATCCCAGTTGACCATTCCTTAATGTTTCTGCTTCTGATCATTTGAAATGAATATTCACACCATCAGGAATGTCCTTCATTTACCTACCTTCTCTCACTTATCAAGTAATTTCCTTGTGACAAAAGCACCATCTCACTTGGAATATGCTATTTTCACCTCTCCTCTTTCTCCCTTAAGTTTACTTCTCAATATTGACACTTTGAATCAGCCAGCCTCCATCAAACCATGAGATTACAAATTTCCACATTTTTATCCCAGTGTTTAAAAGAACCTCAAACATATTTACCTGTCTATTTAATGTACTATATTTGGATGCCTCAATTTCTTCATTACCCAGATTTCATCAAGTATCAGTTCCTTCCTTGGCTCCTTCTTTAATTTCATCCATTTGATGGCAAACTATAATGCAAATAGAATTGAATAAAAACAATGGTTTTGCTCATTTTCTTTGAAAGTAACCAACACCAACGAGGTAATAATTTATAATAACACATGTTATATGTAGTGAGACCACAACTGACAAAAAAGAAGTATTTTTCCATACACACTATTTTTACACCACACACACCCTAAATATTTTCAGATTGATTTGAAGTGGATTTACCATTCTAGGATCAGTCCAGTGCCAGGAACTCATCCTCCTTTTACTGCATCATGGGAAAATTTTTTTTTAATATTTGCTCATTCATGACACAATTCCTTCTTTGTTCACCCTAAGGTGAGAATGGCAATAAAATTATATAGATGAATTCCTACAACATATACAACTTTAAAAATATATTTCTATTGTTCATGGTTAGGTTTATCTAGTTTTTCTCCTAAACAGAAAGTTAATATAATATCTGGAAATACAAAAATGTTGGTACCTTCTTTCCCAGAGACCCATCAATAGCAGCAAAAACTCTACCAGAAAGCCTAGGGGAAAAGACCACTCAGAGTTAAAGTTTATAAATCACTGTCATTTATAATATCTAAAGACTTTACCCTTCTCACAAGTGAAAAAGGATCAAATAACACTTAAGATGTAGAGTCTTTGTTTGAAGAGTAAAATGACAGTTTATTTCTTTCTTTCAACAGAGAGGAAGTAGGGCTTCCACAAGAGAGGGATCCCCAGAATTTAGATTCTTAAAAACAAAACCAGGAAAGGAAAAGGGTAGGAAATTCTTGTGGCCAAAACTTTTACTTGAGATATTTCAAACCTACAAAAATATTGGGAAAAAAAGATAAAGAATAACATACACTAAGGAATACAGAGCCCTGCTGAAGAAACAGAACTGCAAATAAGCCCAAGGATTCAGGGTACGCCCTTTCCTATGGCATTCTTCCTCCACCCGTGGTAACCTGTATCTGGTGTTCGTCCTGTGCTCCATGTGCATCCTTTACATGATCTTTTCTATAGTTTTAATGATGAAGTTTCTGTATTTCTCTGCAATTTGCTTTATTTATTTGCAATATACCTGGCTGGGCATGGTGGCACATGCCTGTAAACTGTCTGAGGAAGCATCACAGTGGTAAGGTGCCTCTGGGTTCAGGCCCCAGTAACATAAATAATCAAATAAATGAATGAATTAATTAATTAATCAATTCACCTGGATTGTGATACTTGCCTCTATATATAGGTATTATTCATTCATTCTTAATTATTCAATATATGACATCTATTACCATGTTCAAAATATTAATGTAATTTTCAATTATTATTCTTATTCAATCCATTTTGAAATTAATTTAGTTGTTAAAATGAAATTCATCACAAATTTTAAAAACTTCTTATTCTAAATTCCACTAATTCTTTCTAAATTTACAGAACAATTTGTAGAGCTTAGTAATATTGAAAATTCAAGATGTTCATTTGAACTCAATGAATAGAGGAAAGAGCTTTGGTAGTATACTTTAAAAACAAATTTTGGAGCAAAATCAGACAGATTCAAAGATCATACTCAATCATATGATTCAAAAACAATTTATATATTTATTTGTTCTTTGAGTAAGGGGGTTTGAACCCAGGGGCATCTTACCACTGACCTAACTCCACAGTCCCTTTTGATTTACGGATCTAAACTAAATTGCTAAGCCTGCCTGAAAACATGCAATTCTCCTAACTCAGCCTCCTGACTTGGGATTACAGGTGTGTTCCACCATGCCCAGCTAAATGCATGGGGTTTTGCTTTGCTTTTTTATTCTTTTTGAAATGCCATGTTTCGATCACAGGTTTTCACATATCCTAGAAAAGTGCTCCACAATGAACTATATACCCAGCCCCAAATCAATGTTTCTATGTATTATAATCCTACAATGAAATTGACTTGCCTAGCACGTGGAGGCCCTGGGTTCAACAGCAACAAAAGATAGTATCTCTTCTCTACAAATGAAGCTTAGAGAGATAAAGTCAGTACCCTCAGGACACCTAACCAGCACAGACTAGAACTAAGTTTCTTAGGGAGTTTATGTGACTAGAGAACCAGCTGTAAACTTCTATGCTATGCCATTCTCAAAACAAGAAATAGCTATTCACAGTCTGCTCCACTGTGCCCAGCCATACATTATAGGTTTCCACCTAAATCCATTCAAAATGATCTAGCAGTCCATTAAACGGTCATGCCATACTTTAAGCAATTTTCTACCAATCACCTATAAGTTGATTTTTAGCTCCCTTTTGCTATCTAAATAAAGGGACAACGCCCTTAATCTATGCTATTCTATTGTTTCCCTAGGACACACTTGCTAAACGTTACATTTCTGGGTCAAAAGGTATACACACTAAACTAACATTTTCATTTGTTGCTTAGTATATATACATAAATAATTTTAAAATTTTTTTTTGTTTTTATTCTTGTTTTAGTGCTGGAGATTGAACCCAGGTCCTCTAGCTTGCTAAGCACATTCTAACCACTATAATAAATTATACCTCAAGTCCCAAAATTTTAATATTATGGAGTCAAATTCCTTGGTTTCCTTCTCCATCCCCTTTCCTTGGGATTGAATACAGGGGCTTTACCCCTGAACTGCATCTCCAGTGCCCCCCGTATTTTACAAAATTGGAGACAAGAGTCTTGCTAAGATCTCAATTCCTGCCTCAAATTTTGATCCTCCTACCTCAGTCTCTTGAGTCTCTGGGATTACAGGTGTGAGCCATGTTGCCTGGCTTCACAAGTTGTTGTACTTTTTGTTGTTGTTGCTTTTTTTTTTTTTTCTGGTTCTGTTTTTCGAGACATAAGGTGTCACTATTTAATGCAGGCTTGTCTCAAACTCATGGACTGAAGTGATGCTTATGCCACAGTCTCCAGAGTAGTTGGAAAAAAATGCATGTGACACCAAGCCTAGAGTTTATCCTTTTATTTTTTGGCAGTACTGGGAATTCAACCCAGGGACATCAGTCCACTGAGCTACATTTCCAGCCCATTTAATTTTGAGACAGGATCTTGCTAAACTTCCTAGGCTGGATGCAAATTATGATCCTCCTGCCTCAGTCTCCTGACCTGCTGGGACTATAGGTATATGTCATTATGCTCAATCATCTTAAATTGCTGCTTTGTATTCTGGATTTCCTCACCTCCTGTAAGGTTGCAGCCTCACCACTCCCTGGGGGGCCCTGTGATGAAGACTTGGGCCCAAGAAGGTTGTGTGTTGGTGTGTGGTGTTGATTGCTGACCAGAGGGCCTCCACTGGATCCCACTAAGTTTCCTCCTCTCTCTGGAAAAACCTGGCTTTGGACATGTATCTGGGGAGTGACAGGTCAAATGCAAGGAATCAATACCCACCTTGACTGACCTTCCTCACCTCTCAGCTTGGAAAGCACAGAGCCCAGGGCTCTCATGCAGGAGCCTCATCCAGACTGCAGTTTCCTCTACCCCATTTCTTGGGGCAAGAACCTACAAAAGAGAGGAATGGTGAAATTCCCAGAGATCCCAGATTTCCTTGGAGAAACCCCAAAGGAAACAATCAATGAGTGTCAGGGCCTGGGAGCTGGGTAAGGGATCAGGGAAGAAGACTCAGCCTCACCTCCCCCCACCAGCCCCAGGGTCCCCACTTAAGCCCCTGTTTTACCAACTCACTTGGGTCCGAGTGCTGCCCAAAGGGTGGTATACCAGTTCCTGGTCCAGCATTGGTCAAATGCATTGTCACGCTAGAGGGAGATGGGGATGGGAAGAGGAGCTCAGAACCAGCAGGAATGGGCAAGACCATCTCCCTAAAGTTGGTCAGTTAAGCCTGGACCTCAACACAGGCCTGTGGCAAGACTCCAAAGACAGGGAAGCCCAAGAGAGACCCAGGGCCTCCTGCCTTCCAGCATTCCTAGGAAGTGTGACCTCCCTCGACTCACTTGTGAGCAGCTCTCCCCAGATGAGTGCTAACAGAGCACACCTCTCCTGCCTCCTTGGGGCTCTCACATCACCTTTTACCTCCCTCTGCCACATGCTTCTGTGTCTCCACTGACCACACCTGTCCCCCTGCCTTATAAAATCTTCCTGTGCTGCTAAACTGAGTGAAAGATGGTGTCTCTACCTGCTCCCACTTCACTTTCTTACCTCTCAAATTGTTCTAAAATGTCCCTTCATTGAATTTCACTATCAGGGAGGGAAGTGGTAGCAGGGATGCCCAATTATATTTTCCTACTCAAAAATCACATGGCCCAGGGAAATCTGCACTGAAGGTCTTCAATACAAAAAGGAGTAAAGGTCACACTCAAAGGAAAAGTCCTCCCCTGGACACTGACTGGCTTTTCCTGTCCCTTATTCCACTTTCTCCTTCCTCTGTCTTTATTCATCAGCCTTGTCCCCTCATCCTCTCAGACCAGGATGAGTCTCACCCCAAGCTCAGGAGCTTTGGTTACCAAGATGCACCCACATCCATATTCATAGCTGCTCAATTCACAATAGCTAGATTGTGCAACCAACCCAGATGTCCTTCAATTGATGAATGGATAAAGAGACTGTGGTATATATACATAGTGGAATATTATTTAGCTATAAAGAAGAATAAAATTTTGGAATTAGCTGGTGAATGGAGTTGGGGAATAACATGCTAAGTGATATAAGTCAAGCCCAAAAATCCAAATGCCAAATGTTTTCTCTGGTAGGTGGATGATGATTCATAATGCGGGGGGAATGGCAGGGAGTCAAGAGAAGTGTGGAGGAACTTTGGATAGTGAAGAGGACAGTGGGGCAGGAAGGAATGGGGGATGGATAGATAGTAGAATGAGACAGACATTATAACCCTATGTCTTGGTATGATGTACAGGAATGCTGTGAATCTAAATAGTGTACAACCATAGAAATGAAAAGTTGTACCCCAATTGTGTACAATGAGTCACAATGCAGTCTGCAAAAATTAAATTAAAAATAAAATGCAGGCTGCAGGTTAGCCTGGCAGTCCCCCAAATAAAAGAGTGCTTTAAATAAGCCAATCAAACAAAAAAAAGGTCACATGTTTTCTCTGATAAGTGGATGATGATGCATAGCAGAGACAGGGCAGTTTAAGGGAAGAATGGAGGAACATTGGATTGTGTAGAGGGAAATGAGAGGAGGGGAGAGGGTGTGGAAGGGAAAGGTGGTGGAATGAGACAAACATCATTACCCTATATCATATATGAGTACAAGAATTGTGTGACTCTTCATCATGTATAACCAGAGAAATGAAAATTTCTACTCCATTTGTGTACAATGAAATGAAATACATAAATAAAAAACGAAAGAAAAGAAGAAACTACTATACTTTCAGATGCTGTGGCACACGCCTTTACTCTCAGTAACTGTGGGAGGCTGAGGTAGAAGGATCACAAGTTCAAAGACAGCCTTAACAATTTAGCAAAGCCTTCAGCAATTAGTGAGACCCTACCTCAAAATAAAATATTATAAGAATTGGAGATGTAGCTTCAGAGCATAGCACATGTGGGTTCAATCCCTACTAAAGAAATATAAACAAATTAATAGAAGAATATTTTTAAAAATTTATAAACTGTTAATTTTAGAGTCATAATTTTTGATTAGATGTGTATAAAGTATAAAAAATATTGGTTAGATGAAAGGTATAGAAAAATGCTTAAAGGAATGATAATAATAACTTTTTGATAACTGAGCAGTAAATTTGAATTCCTTCCTCTCCACACAAGGAACCCTATCAGGATGAGTAAAATCCAACAGCACTGAAGCACCCAGACCAACCTCTCTCACTGGCTCCTCAGACTCCTGCTCCAATTCTTGTCTCAAATGCCCTCATACTGCATAAGACCAAAATCAAGTGGCATCTTCTTCTTGCCCCATGTTCTACGCAACTTCCTGCTGCCTCTGCTTCTTCCTCTTATCTTGAGGGAATCAGGACATCAGGATTCTCTCTGTTCCATTATCTCTTTTCTTCTATCAGAAATGATGATTCTTTTGATTCTTGGTTCACTCATTTCTTTTCTTTGTGTGCTGGGGATTGAAGATCCTAGGGTCTTGAACATACTAAGCACATGCTTTATCACTGAGTTACAGCCCAACCAGAAACAGATAAGGGCATCAAAACTGCCTCAGTCAAATGGGGCATGGTGGCACACACCTGAAATCCCAGCAACTCGAGGACACTGAGGCAGGGGGAATCACAGGTTCAAGGCCAGCCTCAGCAACTTAGTGAGACTCTGTTTCAAAATAAGAACCTGAAGGGCCTGGGGATGTACCTCAGTAGTAAATTGCCCCTGGGTTCCATACCTAGTAGCAAATAAATAAAGCCCAGTCACTGCACTGGGGGTTGAAGCACACTGCAAACAGCAGGGCCAGCCTACTTTCAGTGTGGTGAGTGCATCTGCAACACGAGGACCTGAGCACCATGTGGAGTGGCCAGGGAAGTGCAGAGAGAGGGGATCATGGGAAACCATGTAGGCAACCCAGCCCACAGCACCCAGGTTCATGCAGAAGAGAAGCCCTGAGCATTAAGCACTAAGACATGAAAGAAGACTATTTCAGCTACCTCTGGTTGCACAGGTTGCATGGTGTGATCATGTGCAGAAAGAGCAGCCTGAAGAATGTCTTCTGGCTTTGCCCAATGATGAGAGCCCCATCATGACAGCCAGGGCAGAGTCTGTGCTGATGTGGGACAGGGAATGAAGGATGGAGCTGGTGAGCAGGATCAGTTTCTTCGAGAAATAAGGCATAGAGAATAAAACAGGAGTTCTGGACACCCAGGACGTTAAGGGTGGGGGTCACTTGGATTTAAGATGAGACAAAACACTTGTAGATAACCACAGAAAAGAAGCATAGTAACAGAACCACTTTTTGGTACCAGAGACTATTTTCATAAATACATACAAACCTACATACATACATACTGTTTTCATTAACACAAGATTCTGGAAAAGTAAACACCACAAGGACATAGGGAGAGAAACTGAGAACAAAGGATGAAAGAATTTTTGGGGTAGAGAAAGTAGTCTAACCTTGATCATGGTGGAGAATACACAACAGTATGCATTTGTCAAATTCCCTAACTGAAGACTAAATCAGTGAAACTTATTGTGTGTATATTATTCCTCAATAAACGACTTTATAAAAAAGTTTTACCATTGCTCCCAGGTTTCCATTTCTTCCCAAGTAAATTCCACTCTTGACTTTCTGGGTCTTTGTAATCTTGACACCCACAGGTTCAACCTCATTGCCCATGCCACCCAGTGCTTGATTTAGAGCCCTTTCCTCATCCTCCTCTAACAGCCTACTTTCAGGCTCTGTGCCTCTTTGCAAAGGGGTTTCTCTCACAAACAAGGCCCCCCTGGCTTCTGCCTCTCCAAAATCACATGTAGGGCACACAGGGGCATGTCCTATTCTAACAGAGCTGGCCTCGTCAAACTCACAGTTTCTTCCAGTCTGCTACACCACTCTCAAGAGAGTTGCTGGGTGTCTGCCAGTGTTATTCTTATTGTAGGTTTTTATGAACACAGGTGCAAGATGGACGTACCTCCATAACATCCCTCAAATAACATGCAGCCTAGCACACAGTAGGCTCTTATGCGATGTACCCAGGAGAGAAAATGGCCTCAGAGATCCAGGGACAGGAGAGATCTGAGCTGCATCTAAAGAGGTGGGTCTGGAAGGACTCATGAGGCACCATCAGGGCCAAAGGGCAGTTGAGAAAGCACAGAAAGTGCCTAGTTGCAGGGGTGAAAGATGCCTCCTCTCAGCACAAGCAATTGGTTCGGCTTACCTGGCCTTCACAGGGAGGCCTGGTGGTGCTCATTGCTACGACCTGGATGAACAGCTGCACGATGAGTGGCAGCAGGAGACTGAAGGCTGGTACAGCCACTAAGAAGCTGTGCTAGGATTAAGGAGCCAAGGCACTGGACAGTTCCGCCGTGGCCCCGCCTTTCGACCTGACTCCTCCCACCCTGCTCCCGCCCCAATTGGTCCCTCCCACCCATGTTCGTCCCTGGACTAGACTGTTTGTCCAGTACACTCCAGGTGGCCTCACTACACCCCGCTGTTTCGTGACTGTTTTCAACGTTCATTATCACTCTCCGTAGCCCTGCTCCTTTCTTTACCCCACAGTCACTCCTACCCTGCGTCTCACCCGAACCCCTCTGTCCTTCAACATGTCCTTCACAGAGCCTACCAAGGGACTGCTCAAGCCCCTCCCCTTTATCCCGCCCTCGGCTACCCTACTCCTCCCTCCACACCAACCCTCCCTCCCCACCACCTCTTTTCTTCCAGTTTGGTCATTTGGTACTCTGTGGATACGCCATGGCCTTGTCCAAGGAGAAAGGTGTCAATCTCCTCTGCACCAGGAAAACCACACAACCTGCCTGCATGGTTCCCAAGTACATGCAGGACAAGAGGAGGAGGAGGAAACGCCTGATGTTCCTGTGGCCCACGCAGCTGTTCAGACACCTGCAGTGCTGGTAAAAATCCTAGGGAGAGGAAGCAG